>NC_056583.1:26679782-27020453 GCF_018340385.1 Cyprinus carpio
TATAGAATACTGTATATAAATTTTTTTCTGTTGAATTTTTCCCTTCTAAACTCGTTATGCTGATAACTATAATTTTGCAGTTGAAAATTTGTAATGAAAATTGACAACAAAAAAATAACTCATGAATAAGTGTGGTTTATTCTTATTAATATTAACATTGGTTTAATATTGAATCATTCAGTTGATTTTTTTTTCTTTCCAATTTTCACATCCTTACAACCGTTTGAATGGAAATGTATTAATTGATAAAAATGCAAAAAGAAGCATTTTCACTAATGGTCTCAGACCTTTTGGGCACACCCCTGTCATGTGGCATGTTAAAGACATTGCACCTCAACATTAATACATGCCAACTTACCTCAATGTTTTCCTCTATTTCTTTTTGCATTTCTATGAATATCAAGAACGAAGACACGGGAGAAGAGCATCAGCTAAAAAGGAATAAAAAGGACACAGGAAGCAAAAGTTCAATGAAAAAAAAAAAACAAAAAGAATTTAAGAGGAAAAAAACTCGTCAACACCGAGGCGGTTTAGGAGAAGCCTTATAAATTATCTCTGTGGGGAGGTGAGACTGACGCAGTCAAGCTGTTAGTGAAAAGAGGGGCTTAGCTTTCAACCTGGACAAGCCTTTTCGTTGGTGGGAGGAGAATAGGAGCATTTCATCATAAAACTTTTTAGTTTTTCTACAAGAACTTTTTTAAGTTTATGGTTTCAAAAAGGATAAGTGTATATAACTCTAGATCGATATATATGTATGTATAAAGATGTTACAAAAAAAGAAGCGAAAAAATAGTATCAGAAACTAGTACCAGAGGATGAATTAGGTGCTGTAGGAGGGGATGGGGTGTACCACTCCACCCCCCCTCTCCCCACCCAAAGAGACCTCCTTGTCCGGCCTTTCTCGGGCCAGGAGGGCCAAGGCAGCCGGGAGGCTAAGATCTGTTCACCAGACACGATTCCATGTGGCCCCTCTTCATCCAATGCCCTTGAATACAGCCGGCCCTCCACAGCAGGTTTAAGGTCATGGGGTAGGAACGTACGTTTTACTTGGGGAAAAAGGCTACCTTAGTCGCTAACATAGGAGCCGTTATTCATCCCATGATGTGGGCAAGCAGACAAACTTGCATTGACTCCAAATTCCCCAGTCTTGCTGTAGCATCAGGTTGCTATTCAGGTGTCGATGGAACGGGGCAAGAGAAGATAACTGTGGGGCCAAAACCATCAGTTTCTCCAGTCTGTCTGAAGTAGGGGAATGCACTGGTCATCCCCGCTTGCTACTTGTAGCACAATACGAACGGGTTTTACTGATGTGTGCGCAGCGGTAGCGCGTTTTTGTTGTAAAGTGCAAGTAGTACGCGAAGAAGGGGCTTTGAGGAGAGGAGTCGGTTGGGTCACAGGCACCCCAGAGCCCAGGGCTACCAAAAAAGCATTTCCCATACGGCTGTGTTGTGGAGGTGGCCGTATGTGTAGTAAAACACTTTGTATGTGGTGGCCTTGAGGCTACAAATTAAGAAATTGGAGCAGTCTTCCGGTATTGTCACGGAGTTTCACTATCCATCTTGAAAATGGGTTCCTGCCCACTGCAAGGTGGAAGTCGGAACGTACCAGTTGCGTCATATGGTTGGCAGCAAAGCGTTTTTATTAAAGATCGATTACCTTTATACTTCTAATGAGCTTCTCCTGACATTTCGAGTGACACATCCTTATATATTTAAACGCTAAAATAATTACATGGCTGCCCAGCCGTGGTCAACGCCGGGATTGTAATGCCATTTTCTACTTACCGCTACATATGGATAATTTAGCATCAGTGAAAAGATAGATATTGGGATATATCTATTTGTGACTTAAGCACCCCTTCAAAAAAGGATTGTATTTTTTTTTTTTTTTTTTGATGGTGGTGGTCCAGGTTTATTTTCGGGCGGCGATTTATGCAAGTACTGAGTGATTTTCACTTGTGTGTGGCGCTTGTTTCTGTTCATCTGTATCTTTGTTCAGGCCATTGAATAATCTAACTTTTTATGCACGCCTTTTGTTTTTTAAGCAGTACTTTGTAAATGTGGACATGGTAAACCAAGTCTTTGTTCAGGAAGCCGGACCTGACGGAGATATTTTGTAATGTCCAGCTGACACCTCTCTTTATAACAGGAGCACTCCAGCTACGACTTGACATTATCATGACCCCGCAGGATTATGGCAGAAAGCACATAAACGATTGGATGAGACAGAGCAGAATGTTTTGGTTTTTTATTGACATCCACTTTCCTTTGTTGTTTTTTTCTCATGCAAATGGTGAAACAGTTGGACCCACATTCAAAAGAGGTGTCACTCCTATAATCGATGATGAACAGCAGTATGTTATCCTGGGAAAAGAAATGCACTGTAAAAAAAAAAAAATGTTGCTGAGTTGCTCTAAAATGTGCTTCGTTTGTTAGCATCTAAATTTACTGGTTTTTTATTCAGGTCAACATTTTTGTATTTAACAGGACTGAATCAACCTGACTAAGCGTTAGGTTACTCCAATGAAAGCAAATGGGTCAGACTCAGGAAGAAATATTGTCTATAAATAACAACTGCACGCTTTTCCTGCTTTTACGGTGTGTATTTTGGCTCAGTGGAGAAGGAATAATTTTACATTTAATAGGGGATAGCCCACTCCTTGCAGACAGCATTCCCAACGGCTTGCCAAAATCATGCGCTTCCTCGGACTCCAGGTGTTACGCTGACAGAACTGATGTGTTCCCTTCCACCTTAGGTAATGATGTTTACTTTCTTGGCTGCATTTTTCCTCCTCAGAACAAAACTTTATTTTCTACAAAAATCAGTGGACTCCTATCCCAGTGACCTGTACTCACTTTGTTATCCGCCAAGGATCATGGGAAAACAGTTTGGTGGGTCAGATAGCCACGGGAACTTCCAGTGAAGACGTGTGTTGTTTCAGGGACTCTAAAAATCCAAGTGACCGATTCTGGCTCTGGAAGAGATTGTGACTGAAACAACTTAACAAAAAGATGTCAATTCTACAGAGATCTGAGACCTCTGGGGTTTATTTCTCTTTGCTTTAGTCCGTATGAGACATTACTTGTTTACATGTCCTGGTTTTTTGACTCCGCCAGAGAGGTATATATGCAGCTTTGCCACTGTATTCCCTTTGGCTTGTTGTCTTCCCTTCTACCTCTCTGTTTCCTCCTCAAACAGCCCATTAAACCTGAGCAACTAAAGTCATTCACCGTCTTCTCAACCCAAAGCAGAGAACCAATGCAAACTGTAGTCTGCTTATAGTCTATTGTCAGAACAAGAAAACTCAGCCGCATGTATCTGCCCATTTGTTTCTCTCCAGCCGATAACATCCTTCAAATCTAACACTGGTCGTCTCTCCCTCTAGATATTAGAGGCAGGTGTAAGACTCCAGCTATGCAGCCTCACCTGTGTCTGCACAGTTCCCTTGAACTTCATTCAAACACAGTCAAGGCCAATAGGAAACAACAAACTTATCTTGGCAATTGCTTTTCCCAACTAAAAAAAAGGAAAAAAAACGAACTCATGCCATCATGAATTTTCTCATCGTCATTGCCAGACCCCTGGAAGCAATACAAGAGTTTGAATGGAAGTCATGTTAGTTGTCTCAGGTGATAGTTGACACTCCATGTAGAGAGTGGTGCTGTGGTGTGTGTGTGTGTGTGTGTGTGTGTGTGTGTGTGTGCGTGTGTGTGTGTGTGTGTGTGTGTGTGTGGTGTGTGTGTGAGTGTGAGTGTGAGTGTGTGTGCATGCATGTACATGTGTGTGCTTCCAGCCCCATTGTTTTCTACTGAAAATATACAAAAGCTACTTCCTCTGTCATCTCAATATAAAATGTATTAAGTTAAAGGTTCTCTCTTCATGTGCAACACAAGCTCTACACAACAACAAATCTATCATTTGGGTTTTTCTTTTTGTTTTCACTTTCTCTCATTCTTTTTCAAATTTTGAAGTTGTTACAAATACATAAGCGTAAAAAAAAAAACAATAAAGAAAAAAAAAAGAAAAACCAATATAAAAGTATTCTATTTAAAATGAAAATGACGAAACTTCTGCTTGTCCTGGATCTGTACTCTAAATTTCAGTTTCCTTTCTGTATGCATCCAGTGTGCTTCAAACAACCAGTACTGTTTATTAATGAAATCATTATATTATTATGATTATGATTATTATTATTACTATCAAGTGATTACATATGGTTATAAATAAATATTTCCCCTTTCTTCAATAACAGAGACTCAAATCTTCTGAGCTTGGCTTCTGAATTATGAGGGCATTTACTCTACATGTACACTAAACATACTTTATATAACGTGAGTAGAATATACACTCAGCTATATCGGAGCTCACTCATTGTTTCTATAACTTATTCATAGTCAAAGACAGACAAAGTACATTCTATAAACTCATGTTGATTAATACAAAACTAGCTCATTGAAGGATTGTACCAACTTTGATTAGTTAATTGTTATTGAAGTATAATGCTAAGATAAAGACAAACTTATGCACCTACACACGACAGCTACTTGTTTTGTTGTGGATTTAATTGGTATTTTAAAAAAGTAAATGAGTCAATGCCTCACTCCATTAAGGTCCTGAATGGATGAGTGTTTTAATGAAATCCGTTGAATAAATTATTAAATGACTCACTCATAAAGATGGTGAAATGTTTCATCCTGAATGAATCAATTTGTTTGAAAGAATCAGATGAATGTATGATTCAAATGACTCACTCATGAAAGACAGTCATTTGTCATCACCCATTATTGTGCTTATATAACCTGCAGAAAGAGTCGCTGAAAAAATCCCATTATTAATACACAAACTGAGTAGGAACAACAACAGGGATAATGTAGAACAACATAAGATTTGATACTTTTTGTTTCAAATCTCAAGAGGGTATGTCTTTAAGTTCTATTATGTCCTTTCTCTCTTTTTTCAGACATTTGCCACTAAAGGTGTTGGTTCTAAATACAAGCAAATTAAATATTAACAATGACTGACTGGAAATAAAATGCCATTTAAAAAGTAACATTTGACCTTCCAAAAGAGCTGCTGAAAAAAATTATTCGACCCGATTTGTCGTTGTAGGTCCTCTGGTATGTATCACTGCCAGTGTTTAGTTGTAGAATTGAGAGTGAAAGGGATGATGGGAGTTCTAGGCCAATTTGTCTTTTGTTCCCTTAGGGCCACAAGACAAAGTGGTCCTGTCCATCTCCACAATGATCATTTACCTACACAAAGCAAACGCACCATCGATCCTACTGCGCTACCCTACAAAACAGCACAAAGATGTTCACATACCTACGCTAACGAACAGCTTTCCACCTCCAGCATTGATCCCATGGTTCAGTACTTTGTCATCCCCTTATTACATAGGCTATGAAAGGTCTCGTCCAATCAAAAAAGACTTTACACCTTGTCTGGAGGTCACCAGAGGAACCTCTTGGAAAAGGAACAAATAAGAAGATTGTTCTGGAAGAACAATAGAAAGAGGCACAAAGCTTTAGTTTTATCTCTTTGTCTCTTTCAAATGACGAGTATTTTATTTATCAAAGAAAGAAGTCAAACTCTTATCTGATTTGAAATGCAAACCTGCATGATCCAGCTTCGGCAATATGGAACAGGAAAGAAAGGAAAATGTACCATTTAAAGGAAAAAATCCAGTCACACTTAAGCACACACCTTCACAAATACAAGTTTTTTTCACGTCAAAATGTTTTAAAACAAATAGCAGAATTAAGAACAGAGGGGCAGTTCAAGCATCTTGGCATTTCTCCATCCCCTTCCTGCGCAAGAAGAAAAACCAAATAAAAAACAGCTCCACAAAGAATTTTGCATCCAGTCATCTAAATCCCACTGTCACCTTTGCCTATGTAGAAATCATCCATTCATGGCACTGGTTGAAGAGGTTGTTCACTCTGGCCTTACATTGTGACTGGACAGTCGTGACAAGCAAAGTTTCAGCGAACTCACCCTAACCTGCCAGCGGGAGACAAAAGCCACTATTCCCAGGATGAAAGCTATTAAGAGTACATGCTAGGCTTGCCCCCTCTGCTCTGCAGGTAAGACTTGGTTAGCATTTACCACATGAATATCGTGATGTAAACAACAGGCTAATATCCTTTCATCTGAGCTTGGCGCAAGAGAGAGCCAAGCAACGGAAGAGAGAAAAAATGGCAGCGCATTAATACTAATCATTGGTGCGGTAAACTAATTTTGGATTGCTTCTCGGGGGGTCTAGCATAAAATTGTTTTGTTGAGGGGAAAAAGGAGATTTGAAAGCTTTGAATATACTTGGTAATTCATTCCACAAAATACATCCCCCTTTTTTAAAAGGGTCTCTTCTGGAGCGCGTACTGTGGTGTCTGGCACAAGGCAGGGCTATAATGAGACCCAGCAGACGAGGGGTGTTCACCCATTTCTCATTTTAAATTGAGCAGTTAAGAGTTTTACATGCAATTGAATTTTTTGAATTTCTTGTTGCTGATCCACATATATATAAACATCATTTGGAAAGAACAGACGCTTTTAAAAATATATATATACATTTATGAAAGTAACATTTTTCAAGGAATAGAAATAAAATAATTGCTGTGGCTTACTAAGTGAACGCATCCATTTTCACAAAACACATTTTGGCTAGTATAAAAATTTGGTGTTCATTTTTTCCTTTTTACAAAATTATTAGAAAACACTTCCAAAAATAAGTGGGTCATTGTTTCTTTCTTCAATGTGATGGATATAAAGGAGCAATTTGTGTAAAAATACTATCGCTTAAACTTTACAAATTATATAATTTACTGAGTAAACATTTATGAAGAATTTTAAAAGAAAACATTTATGAAAACAATTTGAACAATTTTAAAAACAACTTTTTTTTGGGGACGGTAAGAATTTTTTTGTCAACAGGAGCCAGAATTATTTTCATTCTGTGTCACATGAATTTTTTTGCGTTTATGTGTGTTTGCTTACATGAAAAACACCATTTTGGTTTGAAGCATCACCAGGTGTCAGTAAAATAGACAGGAAGTAAAATTCTCATATTTGTTCTGCTTTTTGCAAATTACAGAAGAAAGTATTATTACTGTAGGGAATTAAAACTTTTCTAAGTCAGATTTTAATGTCTCATAGTAGTAACTTTTTAACTTTTGGATTCTGTTGGTTTTTTTCTTTGTAAGTATCAGCCTAATAAATAAAAATAAATTCCCATCACTGGGGAGGGAAGATTATCCCGTGGATTGTGTTGTAAATTTTGGTTTGTCAGTACAAGTTTGGAACAACATGACAGAATTTTCATTTTTGGCTGATATTATTAAAATATTCAGTGCAGTAAACATTTTAATTTTGACACATAAATGACCAGTCTCAAAATAAATCCTCCACCATTTCAGCCTTTTGTCATCACTGTTGAATCTTGAGAAAATACACACATGATTTTCATTTTTACTTTTACCTGGCAGTTTGACAAGAACCAAGAAATAGCAGTCATAATGAGGTCTGGCAAAGCAAAACCACAGAAATAAAGAAATATCAAGGGAGAATAATAGAGATAGGAGCGAAAGTGCATCAGTGAGAACGGAGAGGGAAGTAGACTCTACTCGGAAACGTAGCTGAGATTACAGACCTCAAATGAGAGTAAAATATTTAATAAGGGTCTCGACGAGAGCAAGAGGGAGCATTCAGTCATCAAAATCTAAACAAAGCACAAACACAGATACACACACACTTTCTGTCCAGCACTTGCTCTGTGCTGGGAAGATCTCATTAAACGCAGCGTCAGCTTTGTCTCACCCACCTCTGGGATCAAAAACTTCACTCAATCTGCCATCACAACTGCATTGTCTAGCATTAGCACACATCACACACAGATTTCCAGACACAAGAGCAAACCAACACGCTTAGTCCCCAGTGTAAGCGCTCTATTCACAGGTCTCCCAAATCCCACCGCAAACAAACCGCAGCAACACTGCTGATCTACTGCTAGCTTTCAGCACAGACCAGGAAAAAGAGAGTGACAGAGGAGTAATATTGCCTGCTTTCATTTTCACTTTAACCCTCAGTGTAATTCTTCCCCTTAGATACATCAGGTCTGCTTAATGAGAAATGGGCTGAACCGACGCAAACACAATCTCCTCAGGAACGTCCCAGTGTATCTACTGTTGTATACATGTAAATACATTGCAACATGTGTTTTTTTGATTGGAGAGGTCTCAGCCATGTTGATGTTTTTGTAGAGGAAATGTATATATTAGCACCATAAATTTTAGCATCACAATGTTTTGGAATGGAATATAGATACAATTTCAAGAATTATATATATAATTATTTTTGCTATTTATTTATGCTGTTATTCATTCAGTGTCCATTCAGGAATCATTCATACTGAGGTTTTCTTGAACTAAATTGTTAAAAACCTGTCTATGTTTTTTTTTCTCCTCCTCTGAATTCAAAAAAAAGATATATATGTTAAAAACTTGTTGGTAAGCCAAACCAGTTAATTTTTCCATTGACCTTTATTGCATGAACAAAAAAAAAATTACAATGAAAGTAAATGGTGAACCAAAACTTTGTTCATTTTTTAGGGTTAGACTAGCCCTTTAAATTTCAGTCCCACAAATACTGTAACATATTACATAGAAGACTTGGAAATATAGAACAAGACCACTTTAATAGTGCTTTTGCATCTTTTTTTTGAAGCGTTGTCCCACACCATTCATTGTAATTGCAGGAAAAGCGCAGCCAACATATAATTCATAAAGTCTCCTTCTTGTGTTTTATAGAAGAGAGGAAAGAAGCCATACAAGTTATTGGGAATGACATGACGGGGAGTTAATGATGATAGGACGTTTTCATTTATGGTGAGAAACTAATCCCTTGAAGCAGTAAGTGAATTTGTCTTTTCGTTGGTCAGGTAACTGGAAAGTACTTTAGTTGTGTTTACTCCTGCTTTGGTGAAATAGCTCCTGTTTAAGAAGCGTCATCTGTCGGAGTCACACTCCAATCTAGCTACAGCTGGCTTAACGGCACCACACCTATTTAAAATGGGAAGCCTACAAGCTCAGTCAGTCTGTCCAGGCTGGGTTTGTTACATTATTGTTATTCTCTCTTTACTGGCCTTTCTTTCTCTCTCACTTTATTATTTTCCCTTTTTCCGCTCTTGCTCTCATTTTGCTCACACTCTCATTCAGTTCAGTTGAAAACGCTTTACCCAGGTGTCATGCAGTCCCCAGTTCAATGTTTAAAGACCTGGAAGTGACAGCGCTATTGCAGAAAGACAATTAGACATTAATTGCACACATTTACATATTTGCTGAATAAAATGCATTATTAAAAAAAGAATAATATGTAATGTAGAATTATGCCTGCACCCTTTCTCCGTCTCTAGTCCTTTCGTTCTCTCCTTCTTTCTTCCAATCGATTTTTCTTTTCTTTTTTTTCTTTTTTCAAATGCCTGGAGGTCCATATTCGGAGTTTTTCTCTTTCTCCCTTCACTGCTGTTTCATACAGGAGATTCAACATAAAAATAAGCAAGGACGACGAATGTCAGGGGCGAGCTGTTAATAAGGCTGAATATTGTAAACTATGGGACGCGCAGCCCGTAGGATACCCTTCCTATAGCCATATTGGGAGTAGTTTATCATGACCGTTGTCAAGTTTATATTTTGAAAATCACTCCAGAGCTCAGGAGCTCAATGCTTCTTTGCTTCTTGAGTGGTCTGGGTTGGTCGTGCGTGGTTGCTGGGAAATCTGAAATGAGGAAGCAAACCCTTTGTTAGGTTTTTTTTTTTTTTTTTTTTTTCAAATGTCAATGTAATGAGGCGCGCAGTTTCATGGGATGGTTCTCACTGGTTTTGGATAAGAGACAAAAGGATAGCACCAGTTATGGTATGCTTACTATCGTGAGAATGTAAAAATCTGAACATTTATTATTTTATTGGATAATAAGATCATAAATGGTTAAGCAACAGCGCAATTACTGCTTTTAGTCAGCACAGATTATAGTAAATTGACACTTGTTATTTTGTTTAAAAAAAAAGTAATGATAAATGTTGTAATAAACAGTAATGACAAAAAGTACACTTTGCTGCAACTTTGAACTTTCTATTTACGAAAAAAAATATCGGTTTCACTAAAACGGCTTAAAGAGCACAGCTGGTTCAAACACTGGATAATAGTAAGAAATGTTTCGTGAGGCACCAAATCAGCATTATTATAATTATTTATTAAGATATTAGTGATATATTAAAAATGGCAATTTTAATTTTAACAAGTAGTATAATGTGAGAAACTTTGGAGATTGCGTGAAAGAAATTGCAACACGTTAGTTGAGCATTTTTAAAGACAATTATAGCTTAACAAACACCAACTTTTTGAACGGTTCTCTAGTGTAAATTTCATCTAAATGCATTTGTTCGGTGGGTGTGTTTGTGTGTGTGTGGTGTGTGTGTGTGGTTGTGTTACAAGGTTTGTTATAAAGGTAAATACACTCACTATAAAATAAATCAATCAACGCTACCATACTGTAATCATCCTGTTATTTATTGTGCTGGTTTAACATACTTATTATTAAAATCCACAAATGCATGCTTTCATAAATTGTTCTAACAGACTACAATCTGCAAAAGCACACGATGTGGCGTCCCAGGTTTGCTAACAATCAGCTGTGCATCAGATATCATTTCTCAATGACGTTCATTTTGTTTGGGGAGGTGACTAAAAGTAGGTCTGCATAGATGGAGGTTACTTTCTACTAGAGTCCAGTCATATTTCACCAGTTTAACATATTCAGGCCAATAAGGCAGACTGGCTTTGAACATGAAAGGCAGGGGGGAAAAAGATTCACAGTGCAGTCAGCCGAATCCTCTCGCCTGTCCTTGCCTTTATCTTTCTCAAATGTATGCCATGTTTTTGAAGCTTTGTGAGAGCACAATGAGCAATGTTACTTTTGAAAAATGTTTTACACATAGACCCCCACCTCATACTTCATAATATTTGTTTTGTTTTATTTTTGTAATGTCAGTTATTTTGATCTCTGCATCTTTATATCTTCTCATCTGCAATAGGCACTGCCTCTTCTGATAAAATGCCTTTGTTAAAGAGAAGAAAACTCGGCCTGATTGACCCTTATAACTGAATGTGCCATGAGACTGTGATTGTCTGTCCAAGACCGAGAGACCATTGACCGAGATTATGTCGGCCCTTTAACACACGGGAAGCCCTTGAATCAGCTTGCCCTGGTGTTTTTGATGGGAAATGCCAGGAGTGTGGCTCCATCAATTAAGCCGTGCACAAGCAGGACCTACTGGGAAGGGAGATGATTAAAGGTGCTTTCTGGAAACCCTTAGGACAAAACTGGTTTTCTATTGCATCTGAAGCACCGTAATGTTTTAAGAGTGCAGAATCACATTTTACCCACCACTCATCAATTGTGTTGAATCAGATGCAGCGTCACGATTTTTCTTTTTTAGAATCTGTAGTTTTGTACACTTTGTCAGATAAATTGCTAGATTCATTTTCTACAGTACTGCCCATTTCTTCATTTTCATCACATTGCACTTGGAATCGTGATTTAGTATGCACTATTGTCTATCTTATATTATGTTTAATTCCCATTATTCTCATGTGGTGATTCATATTACTGGCAATAAAAACTTTAATTTTAAATGGGTCCTTAAACAAACTGACAAGCGAGCAGCACACAAACGTGCTATGCATTACTGCTAAAACACTGGCTTAATTTGATAATTTTAGTAATTTTAAATTTTTATATAACAGTGACTGCTTCCTTGGCATGCATATGCCACTTATCTTTTGCAGATTTTTTGGTTATTTGTATACTTAAACAAATTACCGACATTATTTCTAATTATTTTTTGATTTCTTAAAACTATTGTTCTTCTTTTGATTTGAGGGAGAAATGTGACCTATGAAATTGTGCTATGTCACCCCAGTATCAAGTACCTATATTGATCTTATTTTATGATTTTTTGCGCCACCACTAACAGCAGTATCACACAGCAGCCAAAACTTTCAGAATCCAGCAAGCCCCGTTACGTCCCTAAAGAGAAGGGGGCTTGAGTAATCCACGCTCGCAAGCTGACTCAGTCACTCTCTTGTTAATTGAATGAAATTGCTTGAGTGGTTCAGGTTGGACCGGTCCTTGGACTCTATATGTGACTTGGTACATGTCATTGATATCTTCCTTGTAGAGCGTGGGCGTCAGGTAAATGTGCAGTAGCCGCCACACAGGATTGAGTGCTGAATGCATGTGCTCGCATGGCGTGTTTATCCACTTCATTATTAGTGGTAATTAAGTGGAAGCCTTCACCAGTAAGGCAGAACAGTGGCATCCTGCCCTGCAGGACAAAGAAAAAGAGGGGTGGACAAGCCTCCGAATCTGAGACGAGGGGCTGACTTTTCACAACCGAGAGGAACAGAAACGACGTGAAAAGTCTGTAGTGGACCAATTAATGAAGTATGTAAGGTGGGGAGGGGACGGTGTGGGGGGACAGGACAAAGCGCTGGCATCTGGTGGGAAGCACATTACAAAAGCCTATTCTGCTTGTTGGAACACCATAAAAGGTCATTAAAAAAAGGGAGGCCCTCTTTAACACTTCCCCGTTGTTGTTACTAGCCACCCTCCGCACATGGGCGATGACCATGGAGCAAAAGCGTCCAATAAAGTTTTAATTGTCCTACAGTCATAGGACGGTTGCCCCACGCTCCCCAGAGTCCCCGGACTCTAATCGTCCGCAATTAAAAGGGAATCATGCGGGCAAAAAAACTGGCCAAATGCACCTCAGAGAGAACTTGTCAAGAGACAGAGGGGACCTCTAATGGTTTTTTAATGTAAATATTTGTTGACTTCAGCAACAGGGCTGTGCAACGTTAAAATCTGATTGAGGGAACCTAGAGGAGCTTTGCCTTTGCCAAAATGTAATTATTTTCCAGTGCCGAAAAACTTTTCTCTCTGTAGAAGTGCCCTCCGAGGAACTAGCTGCTTAATGTTTATTTGTGCTGAGAAGATGGAGCAACATCTCTATGTTTGGTTTTGCAGAGTCAGTATCCAGGAAAAATCCACCAAGAGAGGTCAAAGGTCACTTCGGTCCACAGTCACTCCTTATTTATTATAGTCTTTCTTGCCTACTTCTACCCACCCAGTCCTGTCTCCCAGCCGTCAAGTCCCTCTCGAAAAAACAAATTAGCATTACAAATAGACCTGATTAACTGAAATGAAAAACCAGTGGGTAGAGTAAATAAATAGAGCATCTATTCCGACCCACCTACCATGCCTTGTAAAAGATTGTCGTGCACTTAAACAACAAACGAATGGAACAGCCCTCAGAAGGAAAGCATTTTTATCTGCAGCTTTGATAGTTTCACACACTAACAGCAGAGATGGTCGACTATTTTCATTAGTGTCATTAGGCAGTGTGGAGAAAAGAGTTTTTCTCATCCCATCCTGGGGAGAAAAAAGGCACATAGGGGTTCAGGCCTTTGATGTCTAATCAACTGATATAAAAAATTAATCTCATAAGGATTTGTTTTAAAAATGTGTGCAGCAGTATGTTTAGGTACAGTTCTCAATTAAAAATGCATGTTAACAGCAGGCTTCAAGAGTGGATTATTTATTATATATTGGCATATGCTAATAAATACGCCTCAACATATTCAAAGTGTGCCTCAGATTAAAAATGTATATTGCTTGTGGCCCTCAGATGCAGAATATGCTACTAATGGTGTGGCCGTTTTTATAGGCGCTCTTTCCCGAGGGGTTTCAGCCAGACCTGAAGACATACAGAGGGGAATTCAACCTGATTGAACCTTTCTCACTTACTGCATTTTAGATTCACTGGTTACCTTAAATGCACTGTTATGTATCAACTGTTGTAGGAATTGCATGCAATTTTTCATATTAAAGGAAGTTGAGTATAATTGTGCGGACATGCAAGAAGAGCTACACATGTTGTCAACTGGCTATTAATCCCACACAAAGCTTCAAGATATACTACATTGGAAGCTCATGTTTATTGTGTCTCCTGAGATTGGGGGCAGAGTATGTGCATGGCTGAACCACATACTGTCTAGAGATCAAATACCATCTCATCTATCTTCATGAGGGTTTGATTCTGACTGGGTTTGACAGCACTGAGACTTCACTGTTTTTGATATTGAGCAGAGAATAAACTGAGAGCAAAGGTATAGTGGGCTGCGAAGTGTACACATACAGTCCATTGAGAAATACTGCTTCAGTGTATTTTACCACATCGACCATGTATTGATATGGACTTGTTTCAGGCTTTCTGTGAAAGCTCAGGTGGACAAAAGTGCATATTTCAGGTATCCTGAGAGGAAAATATTAAGCAGACATTTGAAGACATGACTCTGGAGCAGTTTGAAAGTGCATGCACCGGTGGTTTGCAAAAGACTTGTGCAGACAAGACTGCCATCCATCTGGCATTAAAGTGGCAACACAGTCTTATAGACATATACTCCATGAGAAGGTACCTGAAATCAGAGGTTAGTGCATTTTGGAAATAGAAAACTGCTTATGTAGACAGATCGTGGTTGCTCTGTTTTCAATTCATTTATGTCTCTATTTTCTTCTGTAACCATCCAGACAGGAAAAATTGTATTACTCACCGGAGTGAGATGATATCAGCCTCATGATGCAATTCACTACAGACTCAGTTACTGTCAGTCACATTGGTTTTAATTAATGCATGTGATAAGTGTAAATCCCTCCCTAAAGTTGGCTGCATTTGATCCTTTTCCCATAATTGCTCACTTCATGTAAAACTTTCTCAGGACGGTGAATCGGAGCACACCACAACAAGACAACAGACCTTCTTACGCAGCTCAAGTGGTCTCAGTTGCATTTTCTCAGCACAAACTGGGAATTGACCACATTCACCAGACTCTGCAAACAGATGGTAGCACACAAGTGAAGGACTTAAAGGACTAGCTGTAGACAGGTGAGCCACTACAGCAAGCACAAATTGTCCTCTCTCTTCTGAAAAGTCCTTAGCTTGTCTCCAAAAGAGGCTTGGGAAGGGTAATGGCTGTTATATAGCTGGAGAGTGATGGGAAAAGGGTACAGCCAGACCATTTTGCTACCTTTTTGCTAGCTTTTAGCTCTCTCTCCTACTATTTTCTTATTCCTTTCCCCCCTCTCTCTTCATGGCAGCTGTAAACCCTGAGAGAGATGGAGAGTTTCATAAAACAAGTTTGGCAATGAAGTCCAGAGGCAAAAGCGGTCAGTTACAGATAACACAACCTGTCAAAAAGAGCACAAAGAGGATAGGGGACTAACGGAAAAGTGGACCCCTGTGTCAGAGAACTAGCGAGAGTCGAGACAAGAGAAGTTGGGTGATCTCAGATGACTGGAGGGAAATCAGCAAACAACAACACATACACCAAACAAATACACAGAATAGAGCACAATTTTTTTAAACAACTGTTCTGATTGAGCAAACAGTTGCATCAGAGTGGGCCAGTGGGTATTGCCTGTGAAAGTTTGGATCAAATACATATAAATTGTTTAAGCTTTCCGAAAGTTTTTGTTTATGTGTCTTTGGAATTGAAAAGAGAAGAACTTTGGGATTTATGGATCCGCTTCACCTAAAGATACATATTTTTTGAAAATTGAGTGTGTCTGTAGAGCTACCAATGCTTAAGTTAGTTGTCTTGTATAGCCAAACCCTTGGCTTGTATTAGACTTTCACTGCAGCAAGAACTGATTATTTTACTGACCATAAAACAATTATTAAAAAAGCAAGATATACTTTTGCTGTTCGTGTGTAGATAGTTAATGGGATAGTTGACCCAATCCAAATTGCAACTTAACTTGTTTTTCACCATAGATATTGGTAATTGGCAAACACACAACACACCATTGTTCAAAGAAATTAATACTTTTATGGATGTGTTAAAATGATCAAAAGTGGTTGTAAAAGACATTTATAATATTACAAAAGATCTGTTCAGATTTTTATTTCAAATGAATGCTTGTGCTTTCCACAAAGAGTCTAAGCAACATTGATTATAGCAATGTTTCATGAGTACCAAATCAGCATTAGAATGATTTCTGATGGATTGTGACACTGAAGAATGAAGTAATGGCTGCTAAAATTTTAGCTTTGTCATAAAAAAACAGAAACAATTTCACAATATCACTGTTTTGACTGTATTTTAGTTAAAACAAATGCAGCCTTATCAATCCTAAGAAAACATCTTTCAGATACATTTTAAAAAACTCACTGACTGCAATCTTTTGAATGGTTGTGAGGTATATATGCCAGTTTAAATTGCTATGATATTCTGCCATATGATATGGTTTGTGAAGTCATTCACGCAGCCACATATTCAAAGTTGATTCGTCATAAACAGTTAATCCAGTGTGCTTGAATATGAATGAGATTTAAAAGCTTAAGCAAATACATTTTTTTACTAAATAACTATTTTAATGATGGTCTCTTCCTCACAGACAACTATCACATGACTTCAGTATACTGAGAATATAGTACATGAGCCATATGATCTATTGAGCTTTTATAGCGATTGCTGTTCTTTTTGGAGCTTTAATGGAAATACGCAGAATGAATATGAATCTTTTGTGTTCCACAGAAGAAAGCAAGCCATACAAGATTGGGACGACATGTGGGTGAGTAAATGATGACATTTTAAATTGTCATTTTAAAGGGGAATTATCATTTCAACCACAGGTTGTGCCAAGTGATTTTTCCTGTGAAGTCATTTTGGTTAAAAGCATCTGCTAAATGTCAGATACAGAATCAGTGGACACTACATCTGCCTTTCAGTTTATCTATAGTATTTAACCTCCATTCCAAATGCCTAATTAATTAGGAACCAACTCTTATTAACAATGATGACCTGGCATGGCACAGAGATAAGGAGCCACATGGCCACAAATGCACAGTGGATTTAGAATCTCGGCCTGAGCCAGTGATATCTGGCTGCTGAATCTCATACTCACTCCAGCCAAACCACACTTCTTTTCCTGGGCATTTCTTTCTGATTTTGGATTCTGCTTGGCTCAGAGCTTTCCTCCTAGCCTGTGTTAATTACTCGGAGCTTTGTAATCCTTTTTTATGGCTTATTTATCCTTCTGTGGTCTTGGCTTGCTGATAAAAAGCTTTATACATTTATTATTTATAAATTTTGCATATCTTCATCAAGGCAGCAAAAGGCAGAATTAGAAAAGTAGACAAAATCTTGTAATTTTTTTTCTTCCTTATGTAACATTTGCTCCTCATTCCTGCTAGTGGTTTGGTGGCAGAGCTCCAGGGCTTACGCTGAAAATCTAATTTGAGAGGCTAGTACAGAGCCAAGTCCAGGAGCCAAACATAAATCTGCTGGAGCATAGTGCTGGATGAGCATGAGCTCTCCACTATCACTGCTCCACATCTCATGACCAATCCCTCTACATCTCCAGCTCTTCTCCTTTTATACTGTCTGTCTCTTTCCTCTGATACTCTTCCTTGTTCTATTTATCTTTATTTCTCTCCTTCTTTCCCATCAGGTTTCATTTTTTTTTTCTTTTCTTTTTTTTTCATTTATTTATTTATTCTCCTTTTAACATATTTTTTTGTTTCTGTCTATCTCAAGTTTTTTATTTTACATTTTAGTGCTTAATATTGCTGTTCAGTCATGATGTCAACGTGTTTTTGGTCAACTTGGAATGGCTAAATCACCAAGGGTTGCTTTGGGAATTTCTAATGGGGTTTTTTAGAGTTGCAGTTTTCAATTTATGAATAAAATGAAAATCTTCACATTACTTGATAAGACTTTCATATTTTGTTGTACAACATATATTGCACACAAACTTGCATTTGTACCATAAGTCAATAAGAAGTTAAATAACATCTTGACTTTCCACTACAGACCTTATTTTATTCATATATTGAAAACAAAATGAGATGAATGCTATTAAAACAAATAAGAAATTCTGAAAGGAAGCAATGGCTCAATTCTCTTCACATTTATATTGCCAATAGGTAAATTAAAATGAAAACTACAGCACAGTTAGAGTAAACTAATAATATAACAATATCAAATAAAATACTTTTGTGAAATAAAATAGAATTACAAAATATAATCAGAAGTTAGGAATAAGATGAAGGTGGAGTTTTTATTAAAAAGGATAAAAATGAGAAATCAAACAAGGTGTGTCCAATAATAGTAATAACTGCCTTAAGTCTAGCATCAGATCACATATTCTCACGTATACGTTTGCAGTTTCTCTCACACACATTGTCACAGTGAAACTGGTGGCTTGTGACACGATGACTTAGTGTTAGCTTAACTGGCTTAAAAGAAAAGCACTCTAGAATGACACCTTAAAAGCACATTTAAAAGCCAAAGAAAGTGGGCTGTTCAGTCGAGTGCACAGAAAGAGCGTGCGCCTGCTGAGTAAACACCCCCTGCCTCCCTAGCAGCATCTGATGGCCCATCCAGATAAAGAGCCATTACAAGAGCAGCACACATCATCAGCATTTTACCTCTGTGCTCTTTAATGGGGGCAGGACAAACTCTGAATCCATTGCCTGTCGATGCATTTTATAGCTGCAATCAGACTAGATCCTGATGACTGTAGTTTTTGTAGACAAAATAGCCCTGCTATTGGCTAGATTGGAAATTGAATTTAAAATGATCTCTAGTGAGTCTTTCTTGGTTGACTGCTGACTCTTGATACAGTCATTTTCTGTAGCGTATTCAGATCATTATCTCAAATTAATTCTATTCAGTTTGAATGACCACATAAATTCCCATAAGGACAGCAATTGAAAATGTCCTGGAAACTTATTTACTCACAAAATTGTATCAGAGAAAGAATCAAACTGTTGTGTATACTATAAACTGTAATTAATTATGTAAACTGCTTCACCATCAGCAAGTTAGACAGTAAAAGTAAAAGGTTTCCAGGGGGAGCGAGTGCTAGAGATTGGATAACTCTCTCATTTATGCTGACATCATGATTTAATCCAGGAGAGATAAATCGGAGAAAAACTGCGACACTGGTCAAGTTTAATCACAAGATGGAGACAAAACTGCAAAACTGTTTCTGCAGACAGGCTAGGAGTTGCTGCTGCTGAATGTTTAGAAATATATTGCCCCCAAAATGAACATTTTGTCATCGTTTACTAATGCCCAGTTTCATTCCAACCCCCATATTTTCTGTCTTCTATAAACCAAAAAAAAAAAAAAAGCACATTTTTAGCAGGATTTTCAAGCTTCTGTTTAATATACAAGGAAAGTGGATTGTTATTTATGCTGACAATTCCAAAAAGGCCAGGAAAGTATCATAAAAGAAATGTTAAAAAACAGTATCATATGTCATTGTGTCATATTCTCTATTCTTCTAATCTCTGTTCTTCTGTTCTCTAAATCTTCTAATTGGCTGTCAGAATTACAAATATTTTATTTCATATTTTGGTGATTGTATGGTAAGTATTACAAAACCATGTACAAGAATATGCAAAATAAAAGTATTTTTATTTACTAATAAATAATTACTGTGGAAAGATTTTTACATTTCTTTTAATGTTACCTACATTTTCTCATGATGCATGTCTAACTTCCTGTTTTATATTTTAGAAATCATTTTTCTCTGATGTGAACAGACACAGACATACAGCAGGGTCACTGAATCCGACAAGGCATAATGAAAGGTTACAGAAATCTGTTACCCCTCTCTATTTCACATGGAATGGCTTTAAAGGGATACTCCACCCCAAAATGAAAATTTTATCATTAATCACTTACACCCATGTCGTTCCAAACCCATAAAAGCTTCGTTCGTCTTCGGAACACAATTTAAGATATTTGGAAAACCGGGAGGCTTGAAACTGTCCCATAGACTGCCAAGTAAATAACAGTGTCAAGGTCCATAAAAGGTATGAAAGTCGTCGTCAGAATACTCCATCTGCCATCAGATGTGCAATCTGGGTTATATGAAGCAACAGGAACACTTTTCTGCCATCAGATGTGCAATGGAACACTTTTGTTAGCGATGTAATCTGTGTTTATGAATTTATTCGTATGTTGTTTTTTCTCTTCTTAATCATCTGCGCCAAAATATCCTAAATTGTGTTCCGAAGTCGAACGGAGCTTTTACAGGTTTGGAACGACATGGGGGTAAGTGATTAATGACAAACTTTTCATTTTGGGGTACAGTATCCCTTTAATGTTACCCAAATTAACCCTGGTGATACCCTGGTGATGTCAAACCTCCTCTGTTTTATATCCTTGAATTCATTTTGCACAGGTGTGAACAATTTCAGAAATACAGCACGGTGACTGAATTCAACAATGCAGCATAACAGGTTACTGAAATCTGTTACCACCCTTTATTTCACACAGAATGGCTTTCATGTTACCAAAATTCATTCTGGTGATGTCTAATCTTTTCTGTTTTGATATTCTTAAAAGCATTATGCTCCGATCTGAACAGCTGCTGAAATAAAGCAAGGTCACCTAATCTGTCAATGCAGCATAACAGGTTAGCAAACTCTGTTATCTCTCTCTATGGCTTCAGTGTTATGTCTAAACTTCTGTCTTCTATATTTTGAACTGATATGAACAGCTACAGTTCATTGAAGGTGACCGAAATCTGTTACTACTTGAATATGTGTCTATTATTCACTAAATTCATTTAATCTTTAATACTGCTTTGTTGGATTTAGGGACAGTGCTGTGTGTTTGTCTGTGTTCTTGTAAAGATTTAGACATCCACGGTGTGAATTTAATGCACATTACAGACAGAATACTACTACTACTACTACCACCTACAACTACTACTACTAATGATAATAATTATCAAAATATTGTAAATTAAAAATTAAAACTCAATAACATTCGGACTGACTGAATTGCTTTTTTTATTATTAATGTATTTGATGCATAAATAACAATCAGAAAGGTTAAAACACAAACAGAAAAAATTGCAATAATGATGACATAGCAAGCAATAGCACCTAGTCTAAAAAGATTATTTCTTAAAATAAGTGAACGTTTTACAGCAGCTCTCATTCATTGCAGCTTTTTAACATTAATGAACTATGACCTCTAGGTCACTGATTTCAACTGGCTGACAAAATTGACAATTTTGTATTTACACATTAACAGTAATAATAAATGTGCTTCCTGCTGAAGCCCCTGTTAGTGTTTTTATAGAAACTTGCGGTTGACCATGGTTCTTTCAGAAGCTTTTAAAATAAAGAGCTTTTGTTAAGTGCTAATAGTTCAGTTATTTTATAGAGACCTTATGCAAAACTAGAACATATTTTTATTAAGTAAAGTCTTATAATTACCTCTGTTTCAAAGCATCAATTTGTCTAACTGTCATCAGATCCACAATATAGTTGTGTTTATTCGCTGATATGACCATGAAGTCTTACCGGTGCATCCATTTATACAAATTTAACATTTATAATACAGTACTTTTAGAGATCAAGGTGTATCATCATTTATCATAGTTACTCTAGCTGTCTGCAGCACAGACTAAGTAGCCTATTTTCTCATTCTACAATACTTTAAATGATAAAAATATTTATTTACCAAAATATTTGTCATACATCACTGTTTCAGTTTACTTGTTTGTTTGTTTTTTTTTCTTTCATGTAATAAATTATTTGGTATTAATTAAACTTTTCTGAAAAGATAGTACTTCATCATCTTCTGATTTAATGATTTTATTGTTTAACTGAATTTGCATTATTTCTTGAATTAATCCTAAATTATAATTATAGCACCGCGTTCCATTTTCTAGAACCAATTTAATACTGATTTATATATATTATAATATAATAGATATAATATGATCATTTCAAGTAATCTGTTAAATGATGGCTAATGTATCTATCTACACATGAAAAGGCATCCATAAACATTGTGCAAAATCTCTTTTAAAATGATGATACTGTTGTCTTTATATGTATATATATGATAATGTCTTTAAAAATAATTTTTTTGATTGTAGATACAGATTTGTATTGTTTTAAATGTTACTAGCGCAATAACCTTTACCACATTTGTCAAGTAGCACCAGCCTCTGTAACAAAGTTAAAGATGGTCAGACACACAGGACACTACAGTTTTGGATCATAAAGATAAACCAAGGTTCCTCCTGAAGTACCATGTAAAACTGTTAAAAATATATTACAAAAAAGAGTAACAAGAAATTGCATCTCATTTAATAGACACTGTTACATAAATCCCTGCTGTCCATAAATTGGCTCTGCTTAACCTTCTGACTTTGCCTTAACAAGGTAACCACTAAAGGTGATGTAGGTGTCAAAGTCATCGCTAAACACAGCATTCTCTCTTTCGCCCTTATAGAGCCGAATCCACACCTGGTCGTCCCTCTCCAGCTCCAGCATGAGGCTCTGGCTCTGCATGATGGAGCGATCGCTGGGCTGAGTGTACCAGATGGCCATCTCCTGTTCGTTCTTCATCATGTGCAGGTACGTTTCCTTTTGGTTCCAAGTGTGCGCATTCAGGCTGAAGAAATAGATGCCGGGGACATAGCAAAAGAACTTGCCCGTGATCATGTTGAAGTGGCCATACAAGTTGACAAACTCTGTGTCAAAGATCATGGTCTGGTAGTAATCGTTACTGTGTAGGGCCTTCTTGCGGCCCACAGAGAAGGCAGCGTAGTAGGATTTACAGGGTTCTCCAGGAGCACCAATGCTGCCCTTGTTCCCTTCACACCATGGGGCCCTCGGGGTCCGGTTTTTGCCCAGACTTGCCTGTTTTCCCCATAAAGTCCTCGCTCACCAGTGTCTCCCTTCTCCCCTGTAAGGGGAAGGAATGCAGTAACGAATGGTGAAAAGTTCAATTTGGTTTAAAGTTTTTACTATGATCATTTAAAAAGGACATTACATTCTTAATCTCTGATTTATCATGTCTTGCTTCCTGAAACTTCATGTGCTGGTCAAGCTTTGGAGTGTGTATAATTAAACATCAAATAATTAAAAAAATTATGATTCTCTAATGGTCTTGTGTGTGTGAAGTTAAGATTGGAGTGCTGTATAGAATATGGCGCCAATCTCACAGTCATTTTTCTTCTGTTGTTTGTGACAGTTTGGCCCATAAAGTCACTTTCTGTGGTGGTTTGTCCTTTTCCCTGCCCACAGAAGCAGCCTGTGATTAACCAGGCCTATATCATTCACAGACAGTGATATATTTAGCTAAGACTAACATTGACCCAAACAACTGTATACAGTCAAAGTGAGTCAACAGATTATGTTAGTTGTTCTGTAAATGTAAACTTTTGTACCACAGTTACCCTTAAAATGGAAGAAGTTTACATATTTTCAAAGCCTGAAAATTTTTGAAGTAGATTTTGACATATTTTGTACCTTTTAGGATGGTGATGTTTATCTGTGGCACAATATTGTAGTGTGGGTATGGACTGGCATACTGTGGGGCCTCCTCTGCAGGGTCACAGCACCGCCTGCACTCAGTTCCACTAGATTCACAAGAGGATATATTAGATAGATAGATAGATAGATAGATAGATAGATAGATAGATAGATAGATAGATTAGATAGATAGATAGATAGATAGATAGATAGATAGATAGATAGATAGATAGATAGATAGATAGATAGATAGATAGATAGATAGATAGATAGATAGATAGATAGATAGATAGATAGATAGATAGATACCTGCCATCTCTGTAGTATTCTGGGGATCTCTTGTTTTCTCTGGGCTCATATGTGTCTTGGTCTGCATCCCGGTATTGTGCAATGTACGGCTCAGCCCATTTGACAAACACCACCATCAGTAGTACCAGGCTCGACACCAGCATCTGAGATGAGAATTAACTCATTATTTGGATAAAAGTTGAAAACTAGCATAATAATCAAATGGTGATAATAATAAAAAATGTTTGTCAATAATAAGAAATGTCAGCATAGAATGATTGAAGAACACTGAAGACTCAAGTAATGTTGCTGAGAATTCAGATTTGCCATCACAGGAATAAATTACATTTCGAAATAGAAAAGAGTTATTTTAAAATGTAATAATATTTCAAAATATTATTGTTTTTACTGTATTTAAAAAAATTGCAGCCTTAGAGAGCATAAGAGAATTCAAAAACATAAAAAATCTTTCTTTCCCTAATCTTTTGAACAGTAGTGTATATATCTAGATTTCAATAACAATAAAATAAATTATAATAAATTAATATGAATAAAGATAATATGTTAACTGAACAGGAAAATCAACACTTTAACATCAAGGAAACTAAAAAAAAATATTACTTATATAAGTGTATTACAGAAATAGTATGCAAGCACTTAATTTTAAATTACTTTGAGCGTCAAATGTCACATAAATAAATCTTTAGGCCTTGTGCTGGATGGTAAGGGTCATAATGGGAGCACTGTGTTACAACATGACAGTATTATTCTTGATGTTATGTTTCAGCAAATGACCAGCTTTGTTATTCAGCCTCTTGTGTTCGGCTTATGATAGCAACAAATAAAATTGTTTTCGGGTCAAAGCTAGGTAGAAATCCATCCATTATTGTGGATTTTCATAACCAACAATCAAGTAGTGAAAGCTAATGAAAGGTACCCACAACATTTTGTGTGAACTGAAAATCTCTGTGTTATAAAGAAAACATGAAAACATGGCCTGAAAAGTTATGAAACCAATGACAAAGATATCTTGGAATTTATTGTCCTGTTTTAAATTGGCAATCACACTAAACCACTATTTCATCTTTTTTCCTTCACATGACACCACGGCTCAGCCCATTTGAAATTGGGTTTGTAAACCATGAGGCAGAAAGGCATCTAATGATCAAATCATTATCAGAAAGTATTACACTTAATGAAGCAAGACTTGAGCCAAAAATTCACTTAAACTAAATAGAAAGTCTTATAAGGCCAGTTCTGCCTGTTGGTATGGGTAGCTTTTCCAGTAACAAGATACTTTTTATAAAAAGTAGCAGAATAGATTGAATGCTTCAACCTACAATTCTTTTTTCATATGTAGCACTGGTAAGTGATTTAAATTCTTTTTCAGGTTTTGTTCAGCTAGTTCATTTAAATCTTTGCAGGGGCATTAACAGTTTTATTGTCACATTGAAATATTTTAGTTAAATGCTGCTGTTCATAACTATGTTTTTTGAGTCAGTTAAATAAGGTAGGATTTTTGCTGGTTTAATTAGTTAATCTCTTCAAGTTTAAAGGGATACTCCACCCTAAAATGAAAATTTTGTCATTAATCACTTACGCACACCCCCACAAGGATGTGCTGTTTTCTTTAAAATCAAAGCTAAATACACATAGAAACAGCGCATCCTTGTGGCGCGGCTGATACAGAAGAGCATACGCAGCATACGAGCATACGGTGATATGGAGAGACACAGAGGAGACTGTTGACAAAGGAATTGTTGAATAAAGTCGTTATTTTTGTTTTCTTCGCTTACAAAAAGTATTCTCGTCACTTCATAAAGTTACGGTTGAATCACTGATGGCAAATGGACAATTCTGACGATGTCTTTCATACTTTTCTGGACCTTGACAGTGTAACTTACTTGGCAGTCTATGGGACAGTCACAAGCCTCTTGGTTTTCTCCTGGGGTAAGTGATTAATGACAAAATTTTCATTTTGGGGTGGAGTATCCCTTTAAGGCTGTCACTCTTGTCGCTGTGATAGTTTTTATCCTACACTTACAGCAAGTAGTAGCTAACTACTTTTAAATGATTAGCTACAGTATATGAGTAGAAACTGATCTGATCTGATCTGATCTGATCAACTGCTTCAGCAATCAAAATTACTTACAGGCAAATTTGTATGCCTTTTTCAAATTTATGTGCTTGAGAACATACTAAAAAAAAGTTGAAAAAAGAGCCCAGTGGAAAAAGAGCCCACATATTTTGTGAGGTAGCTGCAGCTAAATGCTAGGCTATCCAAAATACTTAACAACCCATACAAGCACCAGTCAAGGCCAGCATGTGTTCCAAAAGCTTATTGTGGCGAGAGTCAAAACACATCTACTTATAACAGATTACAAATACTGTTACCATCAACATTCTTCTATAAAAACAGTTAGTCCATATGGAGTGTAATAACGATCATAAACAGCTATCCCTATACCATGGCCTGACTAGTTGTCTTTTTTCCACCATGAAGATTTCAGGATAAAATGTGTATATACTGTATATGTGAGGCCCAACAGTCTTAAGCCATGCTGAAAATGTAAAATCTTATTTAAACTTGGAAATAAACTAAATGATGTTCCATTCTGTGTTTTGACACACTGACTCAATTACTTATTGTGGAATAATTATGGTAAGATCAACAATAAACAAAATAAATAATGATTGTTTTATGGGGTAGAAGCATATTGATACGTGTACAAAATGTGCAATGTAACAGAGAAAGAACAACTTTAGATTATAAGCTGTCATCATATTAGTTTTGTAGTGTCCAGCTGTGCAGTGCAGCACAGGAAATGACACGCACAAAATAATTGCACAGTAGATCACACAGTAGCATATAAAAATGCTTGTGGTTTCATGGTCTGTGATCATTGATATTGTTTAATAATGTTTTGCAGAGTGTTTGGTCTATGTAGATAGCATGGGTAATCCAGTTATTATTAGTGTAAACATGTTTCATTTTTTATATTTTAGTGTTTTTGAGCCGAGTGCTACATATTTTGATATGGTCACTCACATGATTATCCAGTATGTAGTATGTTGACTATGCACAATCCAAACATCCCATAAAGTATTTAAAACTATAGACTGCACATAATACTGAGATGAATAAGATTTTCTGGGCCCCTCCACACTGCGTTGACCCGTCTCGAATCATGATGTTGAAGAATGAAGTGCTACGTCCCACTGTTTAATAAACTCACTCAGACGAAGCCTGTGTTCTGAGTGTATCTATGTAATGTAAGAAGAGGTCAGATCACTCACTGCAGTCTGAAGTTCAAAGCAGTTTTAGGGCAGCGCTTTGAGGTTGTGCACTTGTAATCCTCCATAAGCTTATGATGTGTTCACCTGGGTATCATCTGACCATCCTTTTTTCTAGTGTAAAATGTGGCATATGCTATTTGCAACCCAGTGTAAATGCTTTTATGGTCTAGTCATTATATCAAAATAAACCCCTTAAAGTTAATTTGATTTTTTTTTTTTATCTTTTATCCCATTTCTTCACATTTCTTTTTCATAGACTGGTTCCTGTATTTTAGGCTTCAAATAATCGGTAGTCAATCCGTTCAAAAGGACTCCTTTATATTACAGTATTTCCCTTTTTTATCCTTATTTTCATGCTTAGCCATGTTTACAGTCCCACATCTGACATCCTGGCATGAGAATCGTTCTCCTTCTTGCCGATGCTGGGATCTTGAGGTCATGTTTACATGTTCAGCACATCACTGAGTACTTCTTTAGTTCAGGCCCAGTCTTCTTGGCTCAATCAACAAGTACCCTGACCTTTTTAAATGCATTACATAAGCGAAGAGTGTTTTTTCTCCCTTCTTCTACAGGGAACACCATGCTCCAAATCATAAGCATCCAACTGCTATTTTTCAGTCCCTGAACCCTCTGTAGGGCTGAAACTATGAACGGCGAGCCAAGAGTCAAATGCATAAACATTTGACTGCTTTCTTTAGTCATATACCATAACCAGATTTGGCCATTGAAGCCATTTTTGTACCAAAAATGAAGTAACCCAGTCACATGAAATCACAGTTGGCCCTATTTACTTTATAAACGTACATTGCTGGTACTGTAGTATTTTGAATGTTTAATTGAAGCATTTTACTTGACTCCTCAAACTTTAAACAAAATGTAATAACTTGCATTTTACTGTTTGAAAAAACAAAACAGGGTATTTACATCAAAAAGATTCCAATTCCATTTGGTGCCACTAGTGATCCAGAAATTACACCCTTCCCCTTTTTAATAATCATGATAATCAACTACTTCGTAAACACCATTAAAGGAAATAATGTAGGGTTTTTCCATCTTCCCACATTCCTAAACCTCAAACAGCCACTTAAAGTGTCATAACATTTAGCCATTGTGTTATCATGACAAATCATAATAACTATTTACTAATATGCACTGTGCTTTTTGTCGTCCCTACACCATTTTGCTAGCGTGCAGTGACATGATCTATAAGTTGGTGATTTGGTGGATTTTCTCAGTGGAAAACAAGTGTGTGGTCTTGGGTCAATGACCCTGCTGAATCTAGCTTCAATAAAAGTCGGCCAGTTCTTTGTCCTTTTACTTTGTTGGTTCTGGATCATATTTAAGGTGAGGCCCACCAGGTGCACTGTAACGCTTTTCTAAATTCTCCAGCTGAAGATAAACACTGGGGTAAATAAGGACTCTTTGGCTACAGAAATGAGGTACTGTCTCCATTTGTGGGTTTGGGTGTGTGACGTACCCCAGTGACCTACTTTCAACCACATACTGAATACTCTGTGCTTCTGTCACTAGTCATGTACAGTGGAAGCTCCCATAGGCCAGGTTCAATCTACCATGTACCCTTTCCTCCTGAGCATTGCTGCTGTTCTCACATTTATAGTCTTCCTAATTCTTTGCATCTGTTTTGGTAATATAAATTCTTCAGAGGAAGTTGAATGAACCTCAGGGAATGAAAGTGAACTTGACCATGGTGTATTAACAAAGTAAACTTACATCTTATTATAGCAGTAATCTTCTTTGACTTGTGAACTTACAGTTAGTTCCTCAAGTTCATTCGGATGCTAGTGTTATCAGAAAGGACAAGCACTTGAAACACAGCTGGTCTCAAGTAATTTGAGTGTAAAGAGTGAAAGTTTTTTTTTTTTTTTTGAGAGAGAGAGAGAGAGAGAGAGAGAGTGAGAGAGAAAATCAAGCTCATTTTAACCTTGTGGAAAGCCTCCAGCAGTCTTCCCAGTCCCATTGAGTTATTTTCCCCTCTCCTTATTTTGAAATACAGACAACTGCTGGGGGTGGACTTCAACGATGTTGTCGGTTTGCAAACAAAGTATTGAATAACATCACATACCTGTACCAACAAGTTCCTACCCCTTGTCTTATATGGGAAGGGGATGTACAAAGACTAGATCCTACCTTTTGATTGTTCGGTCTTGAGCATTTAGCTAGGTATGTTTTGAAAGAAGAAGAAGATGACGGAGAGTTTCAGGATTTGAATTTTCAAAAATAAAGTGACAAATGGGTTGGTTTCAATGTCTTATTGCTTTGAATTTATAAGTACAATCTTGGGCTGCTGTCCAACACAATAATATACCATCAAATACCAAGCTGAATGTAATTAACTGTGTTTGGAATGGAACACTAACTTGCCACTTACTGAATACTTAGTATACATTGTATACTGCACACTATTTTATTAAAATAGTATTGAAACAGTATGCATTATGCAACAACAAAATTTTCTAACCAGTAGCTATGATACATTTATCACATGACTTCACATTATACATACTGTATACTGCTGAAACGGTAAGAGTATTATGTTAGTGTGCTTTCTGAACTTAAGTTTGTGAGTCCTTGTGGGACATTCCCATGTGTCTGTAAGGAACAGTTTCCCAAACAATTCAGGCACAGAATCCTACACTACATTGTAATTTCTTGGAGGGCTTAACATTGTTTTAGAAATGGCCATTCATTTTCCTTTTAAACTAGCCAATAGACACCACTGGGTTTGGTGCTGACATCAAAGCTCAAACAGTAAGTGCGGTCACTTTGAAGCCTGTGTGGCTTAACACTGAGGCCAGATTCACCCTTGACCCATAAAAGGCACTTTGTCTGAACTTAAACATCCTCCATGGTTTAGTTGAACTGAGGAAAAAACATTCATCTTCAACTTACCTTTTGCAATCTGTTTTACTTCCACAATGCAACATATTTGAAAGTGAAAAAAAAAAGATATTGTCGAATTTTTATCTACTGGTCACTGACTAGAGTGAACCATTCCCTGGGATAATACCACTGCCCGCTGCCATTAATATTTTAGGAGGGGCCGTATACTTTAAATTATGCAAGAGAAATCTGTTACACAACTTCTGTTATATAGTCTGGAAAATTTGGTATGGGTTAAAGCAATCTGGTGTAGCACTGCTCTTGATCGTGTCATATTTCGACTCTGTCCCACTTGCAGGAGATGCGAGGCAATGTGAACTTGGCTTTGTGATGGGCATGCCTCAAGAATTCCTGTCCTAGATTTGGTTCCTACACCCTGTGGCAGTGCTACTCTTTCCATAGATAATAAAAAAAGTTTTCTTTTGTCTCCATGAAATCTACCATGGTCCTACATTGAATTAATTACTTTGCAATATTAAAACCACATGAACACCAGAGTGTTGTTTCATTTAATAACATTCAACCCAGCTGTGTCTTTTTGCCTTGCACCTGCTATTAAAATGTATTGTTGACTTTACAATCTTGACAATGCTGCCAAACCTAAAAAATAAAACACCTATGTCCCTAAACATTTCAGTGAGTGAGCAACCAACAACAGATAAAGTGAAATAATTTAATAAGTCAAGACAAAAAAATATGTGAAAAACAGTCTAAATCTGGCTGTTATTGTCCAAGCAAACATGTTGTTTTTGCACTATGCTTCAGTTTCCTTGGCATCTTGAAAAGTTTCACATCATTGCACTTGCCACTATGTGTAATCATGTAATTTGTTTTTTCAAAGATGAGCTGCTTTCCATTACAAAAAAAGTAAATGGCATTCAGTACTAGTGTAAATTTCTAACCCAAAAATGATCCTGATGTGTCTCCTACCTTTATCTTGGCGGGTCCAAACATGAGGGTCCACAGAGCGCTGCTGGGCTGCACTGAGGATGCTTTGTGTTGACTGGGCCCTCTCCGAGAGTGTTATAGCCTGTCCCAGCGTTTTTAAGGCATCTCCCTCCTGCACATCCCAAACTCAGCATGCCATGAGGAGCCAGGGAAAAAAAATGCACGAAAGGAGGAGCATGGATGCATCTAAGAGGGTGTGGGGTGAAATGAAAACAACAAAAAGGACAAAGTGAAAAGAAAAGAAACCTGCTAAAAAAAAAATGGGTCAGAATGGACCAAGTGGATAGAGGAAAGTGCACAAAACTGTGGAAAGAATAGAAGAAAGAGAGAATAGAGCAGTGCCAGATAAAAGTGAAGCATTGTGTTCCACCTTGTTCCCAGAATTTTCAGACAATGTTAAGTTGCTGCTGACAGTCCAGAGAACCGGATTAGCATTTTAATAACACAATCATTTTCAGATAAGATTATAGAACTGTAAAAAATAGTAAACCTTAGAAGCATTGTAGACCTGCTATATTGACAGCAAACTGAAAAATACATTGAAGATTTATATGTAATATAATTTTTTTAACCAAGAATCGAGTTCTAGAATGCCTGTATCACCAGTTAAAGTTGAACTATAAGTGGTTATACACTGTAGGTCAGTATTTACTACATATTGTAAAATAATCAAATAAAATAAAAAAAAAATGTGAATGCAGAGATTACATAATTCATTATAGGATCATTTGGGCTTAATTTTGGACTAACAAAAATCGGCCTTTTTGTGGCTAAAGTGGAGCCGTTATCTTTACCACATGGAAAAGAACATTGTTTCAAGGCATTCAGTTATACAGGAAACACACAAATCCTCAGTCATAATATGACCATCTCCATAATTTAGCCAGACTGGATGTTTTGCCACTGTGCTGTGAAGGGAAAACATTTGTGTGTGTGGTGTGTGTGTGTGTGTGTGTGTGTGTGTGTGTGTGTGTGTGTGTGTGTGTGTTTGCCTTATCTAATGTAAATTTTATTTGTAAAAAAAAATAAAAAAATATATATATATATATTATTTTTTTTTTTTAGTTAGTCTTTAGGTTTGTCTATGTCTAAGTATTTAAGACCCAACCTTTGGAACCTTTAGAAACCCCTTTTTTAGCAAAACACATAAGGGACACATTTGTCACGCAGTAGTAGTTATCTAACTTTTATCTAGTTTGTATAATTTTTAATGTTGGTTTAAAAAGGAGTAGGTGTCAATGCTATTTATCCACTACCTTTATACGTGAGCAAAACTTTCAGTCAAGGGAAAAAAGTATGTTGTTCCAACATTGTTGATAATCAGATCCAGACTCTTGCCTTCCCAGGTTTATAATCTCTGCGAAGTGCTTTTTCCTCCCAGTCAACCTGATTCATCATGACATGAGGGTTACTGCGTTACTAAGAAAAGACCTGATGTTTAAGTTCATGAACATGCTAAACGGTACAATGGTAAACATGACTGAGGAAAAATAGCTGAACTTCCAAATTGTATACGAAAAGTCCTAAGCAAATGGGATCTGTTTGTACATGCGCACATAGACTTTGAACTTAAAGGTCATAATTTGGAGGATTTTTCATTAGCACTGTGGATCTATGATATTGTCCTAAATGTATTCTCATTATTTAAACATCACACAGAAATATCAAGCTTGCAAAATATGTAAAAAAAAAAAATAAATAAATAAATAAAAAAGTTTTTTCCGCTGCTCCGTTTGTTTTCTGCTGTTCATATCAAAGACCACTAGATGTCCTCATTAACAAATAAATCGTATTGCAAAACAAAAACATTTCTGTCCATGATCATTAAATAATGATCTGTAGAGTTGCTATATTAGATTGTTTTTACTTGTTTATTATTTCTGGTCACTACATAATGTCCATACAGCCATTTACACCCATAATGTGTGAAAACTGTAATAATAAAAGAATAAAAAAAAGAAAAAAGATGGCTTTTATTACATTGGCATTGTGATAAATTAATCTGTATAGTGTTATTACAATATTTTATATACTTATGTTTCATATTTATGTTATATTTCCTGAACGAGTCTTTGAGTTACTCCGAGATGAGCATTGAACAACACGTGCAAGACTGTTACGCAATCTACTGGAAAAATATTACAGCCATGTGACTGTGCCCTGATTGGATCCTGTGTGACCAGGCGAAAGAGCGTCCGCCAATCAGCGAGCGGGTGGGCGGGACCAGGACCCTGCGAACTCTTGAGAAGGGGGTACAAGATGTTACTGTTCCACTATCGTCCCACTGCCTTGATTATTAGGAAGTATTTGTAGTCAGCTGGGCAGCCATAAGAGCAAAACAGATGGAGCACGTCTTACAGAGATGACGCATTGTCTTAAGATTTTAAGCCGAGTGTTTTTCCAAAGCATTTACGATTTTAAATTGTAGATTTGTTGTTGAACCGAAGCCAAATGTGGGTGTTCTGTGTTTTTTTTATGTTTCTTCTTATTTCTATTTATAGTTATGTTACTAATATTTTGTTTTATTATTATTGTTTAAAATCAATAGTCTAATAGTGATTGGTACCTATAACTTTTGTAACATTAAAAATTTAACGTAACCTTGAAAAATTGGAATAATAAAATGCAGATCACTGAATAAGATCTAACTGGGACGAATGTAAAGATGTCCATAATAAATTAATTGGTGTTCGAGACGGTTAATGAGGCTGACCTAAAGAAACCCATCCAGCGTTTCTCCCACGTGACTGTGGCGAGCGAGGCGTTGCCAAGGGTAAGTGACGTCACGGCGCTACGTTTGCGTTCACCACAGGAGATACGAGGCCTGTGACAAGCTTCTGCGACGGTGGTCCGCTCTTAAAATCCACCTCCATCTTCTATATACTTGGGGAAAATGGTGACCAAACCGATAAGAGCATAATCTACAGACTCTAAGCTTTCGCCTGATCACAATATTGTGACATTTCGGACTTTTATATATTAGAAAAGGAATGGTGAAAAGTGAACTCCGTCGGAAGAATCCGAATTCTCCTCAGGGATTCGGGGGGGTTGGGGTCGCTTAAAGATAAATAGGATCGTAGCCGTTAAATAACGCGTAAAAATATTAGCGTAAACCCAGATTTAAAGGCCGACGGAATCTGGTTTAATAGAAATTAGCTGAAATACAATCGAGTGACTCGTTCGAGAGAAACCAGTAAACACAGCGATGGAGCTACGAGTTGGAAACAGATACAGACTGGGTAGAAAAATTGGAAGTGGATCATTTGGAGACATTTATCTGGGTAAGTCTAAACTTAAACACACGTATACACTCTTGCCATAAAGCTGTCAATAATATGACACGGCTAACAAGCGGTTTTGTTTCATGTATCTGTCAACTAACTGTCAGTGGCGTTTTGTCCAAAGATTGACTCGTTATAGTCTGTTTATGAGGTCCGTTTCTCAGTCCTTTGGGCATTTATTTATATGAAAACCCGTGTTTTATAACCATGACAACAACGTATTTCAGACTACAAGTGGTTTATTGATGTTGCAGAGTATATAGACTTTACGTCCCGTTTCGAATAAGCTCATATAGGTTAGTGGTTTAAACACTCCAGGATGTCATCAAGACCATAAAAAGATGTGCTTTTGACATTAGATACAGATGTCAGTGACTCCAAATATAATACACCACTTGCTGTATATTGAGGTGTAATTTCACTGAAGCTGTGAACATGAGTTTCCAAACAGGTCCTTCCTTGTGCATAACTCTGAATTAATTTTACCTGTCCATACAGGTTTAACTGAACCACCCAAAAGGCCAAGCCTGACACATGACGGACATCCAACCAAGCCTGGCTGATGCTTTTGCAGTCTATTAAAAGTCAAATCATACTATTAGGGCTCATGATTCATTGCAGTCTCATTTTCCCGATCACAGGTTGCCTGTGCATTTTGGGGAAACAATTTTGATTGATGATGCTGTCGTGAAGCAACACAGTCAGGAGCCAAAGGACCTCTTTATTTTCATGCTAGGTGGCTTCATGGTTGAGAGCATCAGTATCCACACCAGGATGTTGTTGTTCATTTGAGTATCTATGGTAGACATTTAGAAATTGCATTGATGAGTATCTAGAGAGCTATTGGTTTGTGCTGCAATACAGAGCACCAAAGTAGGTCATTGTTTTTCTTTTGAAAGTGACAAAAAAGTGAAAGTGACGTGACATTCAGCCAAGTATGGTGACCCATACTCAGAATTTGTGCTCTGCATTTAACCCATCCGAAGTGCACACACACAGAGCAGTGAACACACACACACACTGTGAACACACACACCCGGAGCAGTGGGCAGCCATATGCTGCGGCGCCCGGGGAGCAGTTGGGGGTTCAGTGCCTTGCTCAAGGGCACCTAAGTCATGGTATTGAGGGTGGAGAGAGCGCTGTACATTCACTCCCCCCACCCACAATTCCTGCGGGCCCGAGACTCGAACTCACAACCCTTCGATTGGGAGTCCGACTCTCTAACCATTAGGCCACGACTTCCCCCTATTGGTTTTTGCTGGAATAGAGAGTTGATAAGTGGGTTTTTGTTTTTTTTAGTCTACTTTCAGTACTCTTAACCACCTTAGCATTTCATTTTCGACTCAAGCCTGTGATTAAATATACTTTTGTAGAACAAGATGTGACGTTCATCTCTTATTCAGGAGGCATTAAAGGACATTTTGCTGCTGCTGGCCTTAATTCTTCTTGCTGTGGTCTCCTCATTAACAGGGTTCCTCTCACATCATGGATTGAAACTTGTCAACAAAATGTTTAACTTAATCAAAGCTCCTCCAAACATCAGGCTCAAATGCAATCAGCTTACTTTTATTTTGATAGAGAAGCACTTTTTGGAAGGGGACTTTGCTCATCATGGTGTTAAAGTGTGGGGAGACCTTTATCCTGAAGCTTTCTGGCTAAGATGGGATTGTTTCAGTCTGTCTGTGTGTGAGAAAAGGGTTGGTGGGTGTGTTGAGATTGTAAACTCCATCTGCTCAGTTGTGTTTCATAACTGCACCCACTCTTTGGTACGTCAACATAATTAGGCTAAGTTGATTAATGCATAAATGTCAGGTGTGATCAGAGGCAGTGCTACTGAAAGATCTACAGTACATTACTTTGTGTGAATTGCATTCAAATCATCTGCTATATCATTGGCATTAGAGGCTCAGAAGATCAAACCCAACCTGATTGGACTAGTTATATCATGCTACACTGGTTACTGGCTGTACAAATCATCCAACAGTCAGCGTAAATGCAGCACCTCTCCCTTTTTCTCAGGATTCTGTAATGTTTGCATCACATGGCATCATGGGAAGCCTCAGGTGTGTGAATCACCCAGGACTGTCCCACTCTTTTACAATTCTGGTTCATTTCCATCAGCTTTTATGTAACCTCAGAGTGTTTGGATTAATGATGTGATGATGTTTGTAGGTTTGGACTGGAAGCAACACCTGTAACTTTCTTTCATATTTCAAAGCCAAAAATGGAGATCTCATTTAGCTATCAGGCTGCAGTTTGCATTGAACACCTTATCAGCAGTTTAACATCTTTTTCATGTGAGTTTCGAGCGCATTGAGTTTCACGTTTGTCCCCAATATGGCCCCATTAAGAGTCAGCTGTTGAATTGACACTTGTTTTTTTTTTGGTGAGCTCTTGGATAACCATGTTGTTTACATTGTTCATTGGCAGAGATGGGCTTGGACCTGCTCTCCATTTGAATGTTTTTCTTGTTTGATCTAAATGTAATCATGTGGTACTGACTAGAGCCTCGACCGATATGGGTTTTTTTGGGGGCCGATACCGATATTAGGGAGTAAAAAAAATAAGCAATACCAATATATCGGCTGATATTCTTTATGTGTGAGCTATATTACAGTACAGTATAGTCAATTCGTACACCCATTCGTGTGTGTCCAAACGTTTGACTGGTACTGTATATAGAATACAGTATATAGCCTACATAAACAGTGTGTATATATATATATATATATATATATATATATATATATATATATATATATATAAAATACATAAACCGATACCGATTTTTGCCGATTCCGATTTTCTTTCTAAGTGCTATAATTGAGAGCATATACAAACAAAAATGTATTTTTCTTCAAAGCAAAATTTTTTCATGCTAAAATAAATTATTAAACATTACAATTTCCCAAGTTACAGGATCTTCTCTCACTTAAACAAACAACGCTCAAAAAAATTAAAATGCTTTGTGACAGGAAAGAAGTAGAAATAACAATTAACTGAAAATAAGTTGCTTTATAAAACAAAACAACTTTATAAATTTACCTTTTTCTCTTTTTTTACTTGTCTTACAAAAGTCAAAAGATCCTATGAATGAACAACTGAAGTGTACAGTACTCTTCCAAATAATATTAATAGTGCAGTAAGTGGGTAATAAATGTTGCCACCATGTGTATAGGCAAAATGCTACTTGAGCATTAATGGCAAGTGGTTCCCCCCGTGGTTTATTTTAGCCTTAGAAGTTTCACAAATAGCAAACTTAGTGTCTTCTTCACTCATAGTAAAAAACTTCCACGCCAACGACATGTTTGCATTAGGGCTGGGTTTTGACACAAATTTCATGATTCGTTTTGATTCTCATTCACAAGCTTTCGATTAGATTGGATTAGATTACCGATTCGATTCAATATCGATTATTTTGGATATATATCAGGTACAGTACTTGCCAAATTTTCTCAAGGGAAAAAAAGTCCCAACTAATGCTGTAAAATATACATGAGTCATTTGATACTACATTATTATAATATTGAAGGTTAAAACTGATTTATCAGTTATAGCATACAACTGTTAAAATTGCACAGTGAAGTTTTTAAAATAATAAAGTTACAATTGCATAATTGTATTTCTTCTTCAATTAGTATTTTTTAAATATAAAAATTTAAATAGTGGCGTTCAAAAAAATTTTATGGATTTATTCAAACATAAATTAAACATAAGAACAGTAAAAATTATAATGAATATTTTATATGGTGCATTTAGCAAAATACCCCTCTCTACAGTTTATTTTTTCTCTCTGACCAATGAGTTTTTATGGTCACCGAATATGTTTGTTTCTGAGGTAAAATATGACATTATGTGACATTGTTTACAAGTGTTTTATATTGACATTTGCGCGGCTGAAACTCTCGCTCGGGCTCACAGCCGCATGTAGACAGATCGGCTCAAAATCGGAAAGACGTGAGACTGATTGGCCGATCACCAATCGGGGCCGATCATGCAGAATATCAGCCAATCCCATGATAAACACATTTTTGCAATGGTAACTCAAATGTGGTGATCAAACACTTATAATGATGTGACAAACTTAGGCCTATGTAGTGGAGGCAGGGTATTTAATCATTTAACAATAAATTTTATTATTAAAAATGAGTCTGACATCAGTGCACTTAACAGTAAACTTCACTTCACTTATTATAATTAACTTAACACAAATAGAACAAAATATGTATTGTATAACTTGAATTAAGAATTTAAAAAAGGTAACTATGTAAGCAAGCTACTGCCAAACCAACAGGGGCAGGGTTATGCAGGAAGCACAGCTTTTCCAAATGTAATCTACATAATAGAATGAATTTTTTTTTTTTCTTTCATAAACTTTGTGTTGTGTATTTTCTGGTAATCAAATGAACATGCAAAACATTCATATTTAAATTGTCTTTTTGCATTTTAAAATTCACATCAAAAATAAGACAAATTCCATGAAATTCTCTGTTAAACAGTAAATTCCATTTTTTATGACTGGATTCCGTCCATGTTTTCTGAATCGCGGAAATCATAGGGCCCTACTAATGTAGCAAACAAATATTATAAGCTCATTGTGAGAGTAAAAGATGGGGGTTGTTTATTTACTTAGCATTGAGTCTCTCCAACTATGTGACAACTTCTATGTTACTGACTGTACTGACAAATTATGCTGACACCGTGTCTGTGCCGCAACAGGACGCAACAAAGCGACTGTTGAACTTTGTCAGCACGTCATAAATAGAACGAGGCATCAGTTTACTTCATCTAGTGTAAACAACATCACTGACTATAATGGGTTCTATTCTACACCGGACGAGAGCGGCACGGTGTGACAAAATACAATAGAATTCTATTGTATTTTGTCGTACAATGTGATGTGACCGAATAATCATGAGTTCTGGGCCGCAGCGTGGCCGGTATAAACACCAGCATTAACTGAATGGCCGCGATAACTCCGGTGGCCGTAACACAGGCTTTAAATGGGTCCAAACTCAGTGATCCTCTGAGAAAACTAATCCCGTCCGAATGCGAATGTCTGTGTTTTGTCGGCGATAACAATGCATTTCCTTGTGTGTTTTGGCCAGCGTGAATTACCGGGAGATGCTCTTACCGCACGGATGTTTGATATATTTGCTCCCGGCCACCCGGCAACAAACAAAAAATAATAAAATCAAGAGCCAGATCACGTAAATGTTAAGACTGGCTGTTGTAATATCAGCGTCAGGTAAGATCTCACATTTATTTATGCACTCAATACATAATGATTTAATTACAGATGAAGCTATTCCTCCTTCAAACATAATGATGGATGAAGCCTACCTTAAACAGTAGGTTTACTACAAAAAAAAAGTTAAACTAAAGTAACCACACATTAACATGGTTTTGCTATAGCCCTTTTAGCTTCACCATGGTATTTGTGTGATAATACTAATGGTAATCAATCCGAATGACTATATGCAATGCACGCTTACAGAGTGTGTGATCTCTGTGACGCCCAGATAACAGACCCTCCCACCTCTGTAATAAACATGGAGATGTTAGTCCCGTCCAAATTGGTACATGAAAATCTCAGACATCAGGTGGTAAGAATCACAACTCAAACGTAGTTTAGAAAACTAGTCCCGTCCAAATAGGGCTTACGGTTAAACAAATGAATTAATGTATACAAAAAGTATTATAATGATTGCTTGTGTATTAAAAGTAATAGAAAGGCAAACATTATAATACCCATTATAATATAATTTGCCAGCAGCATTAAGCAGATACACATTGATATCATTAAAACAAATCTTTGAATGGCCAATGAACATTTAATTTCACAGACCTTGCAAACTTAGTCAAATCCAGCTGTGAGATCTTGTGAAGTGTGCATGTATCCAGCATGATCACGTGTTCTCTGGTGTTTGGTCAGTCCATGTGAATTTAATGCTTTCAAACTCATGCTTACAAATTTATGCTGCGCTTCATGCATTCTGTATTCTTTATGTAAAAGGGTTACCCTGGCTTTATTTGAAAAATATGATTCCCAATGCACACAAACTTCCCAGAATACTGAGTGCCCTGTTCGGTTACAGTGTTTTACTACTTCCTTTTTAATTATAATTTTATTAAATATTTGTTTATTTTACACATTTATTTTTAATCCATTGTCAAATGATTTCAAATTTCTTATATATATATAAGTCTTTATATCGGCTATCGTTCCTGGCTGCTTTCCAAGATATCGGCATCGGCTGTTCATATCGGCGGCAGGCTCATATCAGCTGATAATATCGGCTAAATGATATATCGGTCGGGCTCTAGTCCACACCACAGTTATGACGATAAAGGAACAGAGAAACAATATTGGTGGAATCAATTTCAGAACGATTTTTTCCAGCTGATGATTAAAACATTGACAGCCAATCAAAATCAATCCTGCTATAAGAACCTCAAGAATTTAAATCTGCAAATGAGTGTGCACTTAGAATAAACAAGACGATATCATCTGCTGATGTGGACGCTAATATAGTTATCATTCTTGGTGTGAACGGGCTATTAAGGTTGGTTGAAATAATGACTGAATTTGCTAAAAGAAATATTTTTATTCAGCAGGGGCGCATTAAATTGATCAAACTTTTTTGAACAGTAGTGTATGCACAAACTATAAATGTAATTTAATTATGATCTACAGTCATGTCAGCTTGTGGGAGATTCAGGCTGTGTTCTGACCCCATTCATGGTTTTAATGGCTCTGTTCCTTCTCTGTTTCTCACTCTGCCCCAGGCACAGACATTTCAGTTGGAGAGGAAGTGGCCATCAAACTTGAATGTGTGAAGACGAAGCACCCACAACTCCACATCGAGAGCAAGATTTACAAGATGATGCAGGGTGGAGGTAATAATCAAGGGGTTTTGATTGATGTGTAAATAAGGGGTTAAGGGGCTCAGTAAATCAATGTAATCAATGAAATGATCCATACTTGCCAACGAGCATCTATTGGGTTTCATGCTGTGTATTTAGGTGTTTTATGTGCTGCTTTTGCAGTTGGTATTCCTACTATAAAGTGGTGTGGTGCAGAAGGAGATTATAACGTGATGGTGATGGAGTTGCTCGGCCCCAGTCTGGAGGATCTCTTCAACTTCTGCTCCAGGAAGTTCAGCCTGAAGACTGTCCTGCTGTTGGCTGATCAGATGGTATGATACAAAATTATGTTGGCAATAAAAAAAAAAGTAGTTTTATGCAGAAATATAACTTATTTTAAAATGTTTTTTTTTTATACCTTGCATTCATTAGATTAGCCGCATCGAGTACATCCACTCCAAGAACTTCATTCACAGAGACGTGAAGCCTGATAACTTTCTGATGGGCTTGGGAAAGAAAGGCAACCTGGTCTACATCATTGACTTTGGCCTGGCCAAGAAATACCGTGATGCACGAACACACCAGCACATACCCTATCGCGAGAACAAGAACCTGACGGGCACTTACACTGCACGTTACGCATCCATCAACACACATCTTGGCATTGGTAAAAACACAGACTCATACCAGTTAGCTTGAAAATTTGACTGTGACACGTATATTTTTGTGTGTGTGACCCAGATTTCCTGCCATAGAAATCTAACATCACGATAATGGTAAAACTGATCATAATGATTATTTTTCTCAACTTGTAATCACGGTTATTGTTTTTGCATTTAAGTAATATTATTGAACTTTCACATAAGCACAAAGCAGGTGAACATCAACTCGTATGCATGGTTGCATGCATTTACCTCATCTTGTTTCCTGATTTATTATATCTAGCCTATCTTATATATTAACACTTTCTCTATGCTATAAATAATGGTTAATATAGAAGCTTCTCTGGAAAGCTAAACCTGGGAAATTCCTATTTTTATTTACAAACTTTCTTTAAATTTTTAGATTTTATTTTTGTTCATCACTGAGATGGTTTGATGGATTTAGTTGCAACAAACAGCACAAATGGCCATGTGAAGGAACACAGACTGCTGGTTGTATTACACTTCCATTTCAGCAGAATATCTCAATGGAGATCACTAAACTCCTACATGTTTTCTGGTGTTTTTAGATCATAAGTGCATACATTAAGTATTACACTGGACAGAAAATGTTCATTTAAACAAAAGGCATGAAAGCAGGTGGAGGCTTGTTAACAATGTAAGAATACAAATGTCAAATGGCCAAAAAAAAACCTTTCAGGATATATAAAAGTGACCAAATATCACAGATAATTATTCTTAATTAATCAAGAGAAGCATTACTCACGATCACATAAAATACGATAATCATCCAGCCCTAGCATGTTGGCTGTGGTTACTGATCATTTGACAGCATTTCCAGATAAATTTTTCTTCCCTAATTTCTCTGCTGGCTCTTTATGACATCACTGTGTGCTCATGCTCAAGTGGATGCATGTGTATTTTTAGCATTTCCCAGAAGAGACTGATTTGTGTACGTGTGTTTGCAGCAATATGAATGCATATTCATGAATCATGCAGAAGTAGTCATCCTTTCATGCTCTATGCAAGCGCCTATAATTTTGTGTGCGTATCTCTACAGAGCAGTCTCGGCGGGATGACCTGGAGTCTCTCGGTTATGTACTGATGTACTTCAACTTGGGCTCACTCCCTTGGCAGGGACTGAAAGCCGCCACCAAAAGACAGAAGTATGAGCGTATCAGTGAAAAGAAGATGTCCACCCCCATTGAAGTTCTCTGCAAGGGCTACCCATGTATGTTCAAAGGCTTGTGTAATTTCTAACATTTTCTGAATGTTAATCAGACTTTGTCTTTGAAATGATGCCTAAAATCCTGGACTGTAATATGGCTGCTTGTTTTCTGTCCCACAGCTGAATTTGCTACGTACCTCAACTTTTGCCGATCACTGCGATTTGATGACAAGCCAGACTACTCGTACTTGAGGCAACTCTTCAGGAATCTGTTCCACAGACAAGCTTCCTATGACTACGTGTTTGATTGGAACATGCTCAAATTTGTAAGTACATGTCTGGATGGTCTTTAGAGTGTGATCAAATATAACAAGCAATGCAAGTTTCAATTGTTCATTATTAATGTATATCAGACTTGCATTGTTATTCATTGGTTATGTATGTTTCATTGTGTATGGGTTACACATTTTGTGTGTAGATGGTGGTTGGATTTCTGAGTTTTTAAATAGTACACTACATTATAAAACTACTTTAGTAATGCTTTGTAGGATTGGAAGTGTTTGCTTACAATAATTGAAATATGGTAAGCGAAGTTCAAATAACAAAATCTTCAATATATGCCATACTTTTTTAAATCATTAATCTCTATCTTGCTAGTATTCACATTACTTACTTAATAGTTTACATTGACTGCAGTAGGGCTAGGCGATATAGCTAAAAAAAAAAAAGTATCACGATATAATGTTTTACATCATTCGGTGTTTTTACAAAGTTTCTTAAAGAGCAGTAGACAAAAAGGGTTAAATTTAACCACTGTATTTTTCATTTACCCAATTTAATGAAACAAACAACTTATTTTAGTTTTAATAGTCAAACACAAAATAAAATTGGAGCAAATATCTCCTTTTTTATATTTCATATGCAGATTAAGTGTTAAGGAAAAATTTGGCCTGTCTCCTGAGGCCACTGGAGGGCACAATGAGCAAAATAATGCACCTCATTAAATTGTCTATTCAATGCATTGAAATGACGGCTGTCTATAAAAAAGTGCATACCATCTAAAACTAATATTTATTAATCAAGTATAATCTCGTAAATTGCATAAACAATTATGAACAAAATGGCATCATGTATTTAAGTATAGCTTAATACAAATAGCCAAAGCACCGATCACACAATTGCATTTAAAAACAAATGAGACGCAGTGGAATGGAATATAACCTCCACAAATTCTTTTAACTTTACATGGCTTTTTATTCATGTTTTGTGCCAGATGTGAGACCTAGTTGTGCATCTCAAAAATGCTCTGAATATGCGTTCTGTGTGAATGGCTTGGTTTCGGTTTTAACCTGACCAATATCTTCTCCGCATTGAACTTCTATATTTCTGTAATATTTTGAATGAAAAATGCAGCAGCGGCGCATCTTATGGGTTCCACTGGATAGTCTTTACAAAAACATGAAAATGCAACAACACTTACATTATCAATGTACTGTTGATAAATACAGATACCGTTTTGTCTCTCAGCCCTAGACTGCAGTAATCGTGACTTTCATCTAATCTCAATTGCAATCTAAACATGATTTTTCTATTTAAATATATTTTAAAATTACATTTTATGACATATTTTAGTCAGTATTCAGGGTTGCGTGGTCCTTCATAAATTATTCTGTAGAAAGTGTCCCTCCTTCGATACATGGACTCTTCCAGTCACCCGTCATCCAGCTCGAAATACCAAAATCTTGTGAATCTGCACTCTATTGCTAGTCCAGGTTTGGGTAAGACATCATTGTTGTGCCCGGACAAACTGTAGCCTTCACCCAAACCCAGGCTAGCAATAGAGTGCAGATTCACAAGATTTTCCACAATCTAATATGCTGTTTTGCTGCTGAAGTAATTTTTCATATCAGTGTTGAAAACAATATTTTAAGCTTAACTTTTTATGTGGTAACTGTTTTTTTTTTTCTTTGAATAAATACTTTTATTTCAAATAAATGCTGTACATTTATAAATATCTTTACTGTCACTTTTGATCAATTTCATGCGTCCTTGCTGAATAAAATACTTTCTTTAAAACAAATCTTGCTGACCCTAAAATTTTGAATGTTTGTATACTTAATTCAGTGCTGATATATTTTTTTTCCTGTATTTGTTAGGTATGTAGAGTGTTTTTTGTGTGTGTGTTTTGGAATGTAAAATTTACTAGAGTATTGGAATCAATTTTGTTGATTTTTGTTGACTTTTAAAAGTCTCCTGTGCACTTCATGTAGCACTATTTGCTTCTGTGTCTAATGTTGCATTTACCCTCTCTCAGGGTGCCAACCGTACAGCAGAAGAGGCAGAACGTGAGAGGAGAGAGCGAGATGAGCGGATGAGGCACAGCAGGAATCCTGCAGCTCGAGGGATCCCAGCAGCCTCAGGCAGACCCCGCCCCACACAGGACGGAGCTCCTCCCACCCCCCTCACACCCACCTCTCACACAGGTAAACAGTCTTTCACTTGCCTCTGCCACTTCCCAAGTACTTGAAACACTGTAAGGAGTCATCTCATCTCACAGCGAACACATCCTCACCGAGACCGGTCACTGGCATGGAGCGCGAACGTAAGGTCAGCATGCGGCTTCATCGTGGCGCCCCAGTGAACGTGTCGTCCTCAGACCTGACGGGGCGACAAGACACTTCCCGCATGTCCACATCACAGGTATAAGGCAGATCCTGCTCATCCAAGCCTTCAGCAGAGCAATAATAAACCCTATTACAAAAGTAGCCAGTCGCTATCTGAATGATCTGTTTTGATGTTTGCTTACTGATTAAAGACATTTTACTTTGAATGGTTACACTAGGAATTCTTATTTTGTACACATAAAAAATGTTCACAAAAATAAATACCCGATGAAATGTTAGTACATCTTTTATTGTTTGCCGTAATTGACCTTTTGATTCTCATGATCTATATTAGAGTTTCTGACTGGTGACATTTGAGCTTGAAAAGCCTTTTCTAGGAAGCTGTTGACCTAACGTTTGTATTTCTGGGAATAGTCATTTCAGCAGCATGTATTATTTCAGTATGATGGACAGTAGGCATGGTATGATTTTGTGTTTGTGTGAGTAGTGTGTTGTGGGGGTGGAAGGCTGTAATGTTCTCTCTCTTCACCCCAGAATAGCATTCCCTTCGAACACCACGGCAAGTAGTTGATCGTCACATCCTTGTGTGAAGGCAGGTGCACCAGGTGAGTTTGATTAGCTTGTGTTAGCTGTACACTGCTTTGTGTTTTCTACCAACTGGGTGAAACTTGTCACTGGCCATAAACTTTAAAAAAGAAAAATCTCAAAATTATTATCACAATGATTGTTGTCATTTGAGAAATCTATTTTTACATTTCATTAGAAGTATTGCACTTTCACCAATAAGCACAAATCAATAGAACGTCGAATCATACTCAGGTTTTTATAAAAAAAAAATTATATCAAAGACTTAAATATACACTTTCTCTCTCTACATTATGAATACAGGTAAGACAAACAAAAAATATTATAACAGTGAAATTCCTAATAGCAGTTCCAGTAATTCCAAATTGCAGTGTTTCTCTATTTAAAACAACAGCAGTGGGGAAAGTGCATTTATTCAGCTTCCACAATTGCAAACAATGTAGTTGAGATCCATGGCCCCGCAAGCAGCTCATGAAAGAACACAGACTGGCTGAATGACAAACATAGTAGCTTGCATAGTAGAAACAAACAATATTGGTATGAGGCACTGCTGTTTATATCGATATACAGTAGTTTGAATATGAGCTCATCTAAAAAATAGCGGAGGAAGGATACATTTGCTGTCAGATACTTGCACGTTTAATGCATTTGAGATGTGGTGTTTTCCTCAGTGCATTTCACAGGTGTATCCTTCATCTGTAAATGATAGAAAGTTATGGAAATATTTCCATTTTGCTGTCAGGAGTGCTTGAGCCTTCTGCATGCGATTCTCCGCTAAACTTCACAGTCTTCAGTGAATAGGCGCCACGATGCGCTTGTGAGCTAAACAGACAGAGCATAATAAAATAGGAGTGCAATAATTCTGACTAAAATGTACATTTTACTAAAATATTTGTAGTTGGACAATAAATGTGCCATGTGTAGAATTCCATAAACACAATCGTTGTGAAATCGGGGCATACAGGAGAAACAATAATGTACAGTATGTGGAAAATGTGTTTTTTTTTTTTTTTTTTTTTTTTTTTTTTTTTAAACCCTAAACCACATAAACACATTTCATTACACCAAATACGCAAAATAATGTTATTTTTAGCAGCATCATATGACCCCTTTAAACCTTTTATATAATTTTGGCTTAAAATATGACCCTTGCATTTTTGTGAGATTCATCTTGCTGATATAAAATGCATCGTTCATAAAGAACCTTTTAAAAAGACTTGGTTTGTGGCAATTGTTTATTGAGTGTCTCTGTATCTTGTTGCTGTTTACAGATTGTCTCCATGTCCCAGAAGCCTCCACTTTGCAGTATGGAGCAGGATGGGCAACCTAACTACACACGGCTGATTGACAGCTCTCCACCATCAGCTAATAGACCAGGCGACAGAGTCTCTCTTCTATTGACCAAACCAAAATGGTGTAGAACCAACCTGACCTCTTCGCTCACAGGCTCTCTCTCCTCTTCTTCTCTCTCATGTTCTCATATTTTCTCTCCCACACTCTTTAAATGTTCTCGTGGACATGAGAGCTGCAGCCTGGTGCGAATTCACCACCAGTTGGTTGACCAATCAGAGACTGGATCAGCCAGCCACACCATTGTCATTTCCTGCTTTCCCTTCACAGTTCCACTCATACACATTCTGCTGCACAACTTTTCTCTGGTTCAGGCTCCTCGTGATTGAGGCTAATGTATCGTCTGTGTGTTGTTTTAAATGGGTCTTTTTTGTTTCGGTGTACTGAATTCTCTTTTGTATTTTAACCTGGGCAGCAGACAAGTCAGTCTGGTGGCCTTGTGGGTTCACTTTAAAAAAATGTATTTACTCACTGTATTTATTTTTTAATATACATTTTAATAGCCCTCTGTAGCTGGTGAGGTTCCTTTCCCATGGTGAAGCTGGTGGTATAGAGTGGATGGACCACAAAGGGGCCAAAATCCCAGCATACTACATCGCTCATGGTAAAATGAATCCACAGCGTGGTTTTCACTCGTACACGTCCTCACAGTGGGACCCTGTGAACTTCACCTGTTTTTGTCTGCTATATTGATCTCTTTAACTGTACAATACTGCCGCCCCCATTATTGTCTTCTGTTTCTAAGCTGTGAAATAACTGTAAAATAATCGTGTAAATGTATCCATGCGATTCTTCAGAAAGACTATGAATTGACTGCAGATGGTTTGAGTCTGAAAGTTATCACCAGTTATTTTTATGAAATCTTTCATAAAGCCACAACAATGAAGTGCCAGACTTTGGGGGTTTCATGCATTCTGAGCATGAACTTTGACTCTTGAGGATGTTGTTTTGACTCATAAACGGAGATCATGCTTAGAAATTCTATATGATGTGTCTTTTGAAAAGGTTGGCTGTGCTTTACTGCAAGTTTTTTGTTCTGATGGTTCAGATGTGTGTTTTAGAAGTGAAAAATCATTCGTTAGAGTTATCGCTTGTGTCTTGCAAAGGTTGAAAGAATGAAAATGAATCAAAGTCTTGCTCTAATGTTTAGTGATTTTTTTTTTTTCTTTTTTCTTTTTTTCATTTACGAAATATTCCAGCACTGATGTGGCTTCTCTAATGCACCTTGAAAGCTGGTCTGGTCATCTTGATCCCCTGTCATCTGTAAGGGGACATTGGCAACTTCCTGGGTGAAATTTTTCATCTGATTCGCCCCCATTTTGAAGCCTGTGGCTATTTTGGGCTCCACATACTTTTGTGGTAGTCATGCCAATTTGTCAGTTCTGTAAGAATTTGTATTACCACCGTATTTGTGTATTTTAAACAGTGTAAATAAATTAATTACTTGTATTTGCTTGTGGTTGTCTTTTTCTTTTAAATATTAAATGTGAAAATTATTATTGGGGCAAGTTGCTTTGTTCTGGGCTGTCATTTGCAAATGTAATTTTACTTGAATTTAAAAATTCTGTGCATAGGGTATAGACAAATGTAGTTGGTTTTGGTTATTCACCATTAAGGTTTAAAAAAAAAAAAAAACTTGTCCTGTTTTCTAGAAAGCATTGGGCTGTGTAGTTCATGCCAGTATCACAGTTACTGCCATTGATACCTCGGGCAGTAGAGAAACCCACTATTTCTGTCACTGTGAATTTCTCATGATGGATTTAATTCTCAAGGAGCCATGGAGCTACATCTGTCTTTCCTTTAACCCACTATCCTACTGCCTTTTGTCTTTCTATTTTTCCTGCTCTTCTCTTCGCATGCATCTGTAATCTATTTTTTTGTCTTGTATGCATCTGATTGCATAGTTGCACTGAAACATCCAAAATTGCTTTGACTGTCAGCATAGAAAACAATGTGCAATATCTTGCTCCGCTTATTTGAGTCTGAAAAAGTACTTTAGCTACTCTTCATTAACAATGCAATAGCGAATTTGTGTCAGCTTACTTTAGCTTAACATTATGTTCACTTGATTGTTAAAGCAAGTTTAGATCTGAACTTCAGATGTTCAGGACCGATGAACATGCTAGTTTAGATGCAGTTACAGATGGACACCATCTGGACTGAAAAATACTACACAAATCCTGTGCTAATAGGATCTGAATGGTGTTTGAGTAAACGGTGTGGTCAGTTTTCACTGACTTACCTTTCTATTACGATTACTAGCTACCATGATTTCAAACCATTCAGTTCACGAAGTAATTTAATACATAATTTTGTATCGAACACCAGTGAAGTAGCTGATTGAGTCATGTTGGGTTTGAGTTCAAAAAGATACTAGAATCACTGTTCAGATTTAAAAAAAAAAAAAAAAAAAAAAAAAACACATATTGTTAAACCACTGCAACACCATAAAAATGAGTCAAGGTTCAGTGGAGAGTGAAGGATGTATTTATTTCTAAAAATGATTCACAAATTCTGTACGGTTACAAAAAAGGCACAACCAAAAATAGCTCAAGTGTCTTTAACAACATAGAGGGTCCCTACTCAAACTGTTGGTGAAAGAAATAAGGTAATGTTTAACAGGGTTTTATCCATACCACCATTTTTCATAAATCCTGTAGTACTATTTGGTTTTCAAAAAAAAAAAAAAAAAAAAAAAAACACCTTCTGAGTGATTGAATTAATGAAAATGTTCCATTACCAACATGTCCACAAGTACAAGCTGTGGTCCTCTTCTTATAGATGCAGTTGGTCTGGACATTTAGATGAATAAAATACAAATATGACACTTTTATATAAATACTGAATCTAAACAAGAAGGTCGAAATGAACAGAAGAGCAAAAAAATAAAATACCACTAAAAATGTAACAGCTTTGTCCTCCAATAGTTATATATACATTGGACCATTACACAAAAAAAAAAAAAAAATAATTTCTGAACTCTACACTCAAGAATGTTTCCTATTTTAAAAAGACTATCTAGGATCTCCATTTCCGTGTCGTACAGGTTAATCTTGTTCCATTTGTCTGAAATGCAGGAGTTTAATACAATCCTGTGCTCTCCCAGGACCAGTTTAAAATGTTACAGTGGGACGATAAAAGGTACTATGAACCAACAAACCACATTAGCAAACACTGAATGCCACAAAGAAGCAAGCTGGTAATATTCAGTATAATGCTAGTGACCTGCTCTGATGTGGAGTGTTTACTGGCCTAAAAACTGGTGCCACAGTATAAATAAAATATTTTTTGAATGCAAGTTTGAGAACACATCCTGACATATCTGCTAACATACAAGGTGGTGATCTGCTTAAAAATGGCTGAATCCTGAACTGGAGAGCAGGTCTGAAAGCAGTCCTTTGCAACCACATTTGAAGTGCGATACATAAAGCATACACTACAACATCAAACGCATGTCCAGGAGTCCTACAAGGGAAGCTCTGTCATGTCTATTGTTCTAGTATCTTCACAGAGAGGATTTCAGGTTTCTACAACCACACCGTTTGGTTCAGTCACGTTTTTGGAAGCCGTCTCCACCTCTATTGAGTCCGTCCCTATGCTTTCAGGCTCTTCAACCCTTTTATCATCAGATTTTGTCATTGCTTCCTGTTCAACGGCTTGCTTCTTCCCATTTTCACCACCTCCATTGTCTTGGTCGTTCTTTGGTGCTTTGTTGAGCTCGTCCATCTCAGTGTCGATAATGGCCATCTCCATCTTGGCTGGAGGGTCAGGCTGTTCGGGCTTCCTTTTGATGAAGAGCATGTTACAGATTGCGAGCACAAGGGCCGAGAGAACCACCTCACACCCCGCCAGCAGGAAGACGAACATGTAGTTATTTGTGGCATCCAGAAGACGACCTGTGAAATGAAACAAGAGAACTATGACAAAAACGTCCCACATGGATCAGCCAGTTGGTGGTGGCGGTCCTGACAGGTCACCAGGGCAAACATATCAATGACGTATGAGCTGCAACGGTTATTGTTGGGACAACTTACTACTTGATTCACTGCGTATCTTATGACTTTTTTAACAGCACAGAAACTACAGAACATAAAAAATTAACTGCAGCACTGACCTGCTCCAGGTGGTCCCACCAACACAGCAAAGGCTTCAACCAACAGCACCAAGCCGATGGCACTGGAGAACTTCTCTGTCCCCACAATGGCCATCAACACTTCAAACTGTAAGGCTCCAACCATGCCATAGGAGATACCGAAGAAGATGCAGAACACCACGAGAGATGGATAGTCTTTGGCCATGGAGCCGATGAGATCAGTGATTCCATTAAATATCATAGCGAAGCTGAAGAGATAAACACATCGTGGCCGAACCCACTTGAGCCCAGCGATGATACCACATGTTGGCCTGGCGAAGATATCAATGAACCCTAGTATGGTGAGCAGCAAGGCAGACTTGGTGTCCTCATTACCCAGTTCCTTGGCATAGCTTACCACAAACACAGGAGGCACAAACAGACCTAACACCATGATGGCCGCAGCCACAGTGTAAATCAAAAAGCCACGATCTCTAAAGACGGTAAAGTCAAGAAGCTTGGGCTTTGGTTTGGGTTTGGTTTCCTTTTCATCCACCTCGCTTGTTTTCGGTGCTATCAAGGGTCTCATGAGGGCCCCACATGCACAGCAATTAAGTAGAATCCCTCCAAGGATGAGGAAGCCTCCACGCCAACCATACTTGTATTGAAGAACCTGACCAAGAGGAGACAAACAGCACAGAGCCACGGGACTTCCAGCTGCAGCTAACCCATTGGCCAAGGGCCTTTTCTCACTGAAATATCTGTTCAGCATGATGAGGGATGGCTGAAAGTTCAGAGCAAGACCCAAACCTGGAGTACATCATATTTGAAAATGTTAATACATTGAAGTACATCAGAATTTCATAAGCAATCACAAAACTTTACTCACCTGTTATGACTCCTGTGCAGATATAGATGTGGATGATGTTGGTTGCAAAGGATGCTAAAATCATGCCCAGCGAGGCAAAAAGGCCCCCGACCATCATCACAGGGCGACACCCAAACCGGTTTACTAGGATGCTGCATATGGGCCCTGCAACAAGCAAACTACTATTAGCATGCAGAATCATAAATTCCCAGACAGATTAGGATGAAAATACTTTTGTCCTTCCAAAATGTCAGTGTTCCACAGACCACCTAGAACCCTCTTGTGGACCTGCAGTTTGAAAACCCACTTAGCTACAAAACATTCTCATCCATCCCTGCTGCCAGTGGACTTCTGTACCTGAGCCATAAAGCATTGCAAGAAGTATGGAGGAGATCCAAGCAGTGTCACTGTAGCCCACTCCAAACTCCCGGATAAGTTCTTTGAAAAAGACGCTGACCGCTTTGGGAAAGGCGTAGGAGAAGCCTGTAATAACGAAGCAGCCAAAGAGGACAGCCCAACCCCATCCTCCATCAGGTGCCTTGACCCCACTGTCACCAGTGTCTACAACCGCTCCTCCCATGATGCTTTGTCAGATCGCAACTGCAACAAAAAGACAAGAAACAGTCTCATAAAATGTGTCATTGATGGTGCTACTGTTTATTTCAACAGGAAAGTTAGAATACTGATTGGTCACAACATGACTAAAAAAAGACCCACTAATGTTTATGGATAATAGTACTCGTTTACGAAGTATCCCTGTACATTTGTACTGTTTGCCTGGCACACATTAAAACTCACCACCAAGTAACAACTTGTAAGAAACCTGGCATCACAGGCAGTTTTTATTTTAGATCACAGATAATTATGTGGCTTCTAACCCAGAGTTTCCCAATCCTGATCCTGGGACACTGCCAGCTCTGTACTTTCTGTGTCCCTTATTTTACACACCTAATTCAGTTCATGAGCACTCAACTAACGACCTGAGGAGTTGAATCATGGGCAATAAATGGGGAAGGAATCCAAATGTGTAATGTGGGGGCGCTCCAAGACCAGAATTAGCAAAACACTTCTGTAACCTACTATGCAATGACTGAACTGTTGTGCCCTTTCAAATGTCTCTCAACAGGAGGAGCTGCCAGACAGCACTTGATGGCTACCCAACTTCCTGAAGACATCTGACATCTTGCTTGAGAGTTTGTTTTTCTCATTTCTACCCATTTAGCAAAAAATAAATAAAACCACAGATGCACCACAACTTGATTTGAACAACGTGAAGATAATGTGACATTCATCACATGCTGCTATAAAAAGCCATGACAGAATGCTCAGCCTTCCTATATTGACCTATTTAAAGGGCAAGACTGCTCCGTGACTCATTAAAACTAAAGCAACTGGTCAATGTATGCGAATACATACTCATTTTAAAACAAGCTAACGGACACCTGGTCCACTGTAGACACAGTACTTTAATCAATATGTGAACTCTGAAACTATTCATCTGCATACCAAGAACAACTATATGGCATTGTGTACTATATACATATAATAAACAAAAAATGTTTTTAAAATGTTTTTAAAATAGTAAGTTAAACCACTTAACTATTACCACTAAAATAGCATAAGACAATTTAAGCCATCTTTAGAAGTGGTGTGGTAAAAGTGTGTTCAGATGCATTCAAAACTTTTAAATCTTAAAAACTTACTATTAGTGGCATACAATGAAAATAGGAAAAGGATTTGTTCAACATGTTACACAGTGGAAATAAGTTGATTAAGAACTGTGATGTAGAAGAGCTACATTATAAGAAAAGGTCATGCAACCGATGCATGTTCGACCTACATTGCTTAAGGTCCGTGAAAACTGATTTGTCTCTCACTGTTCTAAACCTTCCCACATATCTACCGCTAGGGGCAAGCAAGGGGTGTGAGTTGAGGGGCACACCTCTACCTACCAGCCTAAATTAAGACCCTGGCATTTCTCCATGGGATTTTTAAACAGAATATGGAGTTGGGATTCAAATTATGTGTGCTATGCAGGGTTAGGATTCATTTTAGAAAGGCCATTGAATTGTTTCTCTGAAACAGGTCACAGCTGGCACTGGGCTGGTTGTTAATTATGGATGCTTCTTGTCAGGTCCATACTAATTAGTGAAACGGCTTATTTCAATCTGTCAGTCGCAATGCAATGACAAGAAGATTATGGATTTATTTATTTATTTTGGATTTTCAAACATCTACTCAATGTATATCCTATATATAAATCTGCTAATTTGTCATTGTTTTTTATGATTATAGTTCTGAATGGTATTGGATATAGTCAGGCTGCGATTTGTGAAAAAAACAGAGGGGGGGGTGCTTTTGAAAATTTTTATGAAATGTTTTTAATACGACGGAAATTGTATTTAGTGTGATCTCAGTTTAATAAAAACATTGTAAGCCTACGGTAGGCCTATTAATTGTAATGATTTAATGTCCACGGTTATTCAAACAACAAATTACATAGAGAAAGCGAGCAAAGAACACAACGGAGGTTTTTGAAACTCCGAATCAGTTAAACCATTGCGTCGCAAAATGATTCACTGTTTCGAAGCGCTCTAATCGGATCGCGTATCGCGAATCATTTGATTCAGATCGGGACTTCAAAGCGTGTATCGCGAATCATTTGATTCAGATCGGGACGTCAGAGCGGGTTTGCGTGATGTTTTTATCCCCACTGGGGATAAAAGTTATTCAGCAGAGGCAGGGATGCATAGACCAGAGGGGGGAGGGGGGGGATTTCCCCCCCGGCAAATCGCACCCTGGATATAGTGATAAAGTTAAGTCTGAGAAGGGAATTAAGGCAGATTATATACACATTACACATACCTTCATTATATATACCGCCTCCCCACACAATAATCTACACAGGTCAGTTCTTAATATAACACAAATGATTTCACACCTGATTATATATACTTGAGCTGGTAACCACAGAAACAGTAGGCTGATTGAGTATTTTGGTTCATTTCAGGATAGTACGCCGACAACGTCATAGATTTAAATACGTCACAGAGGTTAACTGTTTCTAAAGACAAATTTCCTGTCGAAATACCTTTATAAAATCAACTCCCCTGTAAGTTACTGCATGTAAAATTCGTACACTTCATGTTTACATTAATTATTATGTAATTCTCTGTTTTAATATTTGCATCAAGATCACCTGATGCACGGCGCTTTCTGGTCTACGTGCTAAACGTGACTTTTATACTCTCTCTCCTTCACCAATACACTGGCACTGCCATATATATGCCATCCTCAAGTACAAATGTTCTCATTTAAACAATTGTAGCACTATAATAGCCACAACTACTCGATGATCACACTATATCAGACTAGTATCAAATATGACAATTGTATCGGTATGTGGTTACACTTAATTAGAAATGTTTCTATTCTGTAACACGGTGTATATTTTCAACGATAAATTGACAAAAGAATATTCTTTGTGTTTCTGAACCAAAACCAGTCATCAGTCAGTCTCCACAGCATGCAACCGGCATTCAGCATCCCCATTCCGACGACGCACGCATGCATACGTAGCATGCGCAAAATCACCCAATCGTTATCTTAGAACAGATGTTGACATATTTAAACGCATCGGTCTTATATACATACCTTAACGATGCTCTGTGATTAAGGTTTTTCACTGATGATGCCCTTCTGGGACCAGGACCATCACGTTCGCACGGCACACATCATTTGAAGAGGCATTGAATGAGATCCGCTCAGCTGACTGTGGCGCTGATCTGGCTGTAGCTTGTTCTATCACCGATGACACACTTGTGCCACACTGACGTGCAGCCAATGATGCGGCTGTCTGTGTGAGCTCGGGCAGTACGTGCGCTTCCCCACCGCTCTCTTCTCTCTTGTTCCTATTCAAACCATGTGCTCGTGGGATTTATGGACCTTCCCTCCATATATGAAGCATCAATTTTGTTTCTCATTAGCTTAGCTGGGTGCTGAACAAATATATATATACTTCGCATTTCCTCCCCACATCATAGTGACTCAGGTAAAACTGAAGAGTTGCAAAACAGGGTGATGACACTTCCTTGCATTTCAGTTATTTATCAACAACTCAAAACACGTCTTTAGATACAGTGTTTGTGGTTATATTATGTATTGTAGCATGTTCTAATTGTTGTTGTGCTTAATGTTAATGTTGCACTTTATTCATTTTTGTGTTGTGAACTGTTACTGAATGTTCGAGTTGGATGTGAAAAGATGCTCCGCCCGTGTGTGTGTGTGTGAGGAGAAACAGAGAGAAGGATGGGACAGAGAAGTGCGGTTCTCTTAGAAGTCGTGGTGTGTATGGCGTGGTTTGTGGCCGACAACAGCCCAAATAATCATGGTACATTAAAACGCCTCGTCCTTGTCTGAGAACGCTACAGTATGACAGCTGTTGGTTTTGTAGAGATTGGTGAATGAGTGTAAAACATACAGGCAGATATTACAAAAACTGAAAGGAGGAAGCATCCATCTTAATAAGACTAAGAAATTATTTACATGCTACATTCTTATCAATAAATGATAGAAAATTAATCATTTATACACTAAGTACAGGTACAAGTTAGAACGTGACAGCAGGCAGGTAGAAAGCACGTGAAGGTGTCTTATTTCCCCTTTGCGTCAGTCGCTTTTGTACAGTTTTGTAAGCCGCAGGAAAAGTTGTATCACAGGTTTACAACTTTGTGAAAACTTAGTTTCAACTTGTCTTATACCTCTGGCGGGGAGGTACACAATGTACTTAAGCCTGACAGACGTGCCGGAGTCTGTAACGTAAAACGTCCTTTGTAGAACATTGTCAGAAACGTTTAGTAGTATAACGTTACGTAACTTAACCAAAAATACAATTCAAAATAACAGAATTTTCTATTTCTTATTTATGAACCTTTAATTATTTATTTATTTAATATTTATTTTCAAACAAACGTATCGGAAACGTTTTATAACTTTTATAGCGGGAAATGATAGTCATGTCATAAATAGAGCTTAATCAGAAGTGAACTCACAATTTCCGACTTTCAAAGTAAGCAAATGACGCTCAGTTGTAACATAAAAAAGGGAACTCATTCATCTGGGAAACCATAGAAACGGATGTTGCTGCAGACGCCCATTGTTGCCATAGCAATATGGAGTTGTGGTGGCACCATAGACTGTGGGTGGCACCGAGCTAGAACTCCTGCTAAGCCTTAGCTTGTTAGCTTAGCTAACCTAAACGTTAAATGCAAACTATTTTAGACATATTCCTTCGGGAGCAGCTGATGTGTATTTTGACTTTTACACAGTTCCGGTCATCTGAACTTATGACAAGAGCATAAAATAAAACAATATTCGCAGTGCAAGCTAACCGAAGTAAATACTAGGCTCTTCATTTATTCTTGGGCTGATATACGCGTGAAAGTGAGTAACAATTTTATTGAATGAAGTAGTTCTAATTCTGTTGAAATTGTTTAAAATAGCTTGTTTTTTGTGACGGTTCAGTATTTTGGCGGGAAGGACTTATGTTTCTCCTTGTAGCTGAACTTTTACGTCAGTTGTTTTTATTCTTTTCGGATACAACTTAAAATACATGCCATTATCAGATGCCCTTTTAACCAATTTATGGCTTTATATGATGTGTAGGGTTTCATTTAACATGTTTACTTATAAACTTGTTCTGAGGAGCACTTTGTAATCACTTCTTGTGTCTACAGATTTGCTTAACAGGATGTCAAGTGTTTCAGTGCCCAGCTGTTCAACATTTGCTTCGTAACCATGCAGGAAGCTGTTGAACTGGAGGCCCAGCTGGCTTGTAAAGAAAGAGAATGGAAAGAACTTAAGGCTTTGTGGATTCGACAACTGGAGACTGCTCTAAATGAAGCCACATCAGAGCTGTCCACCCCGAGAGAGTGTTTCCTCTGCTTGAGGGATGACTTCAAGTATAAACTATGTGTGTTGGAGGAGAGGGACAAAGAGCTGGAGCGTTATGGTGCCTTGGCAGCCCGCGCTCAGACGTAAGGGAGTGTAAGGCGGGAAGATATCAGTGAGCTGAGGATTGAGACAGCAAAACTTCAGGATGCCCTGGAGGAGCAGTAAAGGGTAAAGGAGGATATAGAAATGCAATGTCAGAGGAGGGGAATCGAGCATAGAGTCAACTTTGAAAGAGTCCAGAGGTATGGCCTTGTTTCTCAGGATCATCTATATTTGGTCATCCACACTGATTTCTAAATTTGCTTTTTGTGGAATTTTGATGAAATTTGTTCTGGCTTTTTAGCATGATGGAATATGAGATTCAGAAACTTCAGGAGGAGAATGAAACATTGAAACGGGATCTTCGGCAGGGAATTAGAGAGTCCGATGGTGAGCTGGCACTGCAGAAACAGGTATGGCGCAACCCGCAAGATTACGCAACATTTATTGTGTTCAAAAACACAGGGGGTCGTATGTTTAAAAAAGCTGGACTATATTTAACTAGACACGTTACAATGCCTGCGCAGAGGACATTCAAAAACACTGCAAGATGTACTGTAATGGCCAAAGATATCTGTCTGCACACAGGTGGCTGTAACACACTAAAAACACAGCCACAGAATAAAAAATAAAAAAAATTGACTTGATTAACTGACTAGACATCTATTATGGCCCATTCCTAAATTGAAGTTACAAGATCTAAAGCTGTAATATCTTTATTTGTCTTGCATATTTTCAGTTATGATGCTGTTTCTGGTCTAAAAATTAGTCCACAAAGTGGATGTCCTGGGATTAATGCCAGGACATTGTGTGTTATTTAAAGTAAAACCACTGACCTAAAGGGGTTCCAGCTGGCAGGGAGTTCTTAGTTGTTGAGCTATGTCAACTAATCGCTAAAGCAATCCTCACCTCACTCAGTCTGTAAAGTAAAATGATAAGGCCGTGAAGGATCACAGATAATGTCGGTGAACTAAAGCTATTTAGGGTGTAGGTCATTTCAAAAATAGATTATTGCTCAGTCCTCAGTGTTGTTGTTGTCGCTTGACTTTTGACATTTGAGTGTTTTATAAGCACAGACATATATGTGTTTTGTAAATCTCTTTTTGCCTGCATTATTAGTTTAAACAATATCAATTAAATACGGTGAATCTTGTAAATTGCAATCCACAACAGGAAATGATGGCAGATTTTGACAGTGAGATGAGGAAGCGGGTGCATGAATTCCATCTGAAGCTGGATGAAATGAACAGTGTGGTTCTTTCACATGAGCTCAAAGTAAGACCCATATCACATCAAACCTATTATAAACTTTATATTGGAAGTCAGGCCCATTTAGACCAGTGGATGTCAACTTTGAATCTAAGGCCTTGCTGAGGTCTCCTGGTTACGAACCATTGCTTTAGACACTACATGATCAAAACTACTGTATGTTGATAAATTGAAACGCCAAACAGGACCCTAGGCACCATTACCTAAATGTCAGTGCCTGAACTCATACAGTACATCTGAAACGTGGCATATTCCCACAGCCAGGTTCCAACCTAGTTTGGAAAACATTTCTAGAACAGTAGAAGCTGTTAGAGAACATATTTTAGATGTAGTGTTCAGGTATACTTTTGGCCATCGTATAATTCTGGCATGAGTGATCTTCTGCAAGGATAATTTTGAGTTAAGTAATAATATTAAATTGTCCAGGAAAAGCTATTGAGCAAAAAGCTGGAGGTCCACGCCAAAATTCACAGGCCTCTGAAGAACTTTACCAGCAGGCTCAAAAAGAGATCCAGTGCAGAGACAAGGACTTAAAGAACACCACAACAATGAAAGACTCCAGGTAAACTGGTAAACTGTGTGCTAAAAAGCATTTCTTTTTGAATGTTGAATATAAGAAGATCAATCATGATTACTGTTCTACATGATAAAAGAGTTTGAAGACAAACTAAAACAATTATAAAAAAAAAAGAGCAAGAAGCCTACAGCAGGAAGCAAGTACTACCCCTGTCAAATCCAGTTATTACACATAAAGATACAGTAAATGCAAATGACATGAACGTTTTTAGATCCTAATGACCAATGAAAAACATTTGAGGTCATGAACCTTTCTTTGGATGATTATTATGCATAGCTCAGATTACGCTGGGTAGGTCAGCATGTCTTGCTCTTGATGTTTTGAAATTTGATATGTGCAGACATGCAGAGCTGGAACGAAGGTCTCGGGTGAAAGAGGACGCGTTGGGTCTCATAAGAGAGGCTAATGCCAGGGAGCTCCAAGAGATCTCAGAATTGCAAGCCCAACTGGACATGATGATTGTGGAACAGGAGAGGAGAGAAAAGAGCTATATGGATGATCTTCATCACCGAGACCAGCAGATACTTGAGTAAGACACACAATATCGAAATTACTATTCACAGAAATGTTCAGTGGTTCATTTTTACTTGGCAAGAAATACTTCAGCTGTTTGGAGTACATATTATTGCATACAGATTTAAATTTTTCATGAAATTTGAAATGGTCCATTTGTGTATATAGAAGGGAGATGCATTATGCGACTCCTGCTGATGACTAAATTAGTGTAAATACATTGAGAGGAAATGTGTGGGTGTCTGAGCACTAGGATTACATAACATGTTTAAAATTCAAGGCCTCAAGGTAACAAGTGCTCCTAATGTTTCTGTGCTTATAATTTAACGATGTAAGATGCATAGGTTAAGACAGACAACATGGCCTTATCTGTACTCAGTTGAGAGACTTAACTTGTGTTTGTTACCACAGCTGCAACCAGATCCGCTTTAGATTTGAATCTCTTATTTCAGTGGTTCTCAAACCTGTCCTGGAGTACCCCCTGCCCTGCACATATTGTATGGCTCGCTGAATTATCATACCCGATTCAACTCATCAGCTCATTAGTGGAGACTGCAAGACCTGAAGTTGATTTGTAAAACGTGCAGTGCTGGGGGTACTTCATGGAGAGGTTTGAGAACCCCTGTCTTATTTGATAATGAAGGCTCAGAGTGCAGCTGGAAACAACTCGATCTGGCTGGGATACTTGCATCACGCAGATCTCAAAAGAAAATGTTGCCAAGGATACAGAGCTGCTTTCTGCCGGGGAGAGAGAAGCCAAAGGGAGAGCAGAGCTGAAAAGGTTGTAAAGAGGATATAGAAAGGTGAGGGGTCACAGGATAATAATAATTGCATACCTTTTATACAACATTTAAATTGTTTAACTGCATTGTACTGTGAGAAATAAAAGTAAGAGTACGGAAGCATCAATATTAAAATTCTGGCTGATACATTTTTTTTTTTTTTGTTATGACCAATAAAAGTCAATAATAGCCAATGAGTGTCTGATATAAAATTCTATACTACTTTTGTTCAAAATAAATTAATAAATACTAAAACACATTGTAATTATAATGTACACTATAAAATGTATATAATTATAAAAATCTAAGATTACATTTAACAGTGTAAAGTAATCAGTGTTTTTAAAGATTAACTTTATTTATTAAAGTGCTGTAGATTAAATCACTATATATTCCATCCTAATTATACAATACTGCCTTATTTGTACATGTAAATTAGATAGTTTTATAAAAAAATAAAATAAAATCATTAATTTCAACAAATTTATTGTTGTCAGTGTAGGTGCTGCATCCATTGCATCCAACATGTTTATTCACTGACACGCCCCCAACTAGGAAATTCTGGGCTTAAAGAACGTTCTGAGTTTCCCACTCATAATTGTGACTTTGTAATGCCTTTTGTGTGTGTTCAGCTCTTAAAGATGATCTTTCCAGCGTTGTGAGGAGGTGCGTTCTGAGCACTACCTGAGGAGCGAGGAGCTCACCCAAAGCCGTACACAGGCCAGAGACCAGGTGAGCTGATGCACAGACACCGTAAAATACAAACATATTCTCTTAAATATTAAAAATAAAATAATTTCATGAAGAAAGAAAATGTAAACATAACCTGTAGTTCATATTTAACACAAAAATGTATTTTATGACATATATTTGTGACCTATATTTTCTAATCAGTTAGTGTTTCCCACAAGCTTCTGGACTTTATCTTATTCATAAGGTTGTTCTGTAGAAGGATGTAATGATTTATATTTTGGTATGTGCCCTAAGAACGAGAGTTACAGGAGATGGTGACACTGCTGAAAAGTGTCACTGTAGAGCGAGATCAGGCATTACGTGGAACCAAATTAGCACTAACAGGAATTCAGGTTAGACCACACACAGCTTTCTCTGTTACACCATTCAGACTGATATTTAATACTGTGAAGGAACACATTACCATTTAGAATGTACTTTAGTAAAACAAACACATGTGGTATGATGACATCTAAAGATCTGGTGGCATCTCATCCAACAGTTCTCTGGCTTTCATGCCAAAGTGTCTGAATAGAAGGAGTCACACAGCATATGAAGCGAATCATCTGACCCTAACTTGCCCCTGGAGGATTGTCTGTCTAGTTGCTTAGAAAATGTAGCTTAAGTTACTATTTAAATAAAACAGCAGACATTATCAACATCCACATCATTTATTTCATGTAAGACCTGCTCTTTCATTCATTAAATAGAACTATAGATGAAATCCACTAGGTGCAATGCTATTACAGCTATTCTGAAGTTATATGTCACATTTAGCTGTTCAGATCAGCCTTGTCAGCTGTTTTGGTAGGTAATTTAGTATGAAACATTTACGAGACTTTAAATAGCATATCAGCAGAAGATGCTTGACCCTCATAGAATGTTGCTGTGAAAGTTCACAATCTCCCTGGACATTATGTCCAAGGAAAGGTTCTATCCACTGATATATAATAGAGAATATATATATATATATATAGAACAGTCATATTTAGATCAGTGGTTCTATCCCATAATGCCAGGTATCCATATATTCAGCATAGTATAAATTAGCTTATGTATCAGCACTTTAAATTGCCAGCCTGCATTTTTTCGAGTCTGACCGTAAAGTAATACATATCTTAATAGCACACACATTATTATGTTTGTGGTGTGTGCTCAGTCCTGTAATAGCTTGTTAACTGATTGAAAATTCAGATCTTTAAAAGTGTGTCAGCATGCCACAATCTCTTGCCTCCACCTAGTGGTTGCTAATTGGCTTATAACATAATTTTATTGTTTCATTACTTTCTTACATAACATAAAACTGTGTGAACTGCATCTGCAGGTATCTGCAGTAGACAGCAGTAGTTTCCCATCAGAAGAGATCAGGAGACTCCAGCAGCAGAACAGCACTCTTAGAGCAGTGGTGGCTTAAATGAGGAAAGAGATGGAGAACCTGAGCCAGCAGATGCCTATAGCTCAGAGTCAGACCGTAAATCCAGAGCCCAGCACTGCAGGTACACGAGAGTCTTGAAAGAAACTTAAAAGAATATTTTATTATTTCTGTGACATATTTTTCAACACTTTCAGAAATTTCTAAATTTTTACCCTACTTGTTGGGAAATAATGATCCCCATGTGCCATTTTAAAAGAATATTCTGGGTAATATACTATAAACTATATACTTTGTAAAAGAAAACATAAATCGCAGGACAATAATGCACTTACAAAAGAAGGCTCAGGAAATTTAACCTCCACCCTGTTGTAAGACAGTGATTTGTCTATTTCAGGGACTACAGGCTACAGTCAGACTCTGGAGAAAGAGATCCTGGAGCTTAAGGCCAAATGTTGTGATTTTGAGGAGCGGTTAGAGAAGTCTTTCAAGACAGTCAATACTGACAGCATTCCTGCCCTTGCATTCCCTGTTTCCTCTGACAATGCATAACTTCAAAACCACATTAGATCACTTAATGAGACCATAGGTGATTAAAAATTAAAACTTGTGTACTACTGTGGATTGTTTTCTGCGCCCCACTGGCGAAAAGATGAGGTGAGATAAGATTTTGGTAGGAGGACAGTGTTCTAAAGAAGAGTATTTGCAGGGTGGGCTGTGAGTGGAGAAAGTAGCCTGTGCCGCTGCTCTAAAGAAACAGGAAGTGAGGTTGGCTCATTTGGAGTCTTCTGTGGGAACAGTTTACCCCAGCAAGTAATAATTTTAGTCCATTGCCCAGGCGTCTTATAATTATAAAAAAAAAACCATAATATGATGTAATTCATGTTTAGATGGAAAAAAAAATTAACAGCTAACACACACACACACACACACACACACACCAGTTAGCGGAGAGCAAGTATACATGATGTGCAGTCCCTAGTTGCTTTTTTTTCTAATAAGTATGCTCTTCTGTGGCATTTCATGATGAGTTAGAGGGAAAGTTGAATACATACTGTATATGTGATTATATTTCTCCAGTGTCACTCAAAACACATGGAGAATGAGAGCTTATGTCTGGAGCTGGAAAATCACAAGAGGGCAGCAGCAGCTGAAGAAGCAAGGCTGAAGCAAAGAGTGGCAGCTGCTGAGCTGGAGTTGAATGAAGTGAGACGGGAGGCTGAAGAGTACCAAAAAGGCAGTTTGCTCCACAACCTAGAGAGTGTTACACTTGGCAACCAGGCAAGTTTTAAGTATATAGAATTTAACTTTAACCAATACTTTTGTAGTAAATGCAAATAAAGGCATGATCTTTCTGCCTTAAAGAGACATTGATTAATATAATTCCTTTCTTTATTTAAACTACTATATATTATATATATATATATATATATATATATGTGGCCAGGTTTCAGCACTGAAGGTTGACCTTGCAAGCAGGAGAGAGCCCATTGTCCTTAATCAGGTACAAAAAAAATCAGGTACCTAATAATAATTTGAGCAAAGCTAATATAATGTGTATTATATGTCATTTTCTTATGCCGCTTACATTTTACTGACATGAATTGTGTCTTATCAGAAGTATGTTTTATGATTGCCTAAACAAGAATGTATGTCCGGTTTTCAAGAGTGAGATGGTAAAGCAGCTTCAGGAGGAGAACTTGTCCCCGAGACAAACAGCTGCTGCTGCTGCAGAGTTTCATCAGAGGAGGCACTGTGGGTGATGTTGCTTCGCTTCAGTCAAAGCTCAAACAGGCTGCACTATTGATCTCCAGCCTCAGTCAGGACAAACGGCAACTCATTGAAATGGGCAACAGGCTCCGCGCACAGCTGATAGAAGCAGAACTGGAGGGTTAGTATTGCTTTTGAAGCATAATAATTGGTTTCAGTTGTATTTTTTCATCCAGAAGGAACTGGCAATGTTCCATTTCCAAATGTTTTTAAATTATATAAGGAATTATCCCTGGCTCAAGAGGGATATAAAGGAACTATATTCTGTTATTTTGTTGAAGCTTCACCATGGGCCACATGGGGTTAACAACCATAATTCACCACTCATTGTTATGCTGTTGCCCCATCACAATGGGCTGATCCACGTTTTTTACCAAGGGATTAAAGAAGCCTTAGTTTGATTCTCAATAGAGAGACCCCAAAGCTTATTATTTTGTCCCGGGGGGAAATTCTCCATGCTTTGTGTGTTTTTGTCTTGATTCAGATTGGTTATACAACTCATTTGAGAAATCATTCACTGGCACCCCACAATCATTGCTGAATATCAACACATTCAAATATTTTTACTTGCTACAAAAAACATCCTCAGTTTGTTTTATCCTGTTCAATTACAGACAAAATTGGAATTGAAGTTATGGAAATTGACTAAAGTGGACAAAAGGGATGCAAAACAATCACCTTTATGTGAAAAATTTACTTTTTTCATGTGCCCTCTAAAGCTTTTAAATAAGTTGTAAATAAAACAAAATTATTAAAGTATGTTTTACAAGATTTCAATTCTTTTTATTGTTGTTTCTTTGTAATTAATTATGAAATGAACTAGCAATTTCTGAATGAAAAATTTTTTCCTACACCAAATTTAGTTTTTCTTAGTTTCACGGCACTCAAAGATCATTCTCAAACCGACTGATCCAGAGCACAGTCTGGTGGAAAAAAGACCCCCTCTTAATGTGAGCATGGGGGGTGCACTCAAAGAGCTGCTTATTTACCCTGGAACAGCTACAGTACAAGCTAACCTCTCAGGTGACTCCTGCATAAAACAGCGTAGAGAGACTAGGGGACTACAACACCTCTGCAAGACTTTGTTCAATCAAAGCAAGAAATGCTCTCTGTATTGATACTGAGAAATATATTTCATCATACTAATCAGTTTTGGCCTCTGTATATGTACTGATGTGATATTTTAGACATAGCTTTTATTGCAATGCTATTCTTTGTCAAGGCCACTGAAGCATGGCAAAGGTCAGCGATCACTCCCTTGTCAGATGTATGAAGTACATGGTTAATTATGGTCACACTAACATTAAATTTAAATACATTAATTTTGATTCTCATTCTAGGACCTTTCTTTTCGTTCTTTTCTTTTTCATTCTTTTTCATTCTTTTCAGTGTATTTATGATTAAATAAATGCAGCCTTGGTGAGCATAAGATACTTAAAATTACAAAAATCTTACTTATCCCACATTTTTGAACATTGGTTATAATCATTGTGAGTCTTTTGTTGTTTCATTGTTTGAGTTCCTTTTCTCTGTTCCTTCCTCAAGTCTGTGGGCAGTAAAGTAAAACACTCCTCCGCAGAACCAATCTGAATTGGTATTGCTTTTGTAAATTAGGTGGGGATTCATGACAGAGGCGCATGATTGGACTCAAGGCCAATTAAATTGGCCCAATCTATTGTCATAATACTGATTAGACCATAGAGCCATTTGATTTTTTTAACCAGTCAAGCCGAAATTTACTACTTGTCCCTCTTCAATAGACATTGTCTTATACTGGCATGAAATAAAGATCCATTCTGACTTGTTTGATTTTGAATGAGAATAGTCCATATAGTGCATATTTTGTAAAATGTATAGTTTCGCTCGCTTTGGACTTTGTATTTCTTACAGTAACTTTCCTTGAATTGTGGCTCTTTAATAGCTGTGTCACGTCGTGATGGTACATCAGTTTCATCAGACAGGTGATGAAGCCATTTAGAGGAGTGGCAAAATGTCTTCAATAAATTGAAAACAAAGTCCAGTTGACTAAAAAAATTGCATCATTTGAAAACCTTGGCACTGAAACGGGTTCTTGCAATGTCAGCTCTGCGATCATGCAACCAAAGGTTCAGTGTCAGTGTGTTTATTCATAGTACATCATTTAGTCCAAATATCAAATTATTGTTTACTTAGAGAGCATTTCAGCATCAGTCACATGCACAAGTAAAGAGTTTTTTGATTTTTGCACCTCTGTCAGAAAGATTAAAGATGCTAGTATCTGATTACAAGTGCCGTTTGACCTCTATTTGGGTCAATGACAAAATACGAGATGAAGGAGAAATTTTATTTTAAACACATACATGTAAAACACAAATTCTTAGGAATGTTATCTTTGTATTGGTCTTTTATTGATTGATTTACACACTACAAAAAATTTCTCTGTTTGTTTAATCATTAATAAATGTACTGGAAATGTTTTTCAACAACCTGCCTTGCCTTTTTCTTAGAAAGTTATGCCACTTTTTTTACTTTAAGCACCACCAAAAATAGAACATTTAATTAGGAAATCAACAATTTTGAATTTAAAGTCATTGCTTATTATACAAAAGGTGTATTCAAATCATTTATTTTTAATCAATTATTTTTATTATTTATTTATTCAATTTTCCCTTTACAGAATTCATACAAAATATGCGTGCATTAATATTTTTAGAATAGGATTGATACAATGACACTTAGCATTCTGTGTAATGTGCCTCTTGTAAATTAAACCGCAGTAACCCTCTGGCCTAGCTGTCCAGCCCCTCCCTCATGATGACATCACAGCCTCAGCAGGTGTAGGATTCCACTCCTCCCCACAACATTGTCTTGACATCACCCTAATCTCCTAGCACACACCCTTGGCATTCATTCTGATTGGGTGGTTCTAAACACACCTCCGCTCACTGATTGGTGAATCTCTTTTCCACTGGAAACCGTCCAAACTTTTCATGCACTGTGTCTCTCACGTGTCTCCAGAGCTCCACAGCGCCGCCAATAGACACACCTGCTACAACACAATCTGTGTGCTGCCTTCATGCGCTGTTACTTCTGCATCTAACCAGTTACATCAATACAATGTGTATCAAACGAACATCAATTTAAACAATGTTCTCAGTATTTTTTCCCCCCCAAATTTATAGTGTGCATATTTGACTGCTCTATTTAGATTGGACCCTTTGGCATAAAAAAGCCAAATGGCCGCATTCATTAATATTTATCTTCTGTGTTATGCAAAAAAAAAAAAAAAAACACACTGATACAACTCCCTGATTCTCTGCTTATTAAAAATTTGTATTCATTTATATTAGAAATGACTTGAATACCTTTCTGTTATGAATACTAATGTATAAGGTAATCCATTTAGAGACGTTTGAAATTTTTTTTGAAATTCTTTTAAAAAGAGATGATGAAATCTATTTATTTAAGATTTCTTTAGGGAACACTAGCAACTCAAATTGTATATAGGTAATGAACAAGTATGACAGATAAAATATCGGTGCTGAGTTTCAATAGAAATCCAGTTGTGCGTGCTAAATTGACCCAATTTCACATTGTTTCCAAACCGCAGACATACGACCCGGATCAACTTGAACTTGAACTTGCTCGCACAGACCCGTAAAAAGCAGAAATGTGTGCTGCTGTGCATGTGATCATGCCGGGATGAACTCTAGTAAGCCCGGTCTTTATAGGAGTTTTTTCTCTGCGGCGGCAGGAAATCAGCCCATCACTGGCTGCGTCTACAGCCCAGCCTCCTCTCTCATTGGACTGCACCTCACAGCCAAACTGTCAGCCCATGTGGCGTGGCCATCGAGGATTTCAGACATTTAAATGAAACAGACAACACAAGGACTCAGAAAGGCGAGAGTAATTTCTCCAGGGCTTGGCCAAAGGGGGGGAACACTAAACTCTCCCATTCTGTACCGGGAGCCGACAAAGATTTAGAGGAATAAAGAAGTCAACTCTATCCCAAAGGATCTGCGTGTAACACCGCGTTAAACTGTACCCACATCCAGGTAAGCGTGCATGTATTATTAATCGTGTCAGTTCTGGATCTCTAGTTTAACCAGATGTAGACTGGCGTAGTAAAGGTGGAATCTCAGGCATAACATACAACATCGAGACACATGGGGGGGGGGAATAATAATACAAAAGAAATTAATTATTCTTGTGAGTCATGTCTTTTCAGTGAATCACGAAACAGCTACGAATCTTAGGTGAATCACCGACTCTTTGAACTGAGAGTCAAAAGCATTCAGAGTGAATCGAGGATATTATTGATGAGGCAAAATGTATTTTAATAGCTGGACAGCAGGGGGAAAACTCTGCATATAGCATTTTATTAAAACACGCAAAACATTTTTTTTTTTTTTAATCCAAGATAAGTAAATGAATTTAGTTTGTAACGTGGTGCATGGAATAAGGATGTTGGGTAATTACGCCATGACGTGAAAGAATTGCAGAATCACTTTTTTTGGACCTGTTCAAAAGAACCGATTCGCCAAATGAGTCGAACTTCCCATCACTAATTTCAACCATAGACTGTAGCTTTCAACCGAAGAATACTGCACATTTCTGAATAAACGTAACCAGCAACTCTTGACCTAATGTTCACTCACATTAGTTCAAGAGTGCTGGTTACGTTTAGTTGGCAGAATGGCGGCTGCAAAGGCAGCATGGGATGACAGCATCTCGCGCTATTTCTGTGTGATTACACTACGAGGCATTTTTTTGTAGTATTATGAGTATTATGCTTTGAATCTTTTTGTGTATACACAGAAAAGGAAGGGAATAGATATTACACCTAACAATAATGTGATATGCTAAGATGTGGAAAAGTATCAGGACGAATTGTAAGGTCAATGCGGAATTTGTCACTCTGTGAAACCTCCTCGAGGTTTGGCACGTAACCAGTCGATATAACAAATGAGCAAATTGGAGATGCTTTTAGGGCAGGGTTTTTTTTCAGCCTATCCATAGGACCTGTAGTCTAGTTTCAATTACAGTGTACATCATCATTGTCTTGTCAGGGTTGCAGCCCTAGTCATCTATGTATATATGTGTGTGTGTGTTTAATATATATTTAATTAACCATTATGTTCAGTTTACTGTATTTGTGTTCTTATATGGGCTCCTAATGGTGTGTGTGTTTTACACAGGTTAAAAAAAACACACTAACGTATATTCTCTCTTATTTAATAAAAACTCAGAATGCAGAAATGATCTTCATTAATCTATCAAAGAATTTTTTTGCAAATTCATTGTATTTATTTTATGGTCTAAAGCAGCAAGAGTGTGGCTGATGTTTTAAGGACTTTACGACTATAATAGTGTCATCAGCTAATGATAGCACTGCATCATGGGAAGTTGTTTATCGGAGCGCGGTCCGCTACATCACTAACTCAACTGCTGCTTGGGATTTGGGTCAGGTAGATTAGTCCATTCGGAAAATCTCTTTATTTTCTCAATCTGCTTCTGCCAAGCATAATGTGTGTTGTATTTGTAGTTAAATGTAAAGCAATCAGAAAAGTAATTTCTCCTAGTACTAATGTAATCCTAACCAGGATGGTGTAGTCTGGTTCACTAAAAATCTATTTAGCTGTTTTTGTGGTGCCAGTAGTTCTATCTACTGTATAGCTGCTTCATTATGTTGTGTTCAGTTCATTGATTGCTTTTTGACATGTCTATATTGTACTGTTGCATTAAATGATACTTTAATTGACTAATACGCATGCACGTTCACAGACAAGCTGGTGCATATGAGCACCTTCCCGGCAAAGACTTCTTCCGGACAGCATCCTTCCGGTTGTCACTATGGCAACAGAGAGCCTAATTCCTAATATATATATATATATATATATATATATATATATATATATCTATATATATGATACACAAGCATGAAAGTAAACCATTACACAATGTGCATTATATTTATGTGATAGCTTTGATTGAGAAACAAAAATGAAAGGGGTCATATGAACGTTGCTAAAAAAGAGAACATTACTTTGTGTATTTGGTGTAATGAAATGGTGTTTTTATGTGGTTTAAGGTTCAAAAAAACACCTTATTTTCCGCATACTGTGCATTATTTTTTTCTCCTCTATGCTCTCTGCCTTTCTGAAAACGCATGGATTTTTTACAAAACTCATCGTTCTGAAAAGCGAAGTGTACGCTGATTGGCAGCTATTCAGTTGCGTTGTGATTGGTCAAATACCTCAAGCATATGACAGAAATTTTACGCCCCTTACCATACTGTGATGCCATATGAGGCATTTGTTGCATCCAGTGGGGACATAATTACTGATTATAAAATGACTTATACTGTCTTTTTTTATGCGTTGCGTTGCGTATCACGACCGCTAAACAAAACCATGTCAGCATTTGTGATCGTAAGAAACGACAAACAACAAACTCATTTGAATCGTCAGTGTGCGAATTCTTTAAATATGAAAACGTACTTAACAGACTGTGAGTTATAAACAGCCGACATTTGTAGGTTCAGGAAACAGTCCACCATAAAGTGCGCTACACACACACTCTGCTCTTACATTTGTAAATGTAAAATACAGCTTAACCACTGATTCTAGTTGTGTCCTCTTTTGGAAGGCCAAACAAAGTAGTTTCGATTTTCACAACGAAACACACAGCATCTCCACGACATGGTGGTGGTGGACACAGCATCTCCACGACATGGTGGCGGTGGCAATAATATAGCGAGAATAAAAGTTACACCTTACTTCTTCATGTAAAAGTACATGGTTTTTGAGTCTTTTTTGTTTTGTTTTGTTTTCTTTTATAAAGAATATCCTTTGGGTTGAGACTTTAGTCTTTGCAACTTTAGGTATCTTATCTATTCACAAACAGCTTGTAACACTCCAAAGAGAAGAAAAACTTGAAAATGCGCATGCATCATATGACCCCTGTAAATTAAAAAAAAATATTATATATATAAATAAATAAATTTATATACTCTTTGAAAATCCTGCTTTTGCTGTTCAATGCACATTTACGATAGATGCAGCATGTTTTCGTTCTTGTTTTACATGCTCGACCCTCTAGCATCATATTTTTCACATAAATTACAAAAAAAAAAAAAAAAACATTACGACTGCTGAACAGATTATCTGCATAGTAATATGTTTTCAGAATTTTTCATCTGTAAATTAATGCTGTACAAATTAAATGAACTTGGTTCAAGTTTAATTTTCCGTCTTACTTGTTGAGGTTTCATTTTTAGTTACTGTGTTTGCTTTGTAAAGATATAAAGATATCAGATGGCTTTGCCTACAGTTTGCATGCTGTACAGTCAGATGAGTTGATTTCTCTCTTGGCATATTTAATGAAGTTTCTGTTCTTTGGGTCCCACCAAATTAAAATGAACCCGCCTTTGTGTTTTGAGGAAAGTGAACAGAGGGACACTGCGTTTGTATTTGTCAGCGCTTCTTGGTTGCATGAATGAACAGGATCCCATCCATGCTGTCGCTTTTGAGTGCTCTGACCTGGAAACGCGGGAACAAAACTGTGCAGGCGTTTCGCAAACCATTCCCCCCCCACACACTCCGCACTCTCACCGCCTATCCGCAGTTTTGGCACCAACTCGGTGACCCGAGATCTGACAATTCACAGATTGCTGATTTAAAATGAATGACACACTCCACATTCACACAGTTCTTGATAATGCCCAGTGTAGATCAAGCTGACAGAATCCCCAATCTGTTTTCACAAAGTTTTCTGTTCACTGACTGCTTCTTTCTTTTATTTTTTTTCCCCCCGTAGAATCAAGAAAATCTAACCAGACATGGAGGATATTGTTATAGCGGGAATTTCCAGGTCGTCTTCCCGAGTCAAAACAATTTGGAAAGAATTTTGGCAGAACCCTTTCAATGGAGTGGACATGGTCCACAGAGATGACAGGCGGGTGGAAACCAGGTATTACTAATAATATTTGAATGTCTTTATCCACTTTGAATAATTTTTATATCATTTGAAAAAACTTTTAAGTAACAGTTAGACTTAAATAATATGGTTTTTATCATAATGCTTTTCCGTTAAGACCACCCTGGGGTTGGTATGTGTCTTCCCCCGTCTGCTGGTCTCCTTGCCTACCTTGGCTGCTTGTTCTGTGCCTTTCCTTGTCCGTCTGCTTGGGTCTTATGAAGGGCCCGTCGCTCTTCTCTCTGTTTGGCACCAAGCCTAATACATCTCCAGTCATGTGCTAAAGCACAAGCAGGGCTTAGATCGGCGATGAGTCTAGAGTGCGCGTTTTGATTACCCTTTTTTTCCCTCCTTTTTTAAAAGTTTTCTTAGGTCTGTATAGGCCTTTCCCCGAAGAAAATGGAAAACTAAAAGAAATCGACAGGATTTGATGCAGCCTTCTTTGGTGGTGCATCCCAAACAGGCTCCCCACCATGGACCCACAGCTGAGGGCTCATGCTACGTAGATCGTATCTACGAGGCCATCGTCGATGGAGGTTAGTCTCAGCTCCCCTTTTAGATAATAGGTATTTAATATAAGGTATTTTGTCGGTAGTTTTAATGCCCTTGAAAAATATTTGGATAAATGCAATCCACCAAATGGAGTAATGTAAATGTTTATTTTCAGGCATTCGCTCGCTATATGAACTGTAGTGATGTCTTGTGGTATTACATGGTATGCACTTAAAACAATGTAAACATTTTGATTTCGTATATTTTTATTCAGTTACTGATGCATTGAATGTGAGCGTAAAGAATTTTATAACGTTAAAGATTTCTCTTAAAATGACTGTTCCTTTTGAAACTTTCTAACTCATCAAAAAATCTTGAAACAAGGCTCAATCATAGTGCGTCCGCAAACAACAAAATATAATGCTAGCCCAACTTTTGAAACAGATTGATAATAATAAGAATTGTTTCTTGAGTCAAATCGTATTTTGTGAACAGATAATTGTTCGTTTTTATTTCATTTTTTAAACCTAGTTTGTTTTTTTTTTTTCGGTACTTTGTGTTGAAAAGAAAAACCTTGTTGAATTTTTTTTTGTTCCCCTTTAGGGCAGAAACCACGGGTGTCTACGCCGTCGGGCAGCTCAGCTAAGACTGGCGGGTTTTATATTGGATGTAAGTGGCTTCTAGCGGCAGGATGAGGGCCCTCAGGTAAAAGACCCCCAGCAGAAGAGCTGCTTGGGATACAGCATGAATCAGTTTTGAGGCCCCCACGGGCCATGTTTGCCACCGCTTCTTTGTCTTACTTCTTTTGATTTCAATGGTATGCAAACATTACAAGTTTAATTACCTGACTCAGGTGATCATGCACGTGTAGGACAGAAGCTGCCCTTTTTTTTTTTTCGGTTGTCAAAACTCTTGTTTTTGAAAAGACTGTGTTGCTCATCTTCTTTCTGTATGATGTGATGTGGTCGTCTGAGGTGATTTTGAATAAGTGACTCATTAACACAGTCACGTCTTCCACTGGTGTAACTTGACTGGTTACTATCACATTAGGACTGATGAAAACAGTGAGGTTTTTGATTGGATTATTTGAAATCCCTTCTTATGCACCGAAGTTTTAATGTTTTTCATGCCACTTACTGCTGTTTGCTCTGATGTACAATTTGAACATTCAGGCTTCCTTGCTTACGTAAAGCCATGACCACCTAGCTACTGCTCATCTAGTCTACTGGCTCTGGAGAATGCCTTCAATGCTCCATTCGCCTCGCCCCCACTCGGCCAATGTGATGGCAAGCACCTTGTGGGCGGAGTCAATACTGCTGCTCGGGGGCTCAAGCCCAACACACTCAGTGCAGTTTATGTAAACCGGGGCATGCTCAGTCCTGAATGGATTGCAGGCAAAAGTCATTTGAGGGCCGTCAGGTGAAGTGACGTATATCACTGTTTACGTCTTACAGCTTTTCTCAGAAAGACATTAAAGGAATCTGGTTCTATTAGCATCAATCATTGCATAATATTTTTAAGAATATTGCCATCCAAGTGTTTATTATACTGAAATCAAAATAGTATTTTTTTTGAAGCAGCATAGTAATGCGAATTGCATGGTCAATTTAGCAAGTGCTGTCCACTAATAACATATTTAACTTTAATACTGTAGTTAAAGTTTTGGTAATTTTGATGTATTTGTCAATTTTTAGTTTTAGTTTTAGTATTATTAGATACGATATATATAAACATTTTTTTTATTTTAGTTATTTCATCAAGTTGACCATAGGGAATGTTAACTAAAATAACAAAAAGGTTTTTTTTTTTTTTTGGTTTTTAATTTTAGCTTTTAGTTAACTATAATAATCCGCTGAGTTGAGCACATTGGGCATTTTTGATATTATAATGACACGCAACGCTTATGCGCGATTTGCTAATATACATGTACTCAAAGTAGTATTCCATAAATTTGGGAAAGAATTTTGTATCCTGCACAAAGTTTTATTGTTTTAATAACCCTCTAGGAAATGCATTTATTGTCGCTCAGAGGCTGCCGTCGGCAGTACTCTTGACCAAGAAAGTCAATGGCCAAGAGAATCTAGCGCATATACACTGTTTCTCAACACAGGCAATAACACAGATCGGATACAAAGAGCAAGGTAAAACCCATCCCTCCCATCGCGCCACAAACTATCAAATCTGTCTCAAAGCCTCCAGCATGAGTGACATCAGCTCAGTTAATACCCTGCTTACTTGCTGGAAGCCTGGCATTGAATACTGTGAATGCTGGCGTTATACGTGTGCCGTAGATGGCTGGCCTTTTCCCCTTCCAGTGCCATTCCTGCCACACTTTACACTGTCCTCGTGTTTTTTTAAACATGACACTTGGCTGAATTTCCGAGGGTTGAAGTGTTTTTTACAATCTGCTGGCATACGTTTTGATATCAGACCCCTATAGTTCCTGTTGTGGCGTCCTGTGCTGCTACATTGAGTACAGAACAGAAGAATCCATGGTGTAGCTCACAGATGTGCATTCCAGAAAGGCATATTTTAGAACTGCTACGGGTAAATCTACACATATTCTGGAATGTGGTATTTCTCCCTCTTTCTAAGGTCCTTCTTTGTGTGACATTTCCCATTCATCAGGTGAGATGCAGCAGCGCCTGGTCCCTTACCCTTTACGGCCAGGTAGGGCCAACATATCACCTGGTGCAGGTGGAGTACATCGAGGCCCACTTTTTTTCCCGGCCACCCGGCGGTTGACTAAGGTCTAGTTCATCTGTGAAATTACATACAACAACACACAATGCATAACTTATATTTAACTATTAAGAGAGATTTGCTTTTGGAAATAAGATTATGGTCGTTGATATGGTGGGTGTCCGTGATTTATTAGATGTTGCTCTTATGATTACATGGGCAGCAAACATTTTCCAATTTAATGGGTCCTGTATTCACCAATAAATAAAGACATTGCACCAATTATATCTTAAATATCGATAAAGTAAACAATACATTTTGAGCTTTCCTCATAATATCGAGATAAACATTGTTTTTATCAATGCCACTTAAATCCATATAATAAAAAAGCAAATTATTCGTGCCTGTTCACGTGCAAATGGGACATTTCTTAAAGGGTTTGCAACCCCAAAAATCAATTGGTGGGATAGTGGTGGTTAAAAAAAAAAAGGCTTTGTAGTATTTCATTTCATTTTTTCTCTTTGTTTTTGTGAAATGGTCCAAAAACATTAAATATAACTTAAATATGACATCATAGGTCCTCGTGTATTATGTGAATGCCCTTTTGTGTTTTCTGTAGGCTAACAGGAATGTTTGTTCGCGGGGCTTGTTATGTGTATATTGAAACTAACTCGGCTCTGCTTCTTACAGGTTTTGCCTGGATTCGCTTCAGGAATGTGAATGGGGCGTCTTTGTGAGTGTATTCTGTCAGGCAACAGAGGGATCCTCTTCTGATTGGGCTCAACGCAAATCCAAACGATCGGGTTCTCTTTTCCACCCAGAGCCTGCCTTGGCTGGATTGGGCATGCTCTTGGGGCCAAAGGTTAGATATTAAACTGATTTTCTTTAAAAATCTGAATGATAATCGCCTAATCGATCAAAAATGTGACTAGTTAAATCAAGTAACTTATATTGCAATGGCGACCAGCGAAGTGGTTTTGTCTGCTGGAACATGGCGTCTGGGCTCCCAACAATCGGCTATTTCCAGCGATCAGCAAACCCCAGTGGACATTCTGCTTCTGGAACAGTAACGGCCGGGTGCCGGTCGTGCTAGTGGTTGTCGGAGAGCCCATACCTGTTTCGTCGGTGGGCATCGTGGGCTATGCAACTCATTTGGGCTTCGTCAGGCTCAATGTCCTATATTATCCCCATAGGCGTCCACATGATCAAAAAAAAAACATTCTGGCTCGTCTGTACAACCTTCTCACTGGAGTCCCGGCGAAGGCACCTTCTGGCAGGCACTCATGGGTCGGCGTTTACCGAGGAGGGCGGGTGTCAGCTGCTCCTCCTCAACAACGCCCAGTCAGGCATAAGTCAATTTAACGCCAAGCTACCTGTCTCTGTCTGACTGTATGTGTCTGGAGTTCCCACGGCAGGCATGCCGGTACAGGGGCTCTATGGCACTGATCAGGTGCCTAAAGCACAGGGAGAGCTTACAGAGGTTTCAGCAAAAGCCCAAGCCCACACCGGGGCAGGACCGCTTCTGCGTACATTTGTTCATTGTGACTGAGGGCATTTATTTTTCCATGGTGAACAAATGCTTAATTTCGCCTGCAACTCCTTTGATGCTGTAAAAGAGCTTGGGTGTAAGAGGGTGCTTCATAAAATAGCATACTTTTTATTGAAACCCAGCCTGAAGAAAACTGTTTTGCTAGATTCTGTCAATGGTTGAAAATAGACTAAACACATGAAAGCTGGTCCCCTTTTGGTATTAGGATTAGATATATTACGTCCATTTAGAATGCAGAAAAGATCCAATAAAAAGTACAAATGATACTCCGGGAATGCTTCGTAATGCGGATCAAAGCATTTTATTGCTCATTTTACATGCAATTAGGAGCATCTTATTAAAGGCACTGGTCTAGCATAAAATAAACAGATATAATGTATTAATGGTTAGGTTCTGGTGTTAAAAAAAAAAAATCACACCCTAATTAGCTTTTTATATTAAATAAAAATATTGGATAGTCATTATATAACACTACACATCTCACGGTCAGAAATATGTTATGGCTCTTAAAAGGCTGCAAAATTCATTTGTAAACAGGGATAATATTGGTGGCAATATTTGCAATATCTCTTACAATAACCGTTTTCCTATTTTAATAAGCATTTAAATATGTATTTCTGTGATGACTACAAGTCTGCAATTTGCAGTAGGCCATTGCTCCAGGTCTTCCCCCAGTTGTCAATCATGATCCTTGCAGAAATTGCATTCTAATCTGCTACATGTGTGGTGCACAAATAACATTTCTCTAGTATTAACAAGTGTTGATGTCTTAAATGATTTTTGTTATATTTTTGGAGGGAAACTTATTGTATATGGCAATAGTATTATGTGTTCTTGTATGGCAAACATGATATACAGTGTTCTTTGTTTTTATATAAATATACAGCAATAGCGTAGGAAATTAACTGATCACTAATCTCCTATTTTAAGGTTGTGATATCAGAGCTATGTCCAGTCACTCATAGATGGAACGTCTTCTACAATCATGATGACTATTGGCTGGATTTTTATTTCTGTCTGCCTGTCTTGTTCGTATCTGTCTGCCTGATCATGTATGGGTCACACAGTGGGGCATGGAGATGGGGGTTCGTACCCTGTACTGCAGCTGGCCAGAATTGCCAAGCGGGAGTCGATCCTGCGATCTCGATGTGGGTCTCTCAGAGCACACTGGGTAATGCTGTTTGTGTACGTTTGTCTCATGGATGCTGATGAGAGGCACTTGCCGTACGAATCGCACGCACTGTGCTGACGAACCAAGCATATCAGTTGACTTGCAGTCCAATCTCAGGTGCAGTCTGCGGGCGGCTGCGCTCAGCCCTAGTTTCTCCAATGACCCCCAGTGGGGTGCCCAGTGTCCTTCTGCGCTGGCTCACCGTCGATTGCAGATCAGCAATCCCTGGACGCGTCCTTCTTACCAATGTAAAAAATCTACCCGCTGATCCACCGACTTCGTGGAGCTGCTTATACTTCTAGGCGCTGCCAAATGTTGTTGCATACTCCCGCACGTCGTCATGATTTCTTTGACAGTTGCTGCCGTCTGTCTATAAAGTAGATGCCAAAAATAGCAGTTCATGTCGATACCTTTTTTGGTTGTGCTCTTAACTCTCATGTTTTCAGAAAAGCAGATACCTGATCGATACTCTACTTTCTGGTACCCTACTCACTCAAACTGCTTCATTGTCCATATCGGCTAGTATTGAGATTCTATTTGGTCCACAACCACTTTCGTCGCTACTGCACTGCATATCTGGAACACTGAGATCACACTAACGTAGTCCGTGCAACCTGGTACTACAGACGTAGTTTTATAAGGAGTGTACCAGCAAGTTTAGTGCGGATGTTTGATACACATTGAAATTGTTTTGTATTAGTAGGATCATTCCATGGCTTCTATTTCTCTCTTTCACCTTCATCGCGAATGCACGCACTGTCAATTCCCAGGGTCGGCTCGCAGATTGACATGTTGGCAGCGTTTAGAGGTTATTATGGGTCTTCAGTGCATTCGATGGGTATCGGTGGTGGGCCACTCTGTGGGAGAGGCTAGCGTGTGGTAATAGAGCGATCGGTCCTCTGAGCCAGCAGGGGGGGGGGGGGAGATCCATGTCTAAGCGGCTATCCATAGGAGATGGACTGCTGTATTAATAGAGGGTACCCAACCTGCCGCGCTTCCAGGTGGTCTGGGCACCCTATGGAGTGCCAGTGTTAGTTTAGTTTTAGCAGCAGAATGATAGACTTGCATAGTGTTTGACTTGCATTTATCATCTATGATCGCAAAGTTGTGCAATCTGGCGCTCTTCTCCCCCAACTTTTTGATTCGGGGTGGGGAGGTTGTTATCCTTAACATCGTTTTGTTGTTCAACGGATGAATGTTATATCTAGATTTCGTGTTTAAACCGTCCAACTCTTGCCATCTCCCACCGCGGCCTTCTTTTCGTCTTGACCCTACTTCTACATAACCGCTGGCCTATAAGTTATGTTTTCCCCTGTCGCCCATCGCTTAACGTGGGCATAAATGGCAAATCACAGGAGTCCACAGTGTGTCGGTTCCTTCTTGGCCACAATGCCTATGACCACAGTGACATTGCTCAGGCCCTCGCATGTATATACACGGCTAGAGCACTAAAATCACCGTAATTTCACATATATTAAAAAAAAACTACAATAACAATAAAAGTGTGTGTGTAGTTTTCTTTGAATAAGCCTGCTCATGATGGCCTGGGCAAGGCTACATTTATGTAATTAAAAATACATGTACAAAAGGAGGAATCTGGTGAATAGAAACTTAATTGAATTCTTAATATATCTTAACATGCAATTTTTTTCTGATGATAGGCAAAGGTACAATTTGCAGCATCTTCCATCTTTCAAACCATGATCCTTCAGAAAAATCAATTCTTAAAATGCTGATTTAGTTGGCTCTGAAGCCAAACTATTTTGATGGAAATCTACTTATTTAAATGAATGAGGTTGCATTTTTTTTTTTTTTTATATTCAGAATTATGGAAATTGTAATAGCCATCTTTTGAACACAATTAACGCATGCATACTGAGTATTGCCTTTAACAGTAACGTTTTTGGTTATGGCAGGACTCTGTCAGTGGTGGCCTAAGTTTGGTATGTCCAGCTGAAAGGAGAGACGGTGTGTTTGCCAAAGAAGTTTGGCAGCAGTGGCGCGGTGATTGCTGTCTCATTCCCTAGTACCTGGACTCTAATTGGCTCCGAGGCCCTCTGTGTCTGCCACTGCGAGAAGGTGAGTTGTAGAGTGAGGCATTGCAGTGCGCACAGTGCCCTCTGGTGGCCCATTAGCACCGATTCAAAACCTCAGACTCGCACTGACATTCCTGTACTCTGTTCTTGTAGGTAATACAAGAACCCAAGGGTCCTCGTTCATCACGTTGGATCAGCACGTCCATGAACCCGACCCGCAGGCAGACTGGGGAGAGCCCACTGGCCACTCTACTCATGCTGGGCAGAGTACCAGTGTCAATTAAACTTGGTCAGAGCCCTGTGCTCTTTCAGGATGGGACTAAGCTTTGTGCCAGATAGATGCTGTGGCTGTAGAAATGCTTGCTCCACATGCTTTGCTGCAGGTAACAGGGAATTATTATTATACTTTTTTTTATTACATTAATTTGTTTAAATTATTTGCATTAACATAAATCAACTTATCAAGTCGCAAACCCCGTATGCATATCTTGGAAGATTCACATGTAGATCCATTTCTATTATTAAAGTAGCCCTTGTATCATCTTCAGGCCATCCTCGAAACGGAGCCTGAAACCTTACCTAGCTCCATCCTTTCGCGCCTAATGAAAAGAGGACATGCCAACAATCTGGAGTTCATTCTTCCTTTCTCATGTGGGGCAAGATCTACGACAATGAATGGGTTGGTTTTTATACTTCCTTCACTTCCCTAGCTGTTTGTTTCGACCTGAAAATTGTCAGCATTTGCAGTGTTGAAGATAATTGACTTGATGCACACACTCTCTTGCATTTGCAGATTAACGTGGACAGTAATAAATTGTTATCCAGCTGTTGATACCCTGTCTCCGACGGGGGACACACCCCTCTCATCTCCCCTCACATTCAGTGGGATCATTCCCGAGGTCTGGGACGTGGCCCAAGGTGGAGGACCTTCCCTGCTGGCTCGGGGGGATCCACCTCAGCCATTGTGTATCAATATCGGTGGGTTAATTGTGCAAGTTGAAATTAGTGTTTTTTTTCCCATCTTTTTGTTGTCATATCATGCTTAGTTTTTGAATGTTTTGTGCAGACATGAATCCAGAGTCTCCTGATTACTACATGATTGGCCACTGCATTTATGACGTCGGGTGCTGTACCCAGCCCACAGGATACCTGGTTCTGGCCTGGAGGACTCTGGATTGAGGATCTCTTGGTGCAGTCATGGAGCACACACCTGTTACATTTGAAGAACGTCACTATCCATAGAGCCACCATCCTACGGGCCAAGACAGGTAAAAGATTTGTTTTCTTGTAGCTGTAAGATTGGAATTCTTCAGTATTTTCTTGCAGTTGTCACATTGTCTATCACAGTGATGACTCGTTCTTGTAATTGCATGTGTGGTTGAGCTGCTAAACGTGGCAAATGTTTTGTGGCATGCCATCATAGGGTCTGTCCAGCTGGAGGTGCGACACATGCCCGCCACTGTAACCAGTGTTGTTGAGGTGTCAAGAGAATGAAATCTGGCCGTCAGTGGGTGAGTTTCCAGTCAATATGTAACATCATCGTCAACACAGGAGCTTGCACTTGACATTTTTGAGTAAACAGGAGCCTTTGTAAATTGACAAATATCATATTTGAGACTCATGATCGCACTCTGATATCCTTGGTAGTCTCAGGTACAGGTTAGTGTCTTGGGAGGATGCTGGACTTGATGGCTTTCCATGCTGAGCTGAAGTACAACACTGGGCTGTTTTTTGACAAGAAGATTCTAAACTGCTTTTGGAAAGCGGGGGGACATCTACAAAGAGCTGCGTATGCGTGGATATGACGACGGCAAGACTTTCCCGGGAAATCTGGAGTCTAAACATGCGGGTAATTCCCCATCACCTGCATCTTAAACTTAAAATTGCTGGAAATAATATTGGCTAACTACGGATTGTATGTGGTCAAATAACATGATTTCCTTCCAATCCTGAGCTCTTTGTATTGTGGTTCCTTCAGGTGACTGTGGAAAGCTTGTCACTGGACAGGTAAACTGGGAGCCGAGTTCTACGACACCATGACTGCATAATGAGTGTAGTGGGGACGGCCCTGGTCGCAGCTTGAGACTGCCCACTCGCATAGCGCTCTGTGTATGTGGACCCCAAAAACTTTCATGAGGACGAGGCGTAAACGAGATATTGCAGATGGCCAGAAAGGTATTAGACACCAACCTAGCTGAAGTCGGATGTAACCTGCACCAAATTTGAAAACGTATCTGACGCAAAAATTTCTTTCTCTTTCAGCTGTGGACGTTCATGTCAAAACCGTTCACCTGACAACATAACAGCTGGGAGGAGAGTTCAGATCTGTGGGCTCATGCCACTGTAGCACCCCGTCGCCAACAGCAGCAGACTCCGCCCACTTTGGAGGAGTTTGTCTTTGTTCGCTATGTGGACTCCAGGATTGCCTGAGGAACCAATGAAAAACTTGGAGGACCAACTGAGACTTTGCAAAGGCACGTTCTGATTTGTTACTTTATTTAGAATTGGCAGCATTAGTTATATGTTTACTTTGTTTTGGTGCTTTTGAAAGACGTCTCTTATACACCACCAAGGCTGCTTTTAATTTGATTCCAGTTTTGTAAAATATTACAATTTGAAAAGAAACAGTTTTCTGTTTTAATCATATTGTGGAATGTAAATTTATTCTTTCGGCAGCCATTACTCCAGTCTCAATGTAGCAGGATCCGTCAGAAATCATTCTAATATGCTTCTAGAAACATTTTCTTATTATTATCATTGTGGAAAACACCAGTTCTTGATACATTTTTTTTTTTTTTTCATGGATTGTTGATAAATGTAGACGTTCAATATGAACAGCATTTGGTATTTAATATATTACGAAACAAAAATTGGTTTACCTTGCTCATTTTACATTTAGAGTATTGTAAGTATAATTAAGGGACCTAAAATGATTTGGTTACCATGTTTTTTGTTCCAGGTCTCGTACAGCGCCTGCAGAGGAAGTTGGCAAATCAAGGGAGTGAGGATATCAATCCCTGGGTTAGAAGGTTTCGGCTTCGATGGCCCAGCTGATTGCACGAGCTGAGGCAGAGAATGGATGCCTGTTGCGGTTGCCTCTCTGTGCGTGTGCGGACTGGAACTTGAACGGAAACCTGCGCTCTGAGCTGGAACAGACGGTTAGAGAAGGAGAGAGAGACGGGTCTGTGTACTGCAGGACACTCTGCCTCTCATGCGCCTTCTTGACTCCCAGGCGCTACGTCCCTACACTGCTTTGACACGGCCCTTGAGAACAGCACTCCGGAAAAACTCAAAGTTGTGGAGGTCTGGTTAATTGATTTTATTTGATGAAGATAGGCATAGAAGTGGATGACCTGGTTGAAATTATCAACATGTATTCTTCCTTCGTTTTCTTTCCAAGGCTTCTAGACGACGACGGTCGGGTGTTTTTTCCCTTTCCCGCGAAAACTGGTTTGGTCGTCCTCAAATATCCATCCGATGTTGCGTCCGACTTTACACTGTTCAGGACGTCTCCTCATTTGAACAACCGTTCTGCACACCAGAGACTCCATTTGGCAAGAGCAGGCAATCTCATCTCTTACAGTGGGACCCTCTTCAGGGCCCAGCACACAGTGGTCGGGATGGGGCTCTGAACGGGTTGGTGTGTATCTGTGCAACGGGCACATGGCCAACCCTGCACTTCTGATAGGAGAAACCGGACTTCAGCTGCGACGCGACTGAAGTCTGTTTTGTTTTGATCCACACCCTTCTGAGAGTAGGACACTCCTGGAGGGAGAACCGTAGGCCTGCCTAACCATCTCTCAAAACAAGCCCTGAGGCGTTCTGTGGACACAGTGTGTGTGCTTAAAAAATCAAAGGAGCGAATCTTTCAGATCCCCCAACATACTGAAAAGTGACAATGTTGTTTTTACATAAGTTGGCATTGTTTTTGTCTGTTCTTTAATTTTGTTTTGTCTGGCCATTGCAATGGTGTTGGTGTCCTAAACCGAATTGTTTTTTGCTTTCAGACTAATTGGAGAGGAGCTCCTCAAAAGGCCTCTTTAAATTGTGGTCATGCTGAGAAAGGTTCTACTATCTGCTCTGCTCTCTTCCTCTGCCACCGGCATCCGACAGTCCCCTCAGGATCAACTATATCCTTATTTTTGTAGATTCTAACTGACTACAAATGGGGTGGTGGAAGAATCAAGGTGATTAGTAAACGTCATCATGACCCTTTTTTTTTCTTACTAAAATGTGAGCTCATAATGTTTAAATCCCCCCCCATGTAAAAATGGTTGTGCAACGTTGTTCTTCTGGTGAAAATGAAAGCCTTCTCTCTGGTATACATATGCAAAACGTCTCCCATCACTTTAGTTCCTCTTAAACCCTGCGACCCTCCACCTATTGACTGTGCACGCTTGCGTTCATTTTGTGCCATAAACACCCACATCATCAAATCCAATCAACAACAAATAGATTTGCTTACGTTACACGTGGATTTATATCAAAATACAGGACAAATGTCCTGTCATTAATTCAGTTTTCATCTGACTTTTAATGATACAAACTCTATTAATGGTGTTTGCCAAGGCCCACAAATTAACACTTGGCAAATCTGTCGCAACATGCTTAAACCAAACAGCAGACTCGTGTAATGAATCCTAATGCAGAACCGTGTTTGTCTTCTTGTTTCTTGTTTAGAGGCACTGTAAGCCGAGTCATCTGATTATCCCCATCTGGCTCATTGCCACTAAAAGGTCATAATGGAGTGGTGGGAATGGTGAATTGCTCAGGCAGGAAGCCTGGAGGCAATTCTTATACGGTCAGTTCCAATTCCTGTGCAATAGTGTTCCACATATGATGCTACTGTACTGTTATGTCATTAGATTTTTGATGTTTACATTAATGCAGTGTGTTGATGATGACTGGTTTTTTAGTAATAGCCGATGTAAATTTAATATCATTCACATTGTGTTTTTGCTTTTCTCCCCCTTCCCCAATTAGTGTTTGCATGGGGTTTCTAATCTAAGTAAGGGTGCTGAAGTCCCCTCCTCTTGTTCCTACCCAAAAAAGAGATGAAGACCATTACTAAAGAAGGATCTTGTCTAGAAACGTGTACCGTGATGGGACATTGGGGGAATTTTTTAGACACCAGTTGTTAACACAAGGTGAAATAGACAGTCATTTAAGACTTTTCCCGTGATCTCATTGATGTGATGTAAAAAGATTATTAAAAGGTTAAAGTATTGATTATTTCATAATAATACTTGCAACAACATCTGGAGGCAGTCAACTTTACGCAAATTGCACAGCAACTCGTGGGATGGAAGACAGTGATGAGCTTCCCATGATGCCAGTGGTATAGTAAGTAGCATATTAGCAATACTGTACACTAACTTTTGCGAATTTGATTAATGTGTTTCACTGTGAAGACATATTCAAGGATATAACTCTGCTTAGAGTCTTTTGATGCATGGTTTGTGATATCTTCTGTTCTGTGCATTCATGTTTAGATCTTCGTGAGGAGTTGACAGAGCAGGCAGTACTGTGAATGTACCTGACTCGCGGGTGACTCTCTCATCGCTGCGGATGGTGGCGTCCCCGGCTCTGTTTCATTTTGTCCCTTCCAATCCCAACGTGCAATCTCTTGCCGGGTTTACTACTACTACGTACTCCTCCCTCAAATTCAGAGACATCATGCGGGCCACCGGCAAACGGGCCTCCAGATGCCATCCCTGGTTTGTACCCCAGCCTGTTTTTGACTGTAAGTGAAAATCTTGCATGCTAGCTTATCCTATAAAAAGACTTCTCGTTTTGTCCCATGCAGGGAGACATAGCGCTGCTTAGCAGTGCTGCTGGGAATGGAGGTTTTCAGGGGCGAGACCCCAGTGGGCGAGACGTGTAATGGGTTTGCTGCCAGCTAAAGGTCTGGCCACATGTGTGGATGCCAGACAAGCGTTCCTTTGGGATGTTCCATCTAGCGGTGAGAAGCTCGCACCTCTGAATCTGAATGAGACGTCTTCTCCCAAAACTCTCAGTGCTAAGCGAAGCTGTGTTTATGTGCAGGACACTGGAGCAGGACCCCTGCCTCTATTCCTTGTGGTGTACGCCACCGGCCTATTATTCCCTAGTGGTGCGAGGGCGGCTGAGGCCTGGGTGAAAGTGTGTGATCCATTCAGGCTCTGGAGGGTTGGACAGGCCGCTATTGCTATTGCACTTAGTATGCGCTGCAGAGTCTTCACAAACTGTGGGTAAGTGACACCCACTTTTTTTTTTTTTTTTTTACAATTCAGCTCCAATGCAAGATCTTATACTTTTTTTTTTTTTTTTTTTTTTTTTTTTTTTTTTTTTTTTTTACCATTCCTTTAATGTGTGATATGGCTAAAGGCCCCCGAACAGCAGAAATCATAAATTTTCTGTGTTCAATTGAAATATTTTTGAAAGGCCAAAAATTATTGACTGAAATACAGTGACATTTAATCAGTAATTGTCCAATGACACGATTTGACTGTCACTGTCTTTTTTTTTTTTTGTGCATGCTACATAGATAAGGTAAAACTTGCAAGCAGTGTGGACACACTTTACTGTGACCACAAATGATGCCAGGCGGGTAGCCTGAAATATCAAGAGGCGACTAGTTGATTAAAAAACCTTACGATTTGTCAAAAGAAAAAAAAAAGCTATGACTAAAGCAACTTGTGAACAGACTACCTGACGTGTATCTGGTTTTGATACAGGCTCTGGAGAGAAGAAGGCGTACCTGCAAGAAAGATTTCCTCAGATTACGGCAGAATCTTTGCTAATTCTAAGAGACGGCCTCATTTGAACAGCATGTAATGCTCCAAACTCACGGGCAAAGGGAATAGAGTATATTGCAGTGACTCTGAATAGATGGCAACATTGCATCTAATATTGCTGTGGATTGGTGTATTAACCCCATATGTATGCGTGTTTTTTCAGGAGTTTGATTTGGTATTAAATCCCTTGCTGAAGAGAAGCTGCAGGCCAGCTTGCGTTGTTTTGGCCAGACATGGTCGTTTCCTGGAGATCGGCAAAATATGGACCTTTCCAAACAACACACCACTAGGTGCGTCCCAGATGTACAGCAATTCCTGAATCCATCAACAATCATCTTAGATCTATTATTCTCTACTTTTACACTTTCACGTATTAAATGTAATTGTCCAATCGTTCTTGATTCAGGTATGGCTCTGTTCCTGAAGAACGTGGCCTTCCACGGGCATCCTGCTGGATGCGTTTGTTTGAGGAGGGGAAACAGGGAATGGGAGGAGGTATCTGAGCTTCTGAAGAAGGGAATCGCTGGTGGTGTATGTTCAAGCCATTACGTACCACTGTCTTTGAGAGGACAACCAGGTGGAGGACGCCTCTTCCGTTACATGGTCAGGGCAAACACATACATCGGCAAAGTCCTGTCTGCAGGTAAGAACCTAGGTAGTTAATTTTTTAATAAACCTGTCTAAAAAATGTTCTTAGATCACCAATTTCTTATACTTTATCCAAATTGCTTGTCTCTTCCTTTCACCTCTCAGGTACGGTCAGCAGAGTAGGAAAAGCACCACTGTTCCTACATGTGGTCTCTTCCATTTCCTTTTTCTATTCACGCTATTCCCGCTATCTTCCGTACTTCTTCCCTGCCCTCTCTCTCGCTACATCATCACTGGAGGCTTGGAGTGGTTTCGGGTTGGAGTTGGCCCAGTGGCTTACTGAGAGAGGGTGCTCATAAGCTGGTGCTGACGTCACGTTCTGGCATCCCCGCAACGGTAAATATGCGCTAGATTTTGATCAGGTTTTCAATGTCAAGTGAATTGTCCATCTGTTTAAACACTTAAAACTAAAACAAAAACGATGTTAATTTAAATAAAACCCGGAACTCAGAAGTTAATATTTAAATCTTATTTAGGTAATGATTAATATTTGATTTATTACCTCAGTTAGTTTCCACACTAAGCAGTAATAAGTTTTTAAAATAAATCAAAATATAAATAGTAAAACTATAAAAAAAATGTATTAAAAAATTACAAAAGCACAGTAAATTACTAAAAACAAAATGCTCCTGGTGTTAAAAAATTAATTTTCCTTTTCATTAATTGAAATAAAACTGAAATAAAATATAAAAAATAGATAGAAAAAAAAACTTATACTTGAAACATTTTGAAAAATGTAAAACATGTCTTTGCAATTAACTCCAAATAATATAAGTTGAAGTACTAAAATGACTAAACTAAAATATATAAGAAAATAATAGCTAAAATAGAAACGGTAGCTAAAATTAAAGCTAAACTAGAAAAGTACAAAAAATAAAATAAATAAAATAAAATAAAAATATTAAATTTACATTTTAAATATGAAATCAAATAAAATATAAATAGTAGATTTAAAAATTTAAATAAACTTATTTAAATTAAATTAAATTAATATTACAACTGTTCCCATGGCAACTAATTGAAATATAAATAAGGTTTAAGTTGAAATACTAAAATGAGTAAAACTAAAATAGAAATAAAATTGTAAATATATAAAAAATTGCAGAAGCCTGATGACACATCAGGTTATGTTGTATAATTATTTAATATTAATTAATAATATATTAGATTATAAATATTATTAAAATTGAAATTAATTATTGGATAATATTTTTAAGTAATATTATAGCATATAAATAATACCAGGTTATCAAGCCAAGCGTATTCGAGAGTGGCAGGCCATGGGCATTCAGCGTTCTTGTCGGTCCACTAGTGTGTCATCTCCATGGCAGGGACGGAGCGTTCTCATCACCGAGGCCTGCCGCTTGGGTCCAGTTGGTGGCATCTTCCCACTTGCCTTTGATGGTAATGTTCAGTGTTGCTTTCAGTTCATTTTCCTTTGTAGGTCAAAGGAAGAACAAATACATAAAACTGATATTTCTCTCTATCAACTAGGTCCTTAAAGACGGCATGCTGGAGAGAATCGACCCCCACAGCACTTCATTTGATGTCAACAGACCCAAATACGATGGAACCATTCATCTTGACAGGTAGGGAATGGTTTTGATTGAATATATTCTTTCTTCAGCCGTTCACGAATTTGATAAATGACTCCTTTTCCACAGTGTGACTAGGCAGAAGTGCCCAGAACTTCAGCACTTTGTGGTGTTCATCATCGGTCAGCTGTGGCCGTGGTAACGCTGGCCAGAGCAACTACGGCTCGCCAACTCCACCATGGAGCGAGTGTGTGAGCAGCGCCGCCATGGACAGCCTGCCGGGCCTGGCCATCCAGTGGGGTGCCATTGGAGATGTGGGTGTTGTCTTGGAGACCATGGGTGGCAATGATGCACAGTGATTGGTGGTACGTTGCCCAACGCATGTCTTCCTGTTTGGAAGTCCTGGATAGGTTCCTGTGCCAGCGGAGGCCTGTAATGTCCAGCTTTGTGTTGGCGGAGAAAGTGGTGGTCGCTAAAGGAGAAGGAAGTGGACAGAGGGACCTGGTGGAGGCTGTGGCTCATATTCTGGGTAAAAGCTCAGACTTGAAATATTCAAGCGACTGATAAGCTATACTTTTTTTCATGCTTTTTGAAGTTACCGTGTCACCTCTTCTGTTCAGGTGTGCGTGATGTGAACAGTCTGAATGCCGATGCCTCATTGGCTGATCTGGGTCTCGATTCGCTGATGGGTGTTGAGGTTAGGCAGACACTGGAGAGGGGGACTACGACATTGTCATGGCAATGAGGGAAATCCGACAGCTAACCATTAATAAGCTACGGGAGCTTTCCAGCCAATCAGGAGGAAAAGAGGGTGAGCATGTGAATCGTGTCAATGCCAGTATCGATACCCTTATGTTTTTTTTTTTTCCATAACATATTTTGTTATTCACAGTATCTTGAATAAGCTATTGGGAAGTTGCTAAAAGAAATTCAGAAAATAAATTCAGGAGGTCTAATTTCATGTTTTGTAAGAAACACTGCATTATTTGGAGAATAATGCATTAATACAGTATATTAAATCTCTCTTATTCTGTTTCTCTCAGAGTCCCGAGCTGCTCCTGCAAAGCGATCTGGTGCTCAAGTTCTGCTGGAGTCAGATCTGAGCCGGATGCTGGTGAACCCAGATGACCCCACGGTGGCCCCACTGAATGAGGTCCAGAGTGCCGAAAGGCCCTTATTCCTTGTTCACCCCATTGAGGGCTCTATTGCTGCCTTCCGCACTCTCACAAGCAGCTTAGTGTGCCATGCTTCGGCCTGCAGTGCACCAAAGGTACAAACACAAGATCAAGGATCACTGTTTCACTGTTACACTTGGGGTGAAAAGCAGTTTACTCACTCAACATGACTTATTTTGATTTAAATTTAACTTCATTTTATTTTCAGAGTGGTTAGGTGGAAATTTATACTGTGTGCGTATATGTGTGTGTGTATATATATATATATATATATATATATATATATATTATATATATATATATATATATAATATATATATAGATATATATATATATATATATATATATATATACTTTCTAAATATCTAATTAAAAATTACTATATGTGATATTACTGAAGTTTTTTGCCATTTATATGGTTTTTAAATACTTTATCAGTAATATTTTGTTTGAAATGCGATTGTTTAATGATTATTTTATTTATTTTATTTGCTAAAATTCAGTCCTGTTTCTTTTTTTTTCTGTTTTATGTGATTTTTTTTTCCATCTGCAGCCGCTCCTCTAGACAGTATCCAGAGTCTTGCCGCTTATTACGTGGAGTGCGTGAGGCAGGTGCAGCCAGAGGGGCCGTATCGCATCGCTGGTTACTCGTTCGGTGCATGTGTGGCTTTTGAGATGTGCTCACAGCTGCAGGCAGCCAAATGCCCAGTGGAATACCTCTTCCTGTTTGACGGCTCGCACTCTTACGTGGCAGCTTATACACAGGTGCCATAAAAGAGCTCACAAAGCACAAAACAGAAATATTTGGTGCGCCAGGTCACATGGTCATCATTTTTGTTTTTTCTTTGACAGAGTTACAGAGCCAAACTGACCCCTGGAAAAGAGTCCGAGGCTGAGACTGAAGCTCTGTGTGCTTTTATCCAGCAGTTCACTGGGATTGAGTACAACAAGGTACTTGAACAACTGTCACTTTATGGTTCAGTCTTTAAAAGATTTTTGACCCTTTAACCTTTTAATTTACTTAAAATGGTCTTAACTATAGTTCAGTTAAACTGTATCTTAACTATAGTTCAGTCACATTAATTCAGTGCTACAGCTAATGCTGTCTCTGTATCCTTAATCGTTCACACAGCTGTTGGAGACATTGTTACCTCTGTCAGACCTGGAGGCTCGTGTGAACAAGGCTGTTAATCTGATCACACCCAGCCATAAGAATGTCAGCCAAGATATGCTCCATTTTGCTGCTTCTACATTTTACCACAAACTGAAGGCTGCAGACCGTTATGTTCCAACTTCTAAGTATCACGGCAATGTCACCCTGCTGAGAGCCAAGGCCAGCAGTGAGTACGGTGATGGTTTAGGATCTGACTACAAACTGCACGAGGTAAAGATATGGACCACAAATATAATACTCCTTCAGAGATCATTCTTATATGCTGATTTGGTGCATAGGTTTTCTTATTTTCACAGTAGATTTATATAAAATTTATATTTTTGTGGATACAGCATTTATTTGAACTATATATAATTTTTTTTTTTTTTTTTTTTTTTTTGTAAATGTGTTACTTTTAGCATTTCTGAATATTTTTTTACCTTTTACGTGGTTCTAGTTTTTCAAGCTATCAGGAATACTTTTTTTTTTTTTTTTTAGACAAACCTACTTTATAATTATGTGAAAATGGTTAAATCTGTGTTGTTTTTGTTTTTTGTTTTTGGTAAATCAAGTTCAAGTAAAATCGAGTTCTACTAGGTACACTTAATGAAAAAAAGATACATACATTTTATACATTGAAAAGTCAAACTATTTAAATTTTGAAAATACAATCATAATAAAATCTTTAACAGAACAATGATAAAAGACTATTAGCCACCAGTAGTAGATTTAGACCAAGTGAGAAAAAAAAGCTAAATTTGAAGACATTTCATACTGTGATCACCTTTGACATCTAGCTCTCATCCTGGTCTTTGTGTAGGAAGCATTGTTAAGATAACTGCACAAGAAAGTTCTTCTGAATCTGAGGAGGAGGTCAAGCTGAGAGAAAGACTTTTAAAGGGGTCATATGATGTTGCCTCAAAAGAACATTTTATGTTGTGTATTTTGGTGTAATGAAATGTTTATGTGGTTTAAGGTTCAAAAAACACATTATTTTCCACATACTATACATTATTGTTTCTCCTCTATGCCCCGCCTTTTTTGAAGCGCGTCGATTTTTACAAAGCTCATCGTTCTGAAAAGCGAGGTGTGCTCTGATTGGCCAGCTATCCATTGCATTGTGATTGGCCGAATACCTCAAGCTTGTGATGGAAATGTTGTGCCCCTTACCATACTGTCATGCCCGGTGCGACAAGACAAAAACATTAAAACCCACAATAAACGAGACATTTGTTGCATCCAGTGGGGACATATTTACAGATTATAATGATTTATACTGTCTTTTTACGAGTTGCGTTGCATCGCGCCACGTAAACAAAACCATGTCTGCATTTGTGATCAGAGAATCAACAAACAACAAGCGCTACTCTACACTGCTCAAAAATAGAGTTTGAAAAATCAGTGGCAAATCCTTTAAATATGTAAACATATCTACAGAGTGTGAGTCAGAACAGCCGGCATTGTCGTCTTCTCTCCCAGGATCAGGAAACAGTCCTCCATAAAATCCGCTGCACACATCTGAATATTTGGGTTGAACTGTTCTGGAACAGAAACCACTGATTTCTAGTTGTGTCCTCTTTTGAAAGGCCAAACAAAGTATTTTCGCTTTCGCAACGAAACACACAGCGTCTTCATAACATGGTGGTGGTGGCAACAGCGAAAATTAGTTACATCTTTCTTTGCGTGAACATTTGGGCGGCGTTATGCAAATCTTCCCACATTGTGATGTAGACATGTGGGGGGCGTGTTTAAATGAAGCGTTTTAGGAGGGCATGGACGAGTCTTAACTTTCATAAAGAATTTTGAAATCGCATCACATGACCCCTTTAAGCTCGCTGCTTTCTTTTTTGCTATAATGTCTCCCTGCAGTGTTAATAATTGGATTGTGTTGTGTCTGCAGGTGTGTGATGGGAAGGTGTCAGTTCATGTGATCGAGGGAGACCATCGGACCTTCCTAGAGGGAGAGGGTGTGGAGTCCATCTCAGGCATCATCCACAGCTCACTGGCTGAACCCAGAGTCAGCACCAGAGAGGGCTGAACCTTTCTGGCAAACATCTTTTACTTCTTTTTCACCCTTTCTCTGTTGTTTCACCTGATAAACCAAAACTGTGTCACGGTGTATTAAAGCATGCACGTTTATGATCTCTTCGTACCTCTCACCCACATGACAGCCTTTTCCTTCTCCTCTTTCTAATTCTCTTGATATCTTAGTTGCTTATCACCCTTTCCTTCTCACTTAAAAATTTATATTCCACGCTGAGAACAAAAGCGCATGTCTGTTTACTTGCTTTGTTTAAGATTCAATCAGCTGTTCATTGTCTTCTATAAATCGTCATACGTTACTGTGAAAACTAAAATATCACTAATTTCTAGCATGGGAGCATAGTTAAGTGCCAATATGTAGTGATCACTGCATAACCTGCATAAGTCTGCTAAAGGTTCTGTCAAAACTGCATTCATGTTCATATGCATTTCTATATCTAACCTAATGATGCGGACTGCAAGTCAAGGCCTCGCTGTACTCAAATCCACATATTAGACATCGCGAATCTAGTTGCACACATAGCTGAGATCGTTGTTTACCAATCGTGAGTGGTTACTGATGCTTTAGAAGTACTAGTTAAAATCGCCTATGTTTACTGTAGCATTGTTTGATATTTGCTGTTTCTCTTGTTATTGCTGAACATCTAAAATTATGCTGCAATAATTGTGTATTTAAAAGGGAAGATATGTATGAAAAGAACATTCCTGGATGAGAGTAACCATTGAGAGATCTGGTTAATTGATTTATTATTAATGTTTACGTTGAAGTTAGAAGTTAATAATGGAATATTTGTTACTTAAAAAAATAGATATTGTCTCACTGTGGCACAAGCTAAAAAAAAAAATTCAAATATGACACTGATTTGAAATGCTTGGCAGTCCAGAGTGAATTATCTCGGCTTGTACTGAAATGATGCTTCACTGCTTAATTGTAGACCAATAACTGGAGTATTAATATTGTATTGACGTGTCTAATCCTCTTTTTGAGGACTTGTTCCAGGTGTCTCTCAGATGTATATGTTCTCCCAAAACGATCTGTAATTAATTGACTGCTTTAATACTTAAGGTGTTAGCTGTAGTAGATTTTTGTGGCCAGGTCCACATTAAACACAAACTCAGTTCATAGTGCAAATCATATTTTAGTCTAAATCTGGTCAGAATCAAGGGTTATTTGGTGTAGGAGTGAAACTGGGGATGAATGACTTTATCTTTCTGTCACAGCAGAGAAAGGTCTCCTGTTAGAAAGCAAATCACTACACATTTCTGAGACTAAGCATTCCAAGTCGGTGACGAATTGTGATTTCTTTCTATGTTTAGAGCAGAGCTGGGAGAGCTATAGTGTTTGTTTTTCTATTATTGAAATATTTTTTTCTTTTGCTGTAATTTTTCCAGTATTTATTGTACTAGTCCAAATAAAAAGCTACTGTATTACTAACATAACACATCCAGAGTCTACTGGTTTGTTTTTTCCCAACCACATTGGATATTCCGGTCCTATAGATTTAATGATTATGCAACCAAGCTAAGCTAAACAGTATGATAATCCAGTTTAAACCAATATTATCAAATGATTTTATTATTTAAAAAAGTGAAATGTGTAACAAAGTATACTCGTTATCTAATAAAAAAGTAGCCACATTAATTTTAAAAACCATCTACTTTGAATAAAACTGATTTCTAAGCAGCTGCCATGTGTTTAATATTCTTTTTCTTGCTTGAGAGTCTTAAAAATAAAAGCGATTTAGAAACAAAAATTAATATTTACACATTTACAAAAAGAAAATTAAAATCACAAACCACTAAGGGCTTAACATTCAAGCATTGTATAAAGGCACAGTGTGATCTGAGTGGGCATGCATGGAGGGTCAGAGCACATGACCACCTGATCTTAGACCAAAGAAAGGAAATTCTTCAACTGTCAAATAAGTTATGCACGCAGCAAAGTATACAGAGAAATCTTGCAGAAGTACTGAATGTCATCTGGTAATGCCTCTTTGAAGATGCAAGTGAAAATACAAGCCACAATAACAATTAATGCTTTGAGATTGTCATCAGGATGTTCGGAAGACTGGAATGTTTGGTTGTTTCATGTAAGGCTTGATACAGTGTCTTCCAAATGAGGTTTTTAAAGTTCATCTTCATCTTTTGAATCACTGCTATCGCCCAATCCCAAATCTTCAATGTCGTCGTCATCTTCTGCCAAACGTTGCTGTAACTCTTCAAGACCCAAGAAGCGCTTCAGAAGTGCAGCAAGTGCCTCCACATCACTGAATGTAAGAAAAAAAACTGGTATTAATGCACTTCTTTGCTGTTTTTATCTTGTGTAAAGCTTCTTTGAGTACCCTGAAAAGTACTATTTAAGTATAAAAAATAGGATGTTTTTAATAGGAATGTGTACTTGTTATATTGCTATATATTGTTAAAATATAAAAACACTATTATCTATTTTAATATATTTTTTAAAAAGCTGCATATTCAGCAGCCATTATTCCAGTCTTCAGTGTCACATGATCAATCAGAAATCATTCTAATGCTCTGATTTGGTGGTCAGATATTAATAATGGTTCTTATTACTATCGATACTGCTGCTTAATATTAATGTTGATATTTTTTCAGGATTCTTTGAATGGAAAATTCAAAAGAACATTTCTTTGAAATGGAAATCTTTTATATCATCATAAATGTTTTTTTTTATTTTATCTTACTTAGTCTAAACAATTGAGTGGTAGTGAATAACCGTATGCACAAAAAAAAAAACCTTAGCAGAACAACCTTTTTTTTTTCGACATTGATGATGAAATGTTTCTTGAGCAGCAACCCAACACACAGTATTAGTATGATTTCTGAAGGATGATGTGACACTGAAGGACTTCAGGAATTAATCATTTAAAAAAAAAAATCTAAAAACAGAATATATATACTGTGTATATATAGCTTTAATTACCTCCGTGAGCCCAGCGTGGCACTCTGTGTAAGAGGGTGAGAGAAGCCTGTCGCTAGACGCATCACCAACAGGTAACCCTTCCCCAAATACCTCACCCTCTCCTCCTGAACACTCACGTCCCGCAGGTGCCGCAGATCTAACACCACTGACCCGGAGAAAACAAAATTTAACTTGACCAGTCATGTAGTGCCAAACAAATATCAACAGTTAACACAAAACTCACCTTTCTCATGTCCTCTGTTCCACATAGTCAATATCATGGTATAGAGACTAAACGTCTTTAATTCTATCTCACTCTTAGATTTGTCAAATACTGCCTCCTAAGGACAAACAAAACAGATTGTTAGTCAGGACAGCTGAATACATCCCTTAAAGAGGGATGTAGCGGGTGTAAAACATCTCCCACCTCCCATTCCTCCATATTCTGTAGGGCTACAAAAAAACAGCCAGTCACGTAGAACATCTTCCATAGCATGCTGTCTACAACGAAAGGAGAAAGCTAAATGAGCAACACAGATCACAGAGACCCTTCCTTTCATTGTTTTATACCCTTCCAGGGTTATTAGACATTCAGGACACCCTTCTCACCAGCGCTGTAATAGGCTGCTGCTAGTCCAACAGAAGCAATTCCTGCAAAAAGAGGAAGTGTGAAGACATTTATAGATACTTTACACATGTTAGACTACACACTTCAAGTCACCAAATTCCCTTTAAAAAATGATCTTATACCAACAAGGAGGGACCATGATCTAATCCCAGGAGACCTCTTCAGATGGAGAAGATCAGATGTGTGTTTCTCCACGACCATATACCCCATCTGTGAAAAAAAAAAAAAAAACATTTTAAATGTTTTAGAGCATAAAAATACACCTAAAGGATCTAGTTGGAGATATCCTCACTGCACTCATCATAACATGCCAGAATACTGGCAGCAGCTTTGCACAACGGAAGACTCGTCTGTGATACTGTTTTATGAACAGCATACTATATATATATATAATCATAATAAATCCGATCAGTTTACTATACGTTTGACAACATCCTCATTAATGTTATCAGTGATATCCTGCCATTAACTGACATCTTACTTACCTTAATAAGTCGCGATCCTCTTTCAGACAAATAAATCTTAATATTTTCACAAATATATTAAATCTAAATGTTGGACATTTGCAATAGAAAACTGGTGCAAAACTAGTTTAAGGAAATAAAATGTGTAGATCTTGCAACACGCATAACCCCGCCTTAAAATGACGTCGTCGATTTCCGCTCAGCGGTTTCCGTTCTGATTGGATAAAATCTATTAAAGGAGCCCGCCCTCTACAGGACAGGACACCTCCTTCTTGCACGATTGTAACCTCATTCTTGAACTTCAACGAGAGCTTGAGTCTTGTCTCGTGATTCGTGAATAATCTGAAATATATGTATGAAAAGAATAACAAATGCGTGATCATTTTAAGACTGCACTAACAGTTAAATGAAATGTCTATCCCAACTGTTTTAGTAACTGATGCAATGCACTTATTAAAATGTCATATATGGCGTAACTATCCCAAAATATACGACTGAAATTATTATTTACAGGAAGTCAAGCATTGTTTGATCGGCTCAGGAGGAACTGACATCAGAGTTGCTTATTCACGCATGCGTGGCAAGGAGTCATTCTCGCGGATTGGCTCTTTCAAACAGTTCGATTCTATGAACTGGTTCAAAGAAACAGTTCAGAGGTTCTTTTATGTCCATCACGTAGTCACTGACATCCCGGTGTGTGGCATGACTGTAGGCACATTTTTCTAGTGTTAACTGGAAAGGGATGCTTATTGTAAATTTATCATGTCCCGGTTCGTTTTGTTACAGCCTTGATTCGACTCGTAATAAAGTAATTTAGATAAATAGAATTTGCAATTTAAACAATACTAAAATTTTATTTTTTTAGCGAGTCGAACGTCCGACAATGTCGTTTAATCATGAATCAGATATGTTCGAAAAGAACGGTTAAGAGAAAACCTTACGAATCGGACATGATTGGTTCAATGAGTCGGTGACTCGGCTCAACCGATTCATTAAAAAGATCCGACTCAAAAGGACGGTTCCTTCACGAATCGGACACCGCTAAAGGACAATGGAGTCGGATGCGCCGGAGTCAAGTCGAGCCGCGATCCTTCAACCTCGAATGTGTACAGTTAGGATTAGCCGGAGCTGTGAAACGGATGACCGGAGGAACATCAGTGTTATATGACCGCAGTGCGCTGTTTTCTGATGACCAGCTCGCGCTTTCAAGTGTCAATAGGAGAAGTTCCTGCTGTAAAGACCTAACGTACTGCTGTTTCGTCTCCTGGGCTTCCCCCTGAACAATAAGGTCTTCATGTGATTTTTTTATGTGAGTTGTGTGGCCTGTTTGTGTTTTGTTGTAGTTAGGGTTAGGTTATTTAGTCATTTAGTTAGGTTATTTATTTACTCAGACGGTCGATAACGTTAGGTTATAGGACAGGTGGTTCAGTAAATGTCACGGGTTATCTAAGGAGTCCTCAGAATTACTTATTACCTTATTACATGCTGAGAAAATGAATTTAATCCAACCGCTTAACCTGTGATTGTGTGCAAAAGCATGAGAGCTCCTCAAAACAGTAATCAGGTGAAACTGAATAGAGCTCATCATGGGAACCTAAAATTACCACATTTCCCTTAAATTGGTGCTTAGGTGAATGTTTGAGGTTAATAACGGGGTTTTTGTAGCTCTGTTTTAACTCTAATCCCCGTCTTTAAGTTAAACGTGTCATATAGCATCCAGAATGCTCTATAAATACAGAAAGCTGCAGAGAGAGATGGTTTTATTATCTTTTACAGGGAGTAATTTATGGCACTGAACATATCAGGAGCTCCTTATACAATGTCTGAAGTCAGTATAGGACGGAAAAAAGAAAAGTGTGAGAACTGCACTAAACAGGTAATAAATCCTTTGAATACTTGTGTATCGTGTTTGGGTTTCTGTCTGAATCCGAGGATGTTCTCATTCTTTATTTTATGTCACCCATGTATTGTTTAGTCAATAATCACTGTCTATTTTCTCCTCAATTCCACCTCTTAGTGCAACAAGAAACAGAGTGATGAAGGAATAAACTCACTGCAAGAGAAAGGTGTTGCCACTGGAGAGGTATTTCTCATTTTTATATATATATATATATATAGTACAGACCAAAAGTTTGGAAACATTACTATTTTTAATGTTTTTGAAAGAAGTTTCTTCTGCTCATCAAGCCTGCATTTATTTGATCAAAAATACAGAAAAAAAATGTAATATTGTGATATATTATTACAATTTAAAATAAATTTGTTTTTAAATTTATTATACTTTAAATTATCATTTATTTCTGTGATGCAAAGCTGAATTTTTAGGATCATTATCACATGATCCTTTAGAAATCATTCTAATATGATGATTCATTATCAAAGTTGGAAACAGTTCTGCTGATTAATATTTTTTCTAGGGCTGTCAAATGATTAATCACGATTAATCACATCCAAAATAAAAGTTTTGTTTACATAATATATGTATGTGTACAGGGTATATTTATTATGTATATATAAATACACACACATAAATTATATATTTAGAAAATATTTACATGTATATACATTTATATATTTATATTCTTATATTTTTATATTATATTTAATATATTTAATATATAAACATAACATATTCTTCTTAAATATATACATGCATGTGTGTGTATTTATATATACATAATAAATATACACAGTATACACACATATATTATGTAAACAAAACTTTTATTTTGGATGTGATTAATCGTGATTAATCATTTGACAGCCCTAATTTTTTCAGAACATGTGATACTTTTTTAGGATACTTTGATGAATAAAAAGTAAAACAAAAAAAAGAAAAAAAAAAAGAGGCTATGTTTTTAAAATATAAATATTTTGTAATAACAATATACACTACTGGTCAGTAATTTGGGGTCAGTAATTTTTTTTCTTTTTTTAAATAAAATCAATACTTTTATTCAGCAAGTATGTGTTAAATTGATAAAAGGTGATAGTAAAGAAAATATATTATTAGAATATATATTATTAGAATTTTTTATTTATTTTTGAATATAATGCAGTTGTTTTTAACCTTTTATTCATCAAATATATTAGACAGCAGAACTGTTTCCAACACTCATAATAAATCAGAATATTAGAATGATTTCTAAATGATCATGTGATAGACTGGATGTTACATGTGACACTGAAGGCTGGAGTAATGATGCTGAAAATTCAGCTTTGCATCACAGGCATAAATTATTTTTTTTTAAGTATATTCAAATAGAAAACTATTATTTTAAGTTGTAATAATATTTCACAATATTACTGTTTTTTTCTGTATTTTTGATCAAATAAATGCAGGCTTGATGAGCAGAAGAAACTTCTTTCAAAAACATTAAAAATAATAATGTTTCCAAACTTTTGACCTGTACTGTGTATATATATATAATATGTGTCAGACACACTCATCGAGTTGTACTCATCTGATAAGCTGTGGTTTGCATCTGTTGTTTTGTTTGGGGGAGGATGTTTGTTTTGGATGTGTGGATGTTAATAATCTGATTCATGGTTTTTCTCAGGTGGCAGAGTCTACCTCAGTTCAGCAGGTGTTGTTGAGTGCGTGTCTGGCCTGTGACGGCTGCGTATCGGAGAATGAAGGCCAGAGAATTTCTCAGCAAAATCTGGATGAGCTCAACCACGTGCTTGCCCTCAATAAGGTAGTGTATGCCTGGAAAATGTCAGACTCTGAAAAGATGATCTGTGTGGACGTATCTCATGTTATTTTTTTATGTCTTTGGCAGAAATGTGACACTTCGAAGCACAAAATTCTCATGGTGTCCGTGTGTCCCCAGTCGCTGCCATTTTTTGCTATTAAATTTCAGATGGATGTTCCAGCGGCTGCAAAGAAACTCTGTGGCTTCCTAAAGAGTGTGGGTACGTCTGGACCCCATATTTGCCTTGAAGTCACTGTCACTTTGCCAACCTCCTGAATCAAAATGTTCACATTCTTTCATACTGTGTTAAAGGCCTCTTTCATCTGTCTCCTTAGGGGTTCATTATGTCTTTGACACTACAGTAGCTGCAAGTTTTAGCATTTTAGAAAGCCAGAGAGAATTTGTTCAGCGTTTCCGTCGTAAACTTCACGATTCTAATGCCATGCCAATGTTCACATCCTCATGTCCAGGTAAGACCATCGTGATAACCACTTAAGCTCATCTAACACATATTGTAAGGTCTCATTTCACCAGAAAGAGCTTATGCTAATATAAAGCTATCAAAATGGCAATGTGAAAGCAGGTCCACATAGAATATCTACAGATTTTCACAGCATTGCATGTTCATTTATAAAATTAATATTAGCTCATTTGATTATGCTGTCAGTTTGATCTTCATATCATTGGAAAACTCCTGAAAATTATAGGTGAAGTGGTTGCCAACTGACATCTTTCCTGCAACACAATTAAGCACCTTTGTGTGAACCTCAAGTTTTGTTTCTCAAACATTTTGTCTGTAAATGTAGATAAAAGCCAAATGTGGTGCAGTAAGTGTGGGTTGTGTGTGAATGGGTGGGACTGTCTTAGATAGCCACAGCATTCTGCAGCTGTGAGATAGATGAGTGAAAGCTGCCTCACACACCCTTCCTGCACTTTTCACAACTTTCCTCCTCGCTCTCAGTTGCTCTCAGCTCTCATTATTTCATTTTCAATATGGAGGATTATTAACTCACTTAACTGATGTGTTTATTCAGTCAGTGTGACTTACAGTATATTTAGTTCAATGTCAGTTTATATATATATGTGTGTGTATGTATGTATTATGGAGTGTTTTTATATAAATTTATTTATGTGTTTATTTATATATATATATATATATATATATATATATATATACACACACAAACATTTTTTAACTGTAGTACCGTATATGAGTTCAAGATACAGTAATTTTGTCATGATTTGTTTAGTGTATAGTTATTGAATTATTGTCAGAGCTTGCATTTTGGTCAAATATAAATAAATGTCATATTATGTTTCACCTTCTCATAGCACTGAATGGTGGTCACTTTCATTTTCCTCAAAGATAGTAATGTAAAAAATTAACTACACATTATTTTTGGTATGAGAATATCAAAGCAGTATTGTCAGATAAAGTATTCAGTATTGCTTACTGTTGTCACTAGTTACTGTATGTAGGAAACATCTAAAGAATAAAGAGGTATATAAATGTAAATATATGCTTCATTCGGTTATTAAATGTGCAATTGTGTGTGTGTTTTGCGCAGGATGGATTCGCTATGCAGAGCGTGTTCTTGGTAGCCTGGTCACACCACACATCTGCACCGCAAGATCACCTCAACAGATCATGGGCTCCATGGTCAAAGACTTTTTTGCAAGACAACAGGTGAGAGGTTTCTATGGCTCACTGGAAAACCTGTTTTGCTTTGCTTGTAATATTTAGCTTTGAGTGTAATATTTTAAATATATTCCAAATATCAGCAGAGAAATTGTGATTATTAATAAAAGAAATCAAATAATTTCCCAAAACTCATGGAAAAGTCATTGAAATGTATTTGTTAAAAATGTGGACCTTTGTATTTACTGTGTCACCTGTATCATTGACATGTAAAAACTGTCCATTTCTTATTAGTGGTGACTGTATGAGGCACCAAATCTGTGTTATCTCTGTAGAAGCTGACCCCAGATCAGATTTTCCATGTGGTGGTGGCTCCCTGCTTTGATAAGAAGCTTGAAGCTGTGAGAGAGGAATTCTACAACAGCATCCTAGAGACCAGAGATGTCGACTGTGTGCTGACGTCAGGTACGACTGTGAGCAGATACTGCGCTCATTCTCCTGTTACCTTTTCTGATCAATTATTAACAAGCAAACTGCTTTAGACCAAATGCTATAGATTTATTTCTCCTAATATAATATTTCCCTGGTCTATCTTTCCTTCTTGGAAATGATCAGCAAGGTTTATTGTATGTTGCACAGTGGAGGATGTTTTTGTGATCTTTGGACTCCTGAAATGTCACTAAATTACTCTTTTTGTTTAGGAGAGATTCTCCACTTAATGGAACAAAGCAAAGTTACTGTAGAGGAAGTGGACTCTGCTCCTTTGGATCATGTGTAAGTAAAATTAGCACCAGAATAAACAATCCCATAGTTCTTTACATTTATCCTATTAAAGCAAAGGCAATCTGAGTCTTGCTGAAGTGTTGAAAGTAAGAGGCACACAAGAGGGTAATGTGGCTGGATAATAATCCTGAAATGTGTGTGTTTGTTATAGATTTGGTGAGACCAGTGACCTAGGTGTGACCAGGCATGAAGGTCGTGGATCTGAAGGCTTCCTGGAGCACATTTTCAAACATGCAGCCAAAGAGCTGTTTGGCATTGACGTCCAAGAGATTGTGTACAAGACACTCAGGTGAGACATGGACCAGTCAGAGTTCGATGACTGTAAATGGATCATCTTTATTATTCAGAAATTCATTACTAACTAATAATCCTTATTGTTATCCTTCATGTAAACACCTGTTTTATTCCTGCTAGGAATCGAGACTTCCAGGAGGTGGCGCTAGAGCGTGATGGAGAGACTCTCCTGCAGTTTGCTGCAGTTTATGGCTTCCGGAACATTCAGACTTTAGTGCACAGAATGAGGAAAGGCAAAGTGCCCTACCAGCTAGTAGAGGTGCTTTCCTGCCCCGGAGGTATGCAATACCTATAAAAACAAACATATTTCAAATATTAAATCAAATTTATTTTGGTTTTTAGCTAACTTAATAGGTGCTGTCATTTATAAAAATAAGCTTGAACATATAGGGTTTGCATGGAAAACTTAAAAAGGCCTAGAAAAGTTACGGAAATATAGGGGGTCAACGTTTCTCATGTTTTTGAAAGAAGTCTCATATGCCATCATTAAAATATCAGATATAAATACATATGTGATATTGCATTATTAATTATTTGTGCATTCCTTGCTGTTTCCTTCCTTATCTCACCTTCTTTCTGACTTTCAGGCTGTTTAAGTGGACGAGGACAAGCTGAGGGAGAGGGAGGTCGTCCTGACCGGCCTTTGGTCCAGCAAATGGAAGAACACTATAGCAGCTTACCTGTCCGACTGCCTGAAGCCAACCCAGAGGTCCAGCGCCTCTACCAGGACTGGCTGGACGGCCACGACTCCCTACATGTGCAGCAATGCCTCCACACTCAGTACAAGAACCACTCGCAGCCGCCCTCTCATATACCAAATTCTGATATGCAGTGGTGATTGGAAATCATCACTGTATTCCCACATATCTGGAACCAAGCTTGGCATTAAAAGCACCAATCAAGACTGACTGTTTGATGCCATCTTGGGCTCACATGGACTGCAATGTGTCTGCAGTAAAAAAAAATAAATTGAATAGAGGACCAAATAGGCTTCCTGTTCTATGCAGTGAATCAGACTCTGCTTTACTAATGAGAAGATTTGCATTCGGTAACTAGTTTGTTACACCTAAATGATGTCATGCATGGTGGGACAACCAGCCTTGTTATTAAAAGGACAGTAGCAATAATACAAGGCAAAAAGCCCTGAGTATTATTGCTATTAATGACTGAACCCTGCACTGAAAGAAATATTGATGGCATTTTGTGTATGACTATAACTACGAAACAACTGTAAAAAGTCCAAAACTAATACATATTGGTGCAATTCATTAATTAAAGAATACCAACCATTAATTAAACCTTAATTACTTTCATTCACATATATATATATATATATATATATATATATATATATATATATATATTGACCAATTTAATTATGCTTTCACCTACTAAAAAAGTAGTACTACAGCAGAGTACATCTTATTTGTGCACAGATTCCATCTGGGTCTGGTTATAACTTATTATGTGTTTATAAATGTCTTATATTGACATGAAAACAAACTTTTTTGCATTAAGTGGCCAGGTTATTGGTTTTCTAATGAGACACTAGATGGCAGAATACATCACTACATAGGGATGGTGGATGGCAGTTGGGGCCTCAAATCCCTCACACTGTGCCCAGTATGTATCAACTGCTGCCATAACCTCATTACCAGCGGTTACAACTGGAGCAGGAGCAAGGTAGTAATGACTTTATTATTGAGTCTCTTGCTATTCACACAAGAACTTAAAAAGCACATGATCACACAATGCTACAGAGATTTTCTTTGAACTTTAAGCGTATTTAAGTTTGACATTTAAGAGTAAATCCCATTTGTGATTAAACGGTAACAAAATTTAGGGTGATTCTCATAACTTTGCTCAGGTATGTCGACAGGCAGATAATCTCTGCAAGCAATCTTTATTTATTATGATTATTATTATTGCATGGAAGAAAGCAAAAGGTTTCCACAGTAACGAGATTTGATTATAATGTGAGGAGAAATTACTTAATGGGTAAGCTTTTGGTGTTGGTTTAGATATTTATCATCAAAGCTTGTACATTCAAAAATCAGATTATATAGTGATGTTGCTTATTGATATGAATGACTGTTACTCTACACATAACAGAGGTGTCCTAGGAATTTATATGGCAAAATGTTACCATTTTATTCGACCTTGTAATACAGAAGCATACCATGTAATTCCAACTATGCCCTGATACAATCATGAATTCATCACAGAACTATTTTAAAGATACTTTTTTGGAGATTGGATATTATAGAGAAACTGTTTAAGACTTTTCAGAATATATCACAACAACAACAACATAGCAACAAGCTACTTTTTGCTTGTATAGCCCCTTTATTTATTTTTATTTATTTATTTATTTTATTAAACACTTTAAAAACATATTCCAAGGAAAAGAGCAGGGGAAAAGGAAGGCCAAACAATACATAGCACTTAAAATTCAGAAGAGGGAGAGAAATAATAATAAAAATAAAATAACAACAAAAAAACAATTACATTAAAAATAAATAAATAAATGGAAAAAAATTAAACAGATCACATAACAATAAACATAATGTTTCCTACAAAACAAAAATTATACAAAAACAAAAAGTGAGCATGCATTCAAAGTTTTAGTTGCATTTTTGTTACAGGAGGTAGACAAGGATTTAATGTAGATCTTAATATCTTCTTGAAAGTAAGAGGAAAAGGGGGGTTAACTTTCATAATCTTGCATTTGTGAATAAAATATTTTGCAACCTTTTTTATATTGCTTCCCAAAAGTGAAAGATCCAAACAAAACATCAGTGTCATTACTTATGAAGTTAACAATGAACTGGCAAATGTCTTGCCAAAGTTTTCTTGTATGAACACAATGCCAAAAAGATGCAAGATAGTTTGTGGTTGTGCCTTTTTACTGTGCCAGAGAGCTCGCGCAATGACGTTCTTCTGATTGACAGGTGAAAGTTCCAATCAGTGAGAGTAAAAGACGGAGGCGGGTCCGTGAAGCGCTGACTGTCTACACTTCAAAGAAAACTGCGATTTGACTTGCAGTGTTGCAACACAGTGAAGACGCGGAGTGGGAGTTTTCTCTTGACATAACTACTTTTCGTTGTTGACACCAACTTTAAGTCTAGCCGGACTGCTACTTTTGTGTATCTGTAAGTCTTAAAGTTTCAAAATGTCCAGCGACCTCAGGCCAAAGCTGTGCGTCTTAGAAAAAGGGGACAACGGCTACGGTTTTCATCTCCACGGCGAAAAGAACAAGCTAGGCCAGTTCATTCGGCATGTGGAGCCCGACTCTCCGGCCGCCGCCGCGGGTCTGAAGGCCGGGGACAAACTGGTGTTCGTGAACGGGGAGAATGTGGAGGACGAGAAGCATCAACAGGTGGTGTCCCGCATACGAGGCATCACGGGCCAACTAGAGCTTATCGTGATGGATGCAGAGACCGCAGAACTGCTGCAGAAGCACAACTTGAAGTGCCAGAAAGAGTATGTGACTGATGGCATACCGATAGCGAGCAGTGCTGGATCGGACCATGAAGACGAAGTGAAGAACGGGACACCAAGGGAGTCCACCCCCGTCCCGGAAACAAACCGGGGACATACGCATGGATAGACTGAGCGTGAGCTCCAAGGTGAGTTCAACTAAACGAACAGCTTAAATATTCAGTTCAACTAAACGAACAGCTTAAAAAAATAAGAGTAAATTTACATCACTTAAATGAAGATTATTTTGGATCTTGATGATGCTGCGAACAAGATGCGAGAGAAGTTGAGTCTTCTGCACGTGCGTCAAGTTCAACGAGTGTCCCCGTACACTTTGGGTAGCCTATATAATTCATAACATGACACAGGCCTAGTTAATATGTGTTTATTCACACTTCAGATATTTTTCATAACATGATATAGTAAATATGTGTACGTTGCGTCACACTTCAGATATTTTTCATAACATGATATAGTAAATATGTGCATGTTGGTTACATATTTTTGAAAGAATGTTTGTAGGCCTAACACTTTTTTTTCCACATATATTCTGATTTAGTAACTCTCAAAATGTTAAGTGGTGTAACCATTAAACTAAAATACTTTAACTGGACATTAAATACACTTGAGTTTACAGAAATTAATCGTTTTTTCAGGAATTCATCCTTTTGACTAGACTCTGGCTGGAAAGTTATAGCTACCACTTTTGACTTTTTGATTTTTGACTTTAATCCAAGCAAAAGCTATCAAAATGACTTTTAATTCAACAATTAAAAACATGTTCATCATAGTAGATGTGTATTCAAGTTAATTTTTGCAGGTATTGCATTTCATAGAGTACATTTTTTTATAACTTTAACGATTTAGACAAAAATCTTTGAATATTATACTAGTTACCAATATTATATTCCCAGCAGAGCTTGTCTACAGAAAAGCTAATTTTCACATTTTCTTACGGCAAGTTTCATCCATTGCACATTGTTTGATGACCAGGCCACTTGTTGTGGATATGTGCCCAAAACAACACAGTGTTTGGTGAGGAAATGAACAAGTGCAGTTTCAAGTGATATGAAATTTGTATGTAACAGTACAAGGTCTTCCAAGTGATTTGCACCAATAGCGCAATAAGTATATTAAAAGCTTTATCTTTATTCCAGTGATGTAAATTTGAAGGCATTGCAGTGGGCACATTCTCTTTCATGACACAAATACACCCAAAAATGAAAATTCTGTCATCATCATTTACTCACACCCTCGTGTTGTTCCAAGCCTGTTTGACTTTCTTCTGCAGAACACAAAAGAAGATAATTTAAATAACTTGAGGAACCAAACCACTTTGGACCCTACTGATTGTCATTGTACAGACATGAAATAAAAAATAATCTAACCTAATCTTAAAATATATTCTTTTATGTTTTGAAACAACATGAGGATGAGAAAATGAGGAAAGATCCCTTTAAGAGGATGCCCTATTATCCACATTCATTTAATTTTCATTCAGTCAATCAAAGTCATTGGAGACAATTTATTGATTTCTTTTTTTTTTTTTTCATTGAGTTTCAATGGAGCTCTATCAGTTAGACGGTAAATAAAACATTGTACTAAATATAGTTCATGGTTTTCTTGAGTTGTAATTGTTCGAGATGAGGACATTTGTTTTTAGACTAAGCTGACCCCAATAAAGTTTCAATCCCTTGCCTTGGAGATCCTTGAGCAGTGAAGGGGGTTATTGTGGAAAGTTACTCTTTGTTTGGGTGCAGAAGCAAGATTAGAGAGAAAGAAGCCCACAGAGTAGGATTGAGATCTTTTCATCCTATGTAATAGATTAGGATGTGCCATCAGGCTTGGAGAAGTTACAGAAGATCATCCTAATAAAGAAAGCAACTCTATTATTTGAATGATTGCTCAATAATATGGATTATTTTGAGATTATCATAGACATTTGGGAGTGACACAGTTCCCTAGCAACCACCCAGAATACCATAGTGACTGAGTTTCTGCACAGGCAAGCTCCACTTACATTTTCTTTAGAAAATCTAGTTACAAGTTACCATAGAAGGCAATTAAGTTTTCGAAAGTGCCAGCACAGCAAAAGCAAACATCAAGTGTGCAGTTTTTGATGCTGGTTATTCTTTTACTGCACATAAAGACATACAGGCCAGTGTTTGTCAGTCCCTTTTCTGATTATGTGGCATGAGCCAGAAATAACGTTAATCATCATAACCCTGGTGGACCAGAGAAGGTCTCTGCTCAATTACAGTTATTTAGAGTCTCCGGAACAATATGGATTGTAATCACATTTCTTTTCCAGCAATTATCAGTGTGTTTTTGAAGTCCTAAGTCACCCATGAATGGCCCTTCTGTTGTGTCGTTCTCCTCTCACCCTCCTGTGTTTCCATCCTTCCTCTCTGTGATCATTCAGAAGTAAAATGCCGCTGGAGGTTCCTTGGATCGGCTGTCAGTTAAACCCAGACTAAGCTTTGTTCTTGATGACAGTTCCCTGTGGGATGCTGTTTACTTTCTGAGATGAGTTTTCATAGCAGATAACATTTAGACAGCTTGCTCGCATTGTGTTTAGCAATAAATGATGGAAAAGAGGCAGAACGGATGATTTATGAAAATTAGATCAGTGTCTGAGTCTGAAAAAATTTCCTGACATTACAGATATTTGAATCATTCTCTGATAATGATTCCTTCACATAGTTTTCTTCAGGAATGCAGGTGTGTTGGGAGGAAAGAAAGGGTGTGTTTCTTTGGAACAATCCTCAATAGTTTGCTTTGATTCTATTTATAATAAGTGGCATGTGATGATATATCAATCACTACATTGTGTGCTTGTCATTCTGTGTGTTTGCAGTAGAGGAACTATGCTGTTCATTCAGTGTTTTATTTATTATTTAGATTAGCCTCATTTTAAGTGGACGATGAAAAGATGGAAGTGGCCTACTTCCAAACTTCACCAAATGTTACTGGTATAGACTGGTAAAAGTGGTCGTAATCACTGTACAGGGCTTGCAAAATCGCTAGCCCGACGTCCTGGGGGCTGTTGAGTTTTCCACTTGGGCTACAAAATGTATCAATGCTCTGCCCGACAGGCTATCTTGAATAATGATATAAAATTCCTTCCTTGATTCATGTTGTTCACTCGCTTGGAAATGGATTGTAGTTAATATTGCGCTCTCGCTGACTGATTCTGCTCTCTCTCCTCTCGCAATTATCTCATCATAAACAACAAAGTGCAGATGTACTTATGATGTAAGTAGGATATTCATTCATCAAACAGTGTATAGACAGGGAGGTTTTTTTTGCGCTAGACTTAAGTCAGCCATATACTGTTCCTTGACAATGTACATGTTCTTTCCTCGCTTTCTCTGTATAATGTATTCAATGTGTGCATAACTTTGGAAGGTACAGGTTAACACAAAAATGAATTCATTACATCCGTGAACATGATTCGGACATCTGGATGGTGAAAATGACATCTCCCATGATCGCTCCACTCTACTTCATAGCGTCATAAGGCTCGTTCGAGATGGCATCGGCGCTGTGCAGACCGAGGTCGGCGTATGACATCAAGTACTGTGGAGTGTGATTAGAGAGCAGACGTCTTTTTTAAAGCGTTTTGAACTGCTCTTGCGGTACTTTGGTGTCATGCACCGATTGGTCTGTGCAGCGCCGATGCATCTCAAACAAGCCTATTGTTTTTGAAAATGTGACTTCTAGCGGCGAAAAGTAACATATTGTGCCTTTAACAAAACAATGTAAAAGAAATCGCCTGTGCGTCATTACGTACATGCGGTTTTTAAGGGAACCCTGAGTATTAAGACTTGTTTGGCTTAAAATAACGTAAATGACTCCGGTCTCTTACTGAAATATGTAATAGAAAACCCCTGAAAGATTTACTTATTTAAAAAATACACATCGTTTTATACGTATTTTGGACCATGGGGGGGCCATTATTTCAATGATGTCAACTGGTTGCACTCGTATGAACTACAAACAACCAAAAGCCGCACAATGTGGCATCGTATCATATTCCAAGTGGTACAAATTAAAAAAAAAACGGATAGCGTCCAGTGTAGCTCAATCATTTGATGTCATTGAAATAATGGCGCCCCCCCCATATTCCCAAATATGTATAAAACGATGGTGGATTTTTTAAAATAACGTAAGTCTTTAATGGGTTTTTCTACCTACATATTTGAGTAAAAGACATCCATTTACGCTATATTAAGCCCTATGTCTCTCCGCGTAGCCAAGACCTTCAGTGGCAGCTTCATTGGCCAAGGCCCGCCTATGAGGCCGTTTGACGCAAAGACATGTCCAAACCAACCCACTCAGCAGTTTGCTTCATTCCATTCGTCCCAGTCGCGGAAATGTCACCAAAATGAACCCAATACCGGTGTTTAAAAACGCGTCAGACGTATTTTAAAGATTCGTAATGCCTGCAAACATCTTAAAATATTTCACATGACGTTTTGCGAAAATCCAGCGTTTAGCTTATCCTAGGATAAGCGCTTGTCATCACAGGTTGGAAACACGCCCGCTGTCTTCTTTCGTTGAAAGGGTTTTTTTTGGCGCTAAACGTAAATCCTTTGTTTCTTCCCGTGGAACGTTGGGTTTTAAGACCGCGACACACACAGGTCTCGCTGAAAATCCCTGTTAAATTCAACCAATCCGATGAACGACTTCGACACAGTCCTGAAGTGTTTTTTCCACTTTTGTGTCCTGTTATGCCTCAGACGTTTAGGCCCAACGGTCTGTTGGCGATTGAATGTCTGAGGCTTGAAGACGATATTTAGGCCATACAAGTCCCCTTTAATACCCGGGTTTCCCTTTAAAGGGGGAAGCAGCCGCCGATAAAATAACCTGGCTGTTCCATAAGCGACCACCTGCTGTCCAAGATGGACCCAATTCCCAAAACGTCTCATTCCACCCTTGTCGGCCGTTTTTGGTTTTTGTTTCAGTATTGTTTATTATGTTAGTATAGGTTTTCCACAAAGCTAAAGTCCAACCCAATTGTTGTTTTTTGCTTTTTTACAGTCGTGATAAACATGTGTTTAGCAACCTTCTCTTTTGATTTGTTTTGATTAAAATCCCGTGGTTTGCCTCTAATTTTTAATAGACGAGCGCAAAAGGCAAAGCCCTTTAAGTTGTTTTGTTTAGAGTAAGATATTGGTTTTTTATTTGTATTATTTAGTATTTGTGGATTTGTTTAAAAAAATGTTAGTTTATAGTTTTTAGTACTTTTGCCAATTTTCCAGTTTTCACAAAGAAATGTTTCAGAAGTTTGTCCTAGAAATACTATAAGCCCCCTTTTTCATTTATAATTTTGCCCTAAATCTTGCATTTTGTTAAAAAATGTGAAGAAACTCGTATCTAAAATCATTAATCAAATGTAATCCATTGTTGCGCGAGCCCTGGAGATAATAGCTATAATACACGTATTTTTGTATCTGATATTCTTTACCAGCTAATTTTCTCAACTTTCTATTTTAGGGTTTTAGGGAATAAAAACTATTTTTTTTCTGTTTTTCTATTTTGGGTTTTATGTTTTTGTTTCTAATGTTTTTTCCCCCTCAAAATTGTCTACTCTTTATTAACAAGAGGTTTCCTGATCATTTCTTAATTGAACCATATTTTTGGCCTGGTGAACAATTAATAGACATACATTCACACAAACTGTTTACTGTTGTCCGCCTAAACCTAAATCATTGAGGAAACCATATTATCCGTTGCCAAAATATCCTATATGTGAACTGTTTTTTTTGTTAAAATTGTGGCCTGTTTTTGACAACTAACCTTGCTTTTTCAATTTTTGCTGTTTTTCCTAGCAACATCACTTTGTTAACCCTAGCAGCGGCATAGCCACAAACACAAAAAACCTTTGAAATACCCCTAGCACAACCGAGAGAAAAGTACCTAGGACAACCCTTCTTTCTAACTCTCTAATTTATCAGTGCAGGACCTGTTTTTAATGGGGCCAAAGCACAAATGGTAAATTTTATGTCCCATAATGTTTTCCCATTTTTCAATTTTTTATTCCCATTTTCAATTTCAGGCAGACCCAAATACAATATTCTCTAGATGAGCACCACTTATAATTGCAAATTAAACTCGCAAGCTTGACGTTGTAACTTTGCGGCGAGGAGGGATGTTTAACACATTGTGTATAAACCACTTCCGCTGGGTTTACAAAGATCACCTGTTTTGTCCCTGCTGTGGTCCCCCCCCCCTGCTGCATTGTATATTACATTAGGGCAGTTACAACAATCGTAATAAGTCCCCCAACTCCAACTTCTCTTTGTTACCTGTCTTATGCATTTTGCTGTGGGTTCGCCGTTTTCAATTCCTCTATAGGTTAATAATTGGCCTGTTTTGAGCTTTTGGGCAAGTGCACATCTTGATTCAAAGCCTCAGTCCTGTAAATATATTTCTTGTTCCTTTTGGTCCATCTCTGCCCATCTTCCACAATTCATATAATTCATATTGCCTCATAACTAATTTATAAATGTTCCTTTTATTGCTTTTGTGGTGAACCAATAATGGCAAGTATACCCACATGACATAATTTTAGGAAGATTTTTAAAATAAAGCGTTTGTTTTTTTACTTTGGAAAAACCCAGGTTTATGTGTTTTTTTTAAGGACTAATTTTTTTGTTTTCAATCATCAGTTTTTCAATGTTTGGCACCAAACTTATAGCCGTTCAATCCTGCAAAGAGTTGAGTCAAACCAAAGGACCAAAGATTTATAAGTTACTGAAATTGAGCTATAAAGTCATTACCTTTGTAAATTCTTGAACTTGTAGTAGCTTTAATAGGGCGGGTGTAGATTTTACTGAGGGCCCCTGCCTTAAGCGGAGATGGGTTTAGTTAGGGCCTTTTCTCCCCGACTCCACTTACTTAATGTATGGGCGGACAAGCTACCCAAAAATAAACATTCCACAAACCCTGTATGACTTTTCATTCTTCAATGGACCACAAAAGAAAAATTGTCTGAATGTTTTTTTTTTTAATGTCACATAATGTAAAGTGTTTTTTTTTGAACCCTACTGACATTGTACTGTCAACTCTATGGAAAAAAACTTACATTTTTTCTCTTCAAAAATACCTTTTTTTTGTGTGTGTTTCCACAGATGAACGAAAAGGTTATAGGTTGGGAATGATGTGAGGATGTGTAAATGTTGACATAATCGTTAATTTTTTTTGAGTAAACGTCCATTAATCTGAAAAGCATATCTATACACCACATGCTGTTTGTGGAATTGTGGTTTGACCGTGTTATTTTTCCACATGTAAAAATGAGCACAGATTTTAAAAGTGATGAATTATGAATGCTGCTTGACTGTGGGGTGAGTTTGTTCCCCCGTTGTGGTAATAAACATTGGGGAAATATCCATGATGAGTTTGCATAATGTTAATACATGTCTTAATGATCTGATGCTATGATGCACTATAATATTCATATTGGTGTTTCCTCGGACAAACCTATCATATTTAGGCGATCTAGAAAAGAATGCACAAGTTGATGAAAACATTATGCAATGACAACGTTGCATCCTTTTTGAGGCTGGAAACTTCAGTCCCCATTCTTTTTAATAGCTGAAAAAATACTAAGCAGTGCAATATATTTAAAAAATTTGCTTAAAATCAACATGAACACTTCTCTGTTTTACAGTATGTGAAAAGTCAAGAAAGAGTCTTTTTAAGCCTAATAGTTATCGCTACATTTTATTTTTTTTCTGTGTAATTAGTTATTGACCTCTTTTGCCGATAGTCACTTTGAAGGCCACAGGAGCTACAGGGTATTGTTATGTCACACAGACTTTCAGGAGGATTAGCATGAAATGAAGGTCTTTGTCAGACACTGTAGTTGTAAAAATGACTCTTCCCCACATCTACTGTGGACAGGGGGAAATTATTTCCTCTGCTGACTCAGCTTCCTATATTGAAAATAACCTAAGGGCCAAAGGAGGCCCAGAGGGGACTATCTAGTCAGCAAAATGAACTCTACATGAAAAGGAACTTTGTTTTTCTTGCATAACAACAAAAGATCACAGGCTTTCTGCATTATGGCATGGTCATAGTTTAATGCTAGTTTATTGTTAGAAACTTATTTCCTCTCATCTCATTTCCGTTTGTTTTGTTGAGGGTTGTTCTTGCCCTGCTCGCAAAACTGATTCTCTTAAATGAAAAACTCCTGCTCGTGTGAGTAAAAATCAGACACAGATCTATAATAAGCACAAACCAAGTGTAGAAGTATCTCTTTTCTTCTTTTTTTTTCTAATCTAAAGTAAAACATGGGTTTGATAAACAGTAGTTTGTAACATTTGTGGAATAAAACCATTTTGTGCTAAATAAGAATGTGACAAATGATTGAACAAGCTATTTAACAGAAACATACCCATTAACTACAACTTTAAAAATATTTTACATATGAAGGCAAAATTAAGAAAGAGTTTTTGCATTGTGCATTGTGTTACTATATACATTAAATGTAGTACAACATGTAGAACTGTTTTTTCAAAGTATTGAGAATTTTTTTATGAATATAATTAGAATTATTATTGTCAAAAATAATATCACAATGCCAAAGAAAATCGTACTTCTAAAAATAAGCTTAATTCTTTATGCAAATACAATATCTTTTTTTACTTTTAATGGGATTGGGGGGGGTGAAATAAGTTGTTCTCGACAGAGTTTTGTGACTTTCACCTCCTTTTGTCTTAGATCATATGTAAAATATTTTTCTTTAGAGTGTCTTATCTTCATGTGGATTTGCTACGATTTCTTTCATAAAAATCATACTGCAGTGTTCCAGGGATCTTAATCGAAGCTGATGATGTCATCTTTGCATTGTGAATGAGTGGGCCCCTGCCAAACCCTTCTCAGAGATAGCAGACCACACCCGAGTCCTTTCCCACAATTCTCCCCCTTACTCACCCCCGACACGACCAAACAGAGATATGCCGGAGCCATCAGCTCACCTCACCCGCTGCATCTACATATCTTTTGCTTCTCATAACAGTGGCAATGCATCAAGTATGATTTCCATATCGTACTATATCATTCTCATCTGTTCAGTTCATAATTTCCAACCCAAATTTTGCTTATGAAAAGTGTTTGCCTTGGTTGGAAGAGTTTTTTTTTTTTTTGCAGTAGTTACATGTAATTGGTAATGAAGACACAAGAAAAACCAATACAGCGATAAGTCTATGGCTTTATCAGACAGCTTTGTATATCTTCACAGCGGGATCACAGCGGGGGTGTATCTTTTAGTACACGCTGAGTGATCTTCTGTCTGCTTGTGCGCATAGTATCACACGCATTTAAAAACATTGTGACCGTCACACGTGTTTTTGACGAAAAACCCAGCCAGAGAGCGGATAACATTGTATAATATCCCTGACTGTATGTCCAGTCCTCTCAGGACATTGTGAACCTTCCGTCAAACATTGTTGAACTTGGCTACAGCACTTTGGCAGGAAAGTTACCATTTCGCAGGGTGAAAAATAAGACCTAATGTTTAGTCTCTTGCCAGTTTGGTCAGTGCTTAAAGCCAAGAACATGTTTGCTAAATCATCCAGCATGTTTGTGCTAGAACAATACCTTAAATAGTCGTGAAGAAAGGTGTTTCTATAGTTTAAAGTGAGCAGCGTGTCAAAACAACAAAGCAGTACACACCACAAAGCACTCAGGGTCGTTTAAGCCCCATTTCCGTTCCGTTGCTTCTTTAAGAACTAAAGCATTTAAAGATGTAAAAGTGCTACAAGAGCTTCAGATGCTGTGGTTTATTTTTAACAGCACAGCAGCAGAAACACAGTGAGCAGAAAAATAGATTAATACAATTATTTTTATCTGTCATACAGTACATATATGACTCTTGACTTTTTCAAAAAAAAACCAGATTTGTAACAAGACATTTTTTTTATCCCCATTTAGTATTGTATGAGCATTGAAAATAATAATAAACAATGTTATCACTGGGAGAATTATTGGTAGATGGCAAGGAAAATACAAAAGATTGAGACACTTCTATTTTTTGCTCCCAAATATTTTTTTTACAAATAATTAAAAAATGTTGCAATTCACTAAATTATTTGGAAGCATTAATGACAGTGTGTGCTTTTTTTTTTTTTTTGCATTTCATTTTTCGCATCCTCTTGATCAGTCACCTGTTACTTAAGTGAATGTGGTGTGCACATCCTACTTTGAATAGATGGCAGGGAAAGGCAGCTTTGAAATGACTGGTTAACTTTGAGGCATGCTCACGAAAAAGCATTTTAATTATTATGCACATTTTTTGTTTTTAGTAAATACTTAATACTTAGTAAATACAACTAACAAAAATACAGTATTTTTTCTGTCACGTGGCCTTCTGCCATACATATTTTTATATTTAGATACCATATTGCTCTATAGTGAGCAGTTAGTCTTTTAGCTGACGCTTTCATCCAAAGTGACATATAGTACACTTATTACAGGGACAGTCTTTACCTGGGCAGTCTGGGGGTTAAGTGCTTTGATCAAGGGTACACTTAGTAATAGCTCATGGCTCTGATTACCAGGCCTGTGCTTTAAACCACACACTGTCCACAAAACCATCCTCAAACAGAACTCTTCAGTGGCACCCTTGTGTTCAGCAGGAGAGCTTAAAACGCTTAGCGTAACATATGGCCTCTGCGGCTAAGCCTGTGCTAATCAGAGCTTAGATAGGTCTTGCCTTTGCATAGTCACCCTGTTAGAAAGAGTTTCTTTCTTTCATTAATGGCTACAGTCAGGCACATTTTTCTTTAGGGGACAGTAATGGAAGATATGTTTGCTATTGTCAGCTGTATCTGCGACCTGTGGTTAGCCCCCAGCTAGGTTTTCTGTAGAGCAGTATTGCGTTTAATCGTGTCGAGCACATTCAGTGACCCTAGTCTAAACACCTTCTCCTCACTGCTATCCGGTTTCCCCAGAAGAGCATAACCTCCCAGGAAGTATGTAGCCTGTACACTGCAGCTTTGCTGTCCCTTTAGTATTGGCAGGGTTAGGCTATCATGAGCACCGTGGACACACTTTACCTGTGTGGTGAACAGGTTTGCTGTTGGTCTGTTCAGTTTCATTGATTGGGGTACTTGTAATGATTTTGAGTTAGCTTTTTTTAAGCATAAAACTGGTCAATGTAAAGATTATAATAACTTATCATGATTAATCTCATAAATGGTGTATCTTGTTTTACTGTTTTGGTATTAATTTTAAATAAATAATTTATATATTATTATTATTATTATACTTAAGTATTATTAATGGGACTGGTGGAGATGCATAAGACAAAATATCAGTTTTATATCAACTCTAATATAATATATAATTATTATAATATATAAATTAATATATTATGTAAATATGTTATTGTATATAATTAATATAACATCAACAGCAGCACACAGCATTTATTTTATTATTGGTTATCATTGTTGTTTTTTTTTGTTTGTTTTTAGTGAATCATGTGTTGGGGTGGTTTTATTTAATTATTTTATAATTATAGTAATTATAAACACAAATAATGAATATATTGTTATTGTTGTTGTTATTATTTTATTATTATTATACTCAAACTTTATTGATGGAGCTGTTGAGGAATGTATAAGAATAAACATTGGCCTAAAATCAGCTTATATATGTTTGTTTGTTATTAATAATAATAATAAGCAGTAGTAGCTTATTATTATTGTTATTGTTTTTATTATTAATAAGAATTAATAATATTATTGGGTGTTTGTTTTACTGTAGCATGTTTTGTTTTTGTTGATGAAGGGGTTTTTTTATTTGATTGGACATGGACAAAACACTGGACTCTATAAACAAAACTATATTATATAATAATTTTAATATAATTTTATAATAAACTTGAACAAAATTTCCTTCCGTATTTGTTTTCATACTTTCCAGTTCCTGTAGGTTTAGTTTTGACTCATCCATAAATCAATATGTGCATTTGTACACTACAGCATGTAGATGTTTGGTTTGTTATCTGTTTTTTATAATTTCAGCCATATAGTTATAGACTGGTTTGCTAAAGAAGGAAGTACACAGATGACTGGTCAGGTGGTATAGAAATAAATTACTTCTACTTTTCTGTGCTTCACATCTCGGGATGTTGACGTACTGAGTCCTCTTTAAAATGGTATACAAGTTATTTCTCCTCATTTAATAGATTTCTTTGTAGGTTTTATTTAGAAAGTGTTGCTCAGAATATTGTGGAAGCTTAAATGTTTCAGGAAGCAGGTGACTTGTTCATGTATCGATTGGGGTCGGTGGCTTCACTTGGGAAGTTCTTTCTGTTGTACTTTAGGATTTTCACATGCACATTTGTAACGTGAAAGAATTTATTCTGAATTTATTTCTGGTGTGTAGTGAAGGTTTGATTCCAACATTTTGCAGTGAAGGGAATTAGGATTGTTGCTGACTTTAATTGGCTTTGCACAATATTCTTAGCTGTAGTTTACATTTGAAAGATATATCTTATTATGATTGATAAGGAATTGATATGTATTTGATATCTTGAAATGTTCTCCTAATTTATACATTTTGCTTTGTGTGTTTAAGATATATCAGTATATCAGCGTTTATCATAATTTCCTTCCTTGTTTTATTGTCCCTCTTTTTAGGAATCAAAAGAACGAGCTGCGTCCACGTCTCTGTCACATGAAGAAGGGTGCCACTGGATATATGGCTTTAACCTGCACACAGAGAAGTCAAAACCCGGCCAATACATCATGGCGGTGGATGAGGACTCCCCAGCAGAAAGAAATCTGGACTTCGGCCTCAGATAAAATAGTGCAGGTATAATAACACCATACACCAAACAACTTTTGTGTGTGTGCTTCAGGAATGTATGGTAATAAAGTTTTGTGTTGATGATTCAGAGAGTGCCTCTCTCTCTCTTTCTCTGTATATATCACTGTAATTCAATGCCTCTCCTTAAAAGTCAGTATGATTTTTTGATTTGAAAGAAATGTAATAATTGTAATATCTAGCAAGAACTCTTTTAATTCGATCAAAAGTTAAAGTTTAAATAAATTTTTAAATAAATGCTGTTCTTTTGAACTTTATATTCATCAAAGAATTGATAATCAAAAAAAAAAATAGTCATGGTTTCCGCAAAATCAAGTAGAAAACGGTTTTTCAACATTGCTAATAAGAAGAAATGTCAAAGAACTGAAAATTCAGCTTTCCCGTCACCCATAAATTTTATTTTAAATTTGAAAACTACTATTTTAAATTGTAAATACATGCAGCCATGATGAGCATAAGACACTTCTTTCAAAAACATTACAAAAAAAATCTTACTGACAAAGGCATATTTTTGAACAGTTGGGTACATATATATTATAAATTACTTTTTTACTTTTTTTTTATTATTAATTATTTTTTTAACATAATTTTTCTATCAATTTCTGTCATTTTTTGTACATCTCAGTTTCTATAATTGTTTTATCTATTATGTATATAGTGACATTATATCAGCCAGAAGCCATTCTGCTTTCTAGATACAGCCATTGACATCATTCATTAAAAAAACATTGTATTTAGTAATAATTTCAATAAAAAATTCTCCCACCTTATAAAGTATTTCATTAGCCTAACCATAGGTTGTTTATGGCTGACATCAGAAAAAAAAATTATATATATATATATATATATATATATATATATACATATATAAAAAAATATATATATATATATATAAAGGATTAATCTTTCGAGCTAGAGTGCTATTTTAAACATTTTATACTTGCACAGAGAGCGTTAACTATAAATGCCTGAGCAGTTTGGACTGTGTTTCCAGAGCATTAATCTCATTATCCGTCAGTAAAGGAGTGGCCAATGTAATTACTGTCTCTTTGGGAGTGCTGGGATTACTGAACTCCTGAGGAGAGATCAGAGCCACATATCTTTATCAAACCACTGATATAAAACCAGGCTCAATCCACTTACTACGGCTAAGTGATAGAGGTCCCAAAGACCCCTAAGAAAGTTCAGACTGGTAGGAAGAAAAATACCCTGTTTATGTTATTTTTATGTATAAAAAAATCTACGTATTTATCATTGTCCTATTTTAAAATGTGTGTTACTACCTGGTGTAAATAAGGTCAAAGATATGAAGAAAGTGAGGTTAGACAAATAAATATAAATAAAAGACCAATTTCTCTTTGTGTTTAATCCTAATCTGTACACAGTTTGGTTTTTACTAGTGTGAAATCTGTTCTTTACTTGAATTAATTCCTGCAAAAATCAGGTAATGACAAACAGTGTATTGTCCGTACAAACAGATAGCAGATTAGCAGCTAGTTACTAATGATGTCATTAAAAGCATATCTGAGATGCGTCACTGTTTTCCAGTCAAGTGTTATGTTGATATAGATATTATTATGGTCAGTCATCATCAATTTGAGTGACATACAGGGGAATCACTCTTGGATTTAAATAAGGTTGTCACTCCCAAAGCCTGTGAAGTGTATGTACGTGACTTCAGTAAAAGTATGTAAATGTTCTGAGGGTCATGGTGAAATGGTTTTGGCTGCTTTGTAGTTCAGGTCTGTGGTTATGTGTGTTTTCACAGTTTTAATTTCACACATTTAAAAAAAAAATCATGCCCCTTTCACTGCCTGAAGACTGGTCGTGTGACTGGTTGACGTAGTTGTTCACCCTGAGCACAAATCCTGGCCTGACTGAGAAGACTTTTCATTTTAAAGCCTCGTCTCATTTCCTTTAGAATGCCACCGAACCCTTTTCTTTGAACGCTGACTTCGTGCAGCGGCCGTGCTTGAAAGCTCTGAGTGTTTTCACACTCTCACAGTCTCCCTGTTCTTAGTTTCACTCCCATTTGCCACGTCTCATTTCAGATTCCAGAGAGCTGAGACATTTAAATGTCAGGCATCGTGTGGAGTCACATGGCTTACCTGAACATGACGATAAAGACTTGCTATGCTATGCCTGTTCACAAACCCAAGTGTGTCTAATGCTTACTCAGATGCTAATTCTCCTTTCTGTGAGTGTGGCCTCTTGTTATGTGTGTGTGTGTATCTAATATGGCTGTGTTTAAAGGACACATAAGGGGGCTGTTGTTTTCTCTGCTGTTTTTTAATTGCCTGCAGAACGAGAGAGTGGGGGGGGTCTGCATTCCTAAGAGCCCACTCCTGCCCTGAATCTCCCACGCAGATTCCTTAGCCTCTGGCATTATGGGATAGATCGGCAGAACCTCAGTCTTTTCCCAGGTGTCTCCTCTCTGAGAGCAAGTCATGGTCATGGGATTAGACTCTCTGTTGACCCATAAGTACTTCAAATGAACATGAGCGTCAGAGAAAGGAGATGTGCTTTGTCTGGCTGGTATATATTATAGTATGTATAGACACAAAAACTCACTTGTTACACATTTGCACTTGCCAAAATTTTAGTCTAGCTGCATTGGTGTGAATAGTGCAAATTAAGTAATAGTGACATAAAGAAACAATAGTGCAGATATATCAGAATAGTAATATTTACAAGAAAAATCATAATTTTTATTTTAATTATTTTTAAATATAATTTATGACTTTAAATTTAATTATATTTTTACATTTAAGTTACATTATATTTAAATTGTTATATTAAAAAAACATTACTTTAAAACTAAAAATTAAATTGCTACAAATTGAATAAAGGAGAATAACATACAATAATTAATTTTTATTTAATTCTTAATTTGTAATTTTATTTTATGTAATGTATTTATATTTTTACATTTAAATTGAAACTCTATTTCAAATATTATTACATTAAAATTAAATTACCTTAACGCAAGAAAATTACATTTAGGAAAAAAGTAATTACTAATCAACAATAATAAAAAAAAATAATGTTATATGAGATAATTAATTTTTAATTTGTAACCATTTTTTAATGCAATTATGTTTTTACATTTAAATGAAATTACCGTAGATTTACCGTTTAGATTAAATTACCGTAAAGCTATTAATTAAATTGACCAGGAAATTACTAATTAACAGACTTTGTCATTTTGAAGTATAAAATATATTCTAATACATTATTTTTCATAGGTGTTCTTGCTTTTGTAATAAGTAAATTATTAAAAAATAAAACTTTCCATGAAATGTCCCCTGAAGATCACTACTGAACCACAGACGCTGACCACCTCATGCACATGCTTTGAATGATCCAGGGAAACAATTGTTCATTTAAATATCCAGATATATCAGAATGAATGGAGACTTCCTGCATTCCTGCAATGTTCCCACAACTCTTCCTTATATTTGAAGTCTCTATCTTTGCTTCAAAATCCATGATTTATTGTCTGTTGTTTCCTGCAGGTGAATGGCATTGCTGTGCACACAATGCAGCATTCAGAAGTGGTGGCGGCCATCAAGACAGGAGGAGATGAGACCAGACTGCTGGTGGTGGATCCTGAGACAGACGCTTTCTTCAGCAGCTGTGGGTGTCCTTCCGACTGAGAAACATCCTCACAGGTACCAGCGTTACAAATTAACCAGCTATTGCGTGTTTTTTTCATGTGCAAAGTGGGTTTCTGTCCATCTCACACTCGACCTTAAGTGTGGTTTTTGCTGATCAAGAACAACTTTGTTCACTTTGTCAGACATTTCAGATGATGTTACCACACACACACTCACATAGTAACAGACTGCTGGTTAAACATCAACTCGAGGCCTGCGGTGGCACTGTCTGTACATGAGAGAATTAGCCAAAGTCAACAGCGCACTGCCGGCATGTTGTCAGTGGTGATCAGGACCATGGCAGAAGTATGAGAATAGGGGAAGTCAGTCACCCCCAACCTAAATGTGCCAGACAGGCAAACGACTCCTGTTTGTGTTCCAGCCACCCCACTATGACACGAAGTGGCATAACATGATATATGACATATAGGTCACTTCATTGAAGGCTTTTTTGAGGGCAAATAGAGCAACAGGTGAAATAAGAAAAAAAGTTAATTAAATAAATAAAAACAAATGTATAAGAAAATTATTGGCGAAACTATGATGAGCTTGCCTCTGGGTTGTTGGACTTTTTCCATTTCTCACTGAAAGAATGTTGACAGCTGCATCCACACACATCTTTTATTCATTATTTCAAACCACAACAGCCATGTTTCCAAAAAAATCTCAATCAATTCCGTAAAAGGCTTTTTGCCCACTTCCGTTTTTTTTTTTTTTTTTTTGTTTTTTTTTTCTTGGAAGTTTTTTTTTCTTCTAAAAACTTACTGTTCAACCATTGTACTATGACTCTACTGTGCCATGGCATTTTGGTTCAAATAATAGTGATGGCCAGTAATCATGAATATGCTAACCCCCCCCACACACACACACATTTGCATTTGAACTGAGACCAATATATCTGATCATAAGTCTTTAAAAAATGCATCTGCAGAAAGCTATGAATTGATCTTTTCCCTTCCTCTTTGTTCTCAGGTCCTCTTCCGGAGTCTGTTTCCAGCCCTGATGCAGAAAGATCAGGTGAGTGACATCTATAAGGCTGATGATACACGGGACTTTTTAAGCAGTGTTGCTGTCAACGGGCAGCCAGGTGAGACACAAGGCCCACGGCCACGGCCTAGCTGAAGTATCCACATAGAAATGTGTTTACTCTTTCTCAATGGGAAAGTGCCCAAGCAACATTGCTCAAAAAACAGTTGCCCGGCTAAATTGCTCAAAAAAAAAAAAAGATGCCCTGTGTATCATCAGCCTAAATGTATTCAGACTTAAGTGGAACACTTTATCTTCATAAGTGTCAAGCAAATATGTGTGTTACCTATTACACATCTCGCAAAGTGGGCGTGTGATGTGCTTCGTTTAGTTGCACATGCTAAATTTGCATGATCACATTTGATTGGCTGATAAAGTGTAGTAGTGTCCGAGCATCAGTGATGGGATTAGACAGGCAGCATTAGGACGAGGGGGGTAAATCTGCGGAGGCTGTGATAACCAGATTTCAGGCCTCTTTTAATGCGTGTCCTGGTTCCTCTCTAGCAGCTCTTCTCTGTCAGTTTCCCACTGCTAGATTAGACGCGCTGAGAGAATTGATAACCTGGAGCAGATCATCACTGCTTCCTCTGACTTAATGGAAGCTCCACATGTCCCAGTTATCTGCTAGTAGATAAAAACATCTCAAGCGTGTGCGAGAGAGTTTTTGCTCTATTTCTTCACGACAGCACAAAACATCTGTAGCTTTATCAAACTCTACAAACTGGTACCGCTGGCGTTTCTCAGATCCTCTTTCACCTTCAGATGATTTGTCTGGCTCTTGCTCAGCTGGAGTCCATCACAGAGAGTTTGAGAGTAACTGGAATACCAATATTACTTTAGAGATTTGTGGATCATGTGGTTTACATCAGTTGTTCTAGAATGGGAGCTATAAAGCAATTCTATTTTAAAAATATTTTTGGAATTTAAAGTTTCTAAACAACATACTTGAGAGCTATGACATATATACAGTTAAAAATATTATATATATTAATTTTTATTTAATAAATATGTAATTATAAATAAATATAATATTAATATTATGAATATAATTATATTATAATATTGAAATAATAAATATTTAATTCTTTAATGCAACAAAGTGCACAGTTTCAAGATTTCTTTTCTAACACTTTTATTAACATAATACTCCAAAGCAATGCTGAAAAAAAAAGAATCATAATATCCACAAAATGCTTTAAGCAGCACAGCTGTTTTCACATTAATAATAAAAAATAATAAGACACCAATCAGCATACAGAGTAAAATAATTTCTTAAGGATCATTTGACACTGAAGGTGGAGTTAATGGCTGCAGATAATTCTGCTTTGCCATCACATGAATAAGTAACATTTGAATATAATTTTAATTTATAATAATATTTCATAATATTACTATTTCTATTGTATTTTAATCAAATAAATGGAGACTTGTGAGCACGCGACACGAACATTTTGGCTACATACAGTACAAGCAAAACAGAAGCAAATTTTCATTTGCTTCATCTAATCCATCAGAAATTCTATAGCAAATATAAATCTCTTTAGTTAGGCTCTGCACTGAAATATTTCATTGGCTAGAAATTGCTCAATCTGTTCAGTCTGTATAAAATGACTTTTAAACTTTACAAACAACTTTCAAAAGAGTTTCAAAGCCCTAGATGGAGCTTGAGATTTGTTCAGTTTAGTCTGTGTTGTGGAGAAATGTCTCATTTCATCTGCATTACATCAGGGTCCCCATGCCTGTTGATCAAAGTGGTTTGGTGATGGTATAAAAACTTGTAGAAACTTCTGGTTTGAGGATCTAGTATTTCGTAACACTTTCTTTCAGTTCATGGCTATCTGAGTCCCTTCCAACTCACTAATTATTCTTTGCAATTTGTTCAAATAGAGAAAAAAAAGATGACTGTAGCTCTTGCTAATTTCTTAATAGCGTCCACTTACAGATGTAATGAGTAGTTTCTTCTAAGCACAGGGCCGTCCCAACACCCAACACTCATGTCTCTGCACTTGACCATTTGTGCGCTTACATGACATGCTTCCTGTATTCAACTCAAGACGGCGAGAACGTGAAGAACACACAAGTGTATGTAGAACATTTGATTACCAGATGGGACGCACTTATAAAACAGTTTTGTATAAATGCAAGTGAAGTTATTAAAGAGCTTCAGTTTCCAGTACTATGCACTTTAAAATAAACTTGTAAATGTAGTCCCTGTGTAAGAGACAAAACAACATTTAATGTGTGATGCTTGGAAAATAAAAACAGCCCTTCTAAATGTTTTACAAAATATGCATAGTCAAACAATATGTGCAACACTTATATATGTACGTAACATCAAATTAATTTAGCTTACACTGTAAAGTTTTCTTCAAAATCACACGAGTTCATGCACATGATGTGTTATTGGATACTCTTAGCCTCAAAAAATGCACCAAAGCACTATTAGAGATAGTGTGGATTTAGCTTTGGCATTTATCCTACTTGGGACAGTCTTGTGTGTGTCCTTCCTGTCACATGCACTTGGCCAAGACCTACCTCATGTGTGGCTGTTGGGACAGGCCCCATAATCAGACTGTGAACTGAAACCTCAGGGTCCATCTAGGGGTTTGTTTTTGGTACTGCACTTAAAGGGGAAAACCCACTTAATTTTTGTCATCATTTATTCACCCCACATCCTTCCGAACTTACTATCTTCTGTGAAAGAACAAGATATTTTGAAGAATGTTGGTAGCACTGTTATGGACAAAAAATACAGTGGGAAGTCAGCAGAGATAGAAAGTGTTTGGTTATCAACATTCTTCAAAATATATACTTTTGTGTTCTACAGGAGAAAGAAATGCAGACAGGGTTGGAATGACATGAGTGTTAGTAAATGATGACAGAATTTCCATTTTTTTGGTGGACTACGCTTTTAATTGTTGATGTTGTTTTTTTTTTTATTAATGGCAATACTTTGTTGAAGGTGAATGGAAAAGCAACTCAGGAGGAACCTAAAGTAGCTATGAGCCTGTCGACCTCCAGCACCTCCTCCAACACCTCCACTTCTGCAGCTCCAGCCAGCACCTCACGAACCAGAGGTTTGTGTCCATGCACCACAGTCTTGAGTACATGGAATATTAACATAACATCTTCATTTTAATGATGGAATGTTTGCAGGACAAACCAAAAAGAGAAGGCTCCAAGTGAGACCCAGGACTATCTCTGGACATATCGCTGCAGCAGGCCAAGGAACGCGCTCACCAGAGAAACGCTCTAACAAGAGAGCCCCGCAGATGGACTGGGAGCAAAAGAAATGAGCTCTTCAGCAACCTCTGAGCCTCCCCTCTTCCTCTCATTTCTCCCATTTTCTTTACTTCCTCTACAATCGTCCGTCCCATCATGCCTCTCTGTTCCTTTGTTCTCTTTTTCAGTACACTTGTACACATTTTTAGAAAACCTTCACATGTATATTTTTAAACCAGTGTTATTTCGACTGTGATTTCTAAATCTGTTGGTTTTTAATGTTTGATCATGATCTATATCTCCGATGTAAGATGAAATATATGGATTTAACATTACTGTATAATGTAAGTCTAGAATATAATTTTTTTTTTAAAAGAAGAAAGCGTTAACTGATATCTGAAACATATCTGTATATTCTCTTGCTTTGCTTTACAGTAATATTGCTGCAGTATCGATGGCCCTTTGAAAGCGCTGTATAGTATCTGATGAGTTGCTTTAGGACTAGTCTTAACCATGGAGAGTTTGAAATAACTTTTAGAGCCAGCAACAATCCATTGACTTTCCTGTTTCGTGGTGTGTGTGTGTGTGGTGTGTGTGTGTGGTTATGATCAGTTCATAACATGAAGTGTAGAAACTGCAGCCTTTTAATTTTGTAAATGTGAGCTGTTCATGGTTTGGGACCCATTAACCACTGAGATGAAAGCGTTTGACTGAACTGACGCTGTTGGCTGATAAACCTTCTAATTAAAGGTTTTTATTTAAAGTGCTTGTTTAGTGGATGTACTGTGCTTTTTATACAGCACTTGGTAATAGTGGGAGTGAGCACTGAATGTTTAAGCGTACGTTTTACTTGTAAATCTTGCACAGTATTTTATTTCCATAGCAAACGCTTGCTTCACTCCATATGACTTTAGTAGGTAAATTTTTATAGTAATGAAATGTACCTGCTTTAAATAACTTTTAAAGAACCATGTCTCTTTGTTCTACACCAAAAACAATTAACATTTTTAAAAATAGCCAGTCTGTTATGACTATATTTATACACGTGTTGCACAATATATACCGATGCCAGAAAAGCATTGTAATACCCTGCTGTTAAAAACGGTACTATTCCTTGACAGCATTTTAATAAGAGTTGTATTTCCTAAATTGTGTCTCTTCAAAGTATTTGGCATCTTGGATCTGTGCATTAGGTCTTAAAGTGACAGCAGCCTAATAAACCTGCTGCTCTCTATGTCGCTGATGTTAATCAAACAACAACACAAAATGAGAAAATCACGCACTCTTGACTATGAATAACTTTAGTAGCTTGCGTATTTAATTCATACAGAGAAGACTATTCAGTGCTTTTTTTTTTTTTACGTTTGGTTTATCCAATTTTCTGTAGTATTTCTTACATGATTGCTACTGTTAAATATTCTGTACCTGAAAAATATTAAAGCACTGTTTATTTAATTTGTTTCTTATATTGTATTTTTCCTGTTGTTTGTAATGTGCAGTTTTTGTCCTTATTTTTAGACATTTACGAAAAAAAAATTAAATATGCCTTAAAGTACTAAGAAGGGAAAACAAACTTCAGCAGATAAAGTGTTTGAGTATCCTTTTTTAATTCAGTGTAAAAAATTTCTTCTTTTTTTTCAAATTCAACAGCGATACATTTTCACAGCCATGCGGAAACAGTTTGAAATGCTTGTAAACAAATTAACAAAAATCCCAACCCAACAAAAGCTTCCCCCACAGTTGAACTATATACATATAAGCTATCAAACCCCATATCACAGCACGCATCATCATCATCAGAGAATTAAAGCAAAGACTAGATACAGACTCTATCAAAAAAGTTCAAACCCACCACCTCACCTCTATGTACTATGAGGGTCAATGTTAGTTCTTTATTTTTTTCATCGTTATAACAAATGATTTCGGCTACTTGTATCCAAAATACAGATCTGAAGTTATAATCACCAGCTCTCCAACTCATAATTACAGACTTAATTCTTTTTAATAGACCTAATGAATGAGTTATCAAATATATTATAGTATAGCACCATGATGTGATTTACTGAGGACAGAGGGAACATCACAAAAAAACCCGTGTTAGTATCGAGACCAGAAACAACACTGGCCCTCATAAGATTCTCACATTGCTGCATGGCACTTATAATCACTCTACTGGACAACATATTTTTCTTTATATTTTGTAATCCGCTTCTCTATGTTTGACTCAATAACTTTACTTATGTAGAGAAAAAACATAACAGAGGATAAGGCATCAGTTCTGCTGATAAGAGAGTGTTTACTTAAAGGTGAAGTTGTGCGGTTAGGGCTTTAAATTCTTTTGAGGGTAGCAGCTAAATTTGCCTCAACAGTCATATTTTAGTTGCAAATGATTGAGATTTTGGTCTTATTATAAAAATAAAAAAATAGTTGACAAGCATGATAATAACCAGTGTGTACCTAAATCCTGATCCTGATGGATGGGGTTTATGAAAAAAAAAAAAAAAAAAAAAAATTCTGACATTGAAATAAAGCAACATTTGCATAAACAATAAGCATTAAAAGTATGAATGTGACGATATTGATCTAGTTGCTGATGTAAAAAGTAGCCATAAAGTCCCAGCTTGAATTTTACAAAGTAAATACACAACAGTGCCTTTCATTTGGAAAACTACACATGCATACAACACAACAGCTACTGAAGAAACCCAAAAATGACAAAAAAAAACAACAACAAAATAAACCAATTCATAATGATTCAGTACAAACATCTGCTCAAAAACCCATGAAGGAAAAAAGTAAATTACAAAAGAGAGAGAGAGAGAGAGAGAGAGAAAAAAAAAAAAACAACACCACTTGTTAAAAAAATACATTGGATCTTTATACAACAAACCATAATTTAACATGGATCTAACAACAACATGTGGGTGACCATTTACAAAATTTAATCAGCATTTGATGAATGCAAGCAAAGATGAACCAGAGGGAAAGAAGGGAAAACTACGACATGGGTCACATTTGTCAGGAGCTTCAAATATTGGAAACAAACAAAACAGCGGTATCATAAGTAGAATTGGATGATCTTAGAAGCACTTAGCCGCGACCCTTCAAATAAAGCAGAAGTCAATGAGATACGTTTCCTGAGAGTTCACCAACAACCTTACTGGTATTGAATAGAGCTTATAATTATACTAAGATGAACCACTATGCAAATGTAAATTGGTTGATTCTATATGATGTTATAAAGGTTTATTTACACTCAGACTGATCTGTAACAGGGAAAGCTCAAGTCTAGCTAGTAGAAAATTGTCCACAGTTTTGCAATATATTGTAAGAATATTTTATTTGAAGTCTATAGAATGTATCTAGTCTATATACTTATGAGCTGTGTGATTTTTGTTTCCAGAGTAAGACATCATAAAACAACAGACATTATTATTGCATAACATTCTTTTCCATTTCAAGAACTCTGTGGATAACATGCTATGATACAAATATAAATGATGTGTGGACTTTTAAAGTGAAATAAGCCGTGTGTCCAAGTGTGGATATTTGCCATTTGCATAAAATATAATGAATATACGGCTTTCAAATGGAGCATGAAAAACTACCCTATTGCAACCTTAGCGAGGCTGAGGAACCGCATGAATCCTCAACCTGTGTATTTTAAAATCATGTTTTCTTTTTAGAGGTAGTAAAAATGGTTTTATTCTGGAATGAATGCTGTGAGTAAAGGAAAAATGCATGGGATGGGATTCCTCGCTGATGCACGAACAAGGAGGCTGGTAAACAAACAAGCTGGCGCTGTTTTGTTCAGAGACTCGCAATACTACGAGGAAGTCTACCAGAAGAATCCTCTGCTGTGCTGTCAACATCAAAGATGACAGGAAGGTAGTGTTCAGGTAGCAGTGATTGCTTACGTTTTATTCTACGGCTCACAAAATACTTTGACCGCCCGTATAAAAATGGCTCTTTAGAAAGAAATCAAAACCATAAACATTGGTGTAAAATGTCAAATAATTTTTTGTTTTTTTTTGCATATCACAATATTCACTTTGACTTGAGCACATCCCACTTCTATAATTATGTTTGCTAATTACATAATACAATGAAGCTGCAGATTTTACTATCATTTTACAAGCCAATACATATATTTTTATCCCTGTAGTGCAAATTGTGAGTGTATTCCATTAGTCTACTCTTCATACCAGTAAGGTTTAATTTAATACCATCATCCCTCATTCCACTACTATATTTATACGTTTAAATATTTATATATGTGTGTGTTTAATATGAATGTCATACATATATGAATATACTGTCTCAATATAGATTTCTACTACTCTTACCAAATGCACACCCATCCAAAACAAATGAAACAGCGCAAGAAACACACAAGGTACTGAAATCTTACCCCCCCCCCCCCCCCAAAAAAAAAGTTTTTTTTTTTTTTTTTTTGCTTCCCTCACCAAAAGGGGAAATAAAGACAGAAAAAAAAGTGAAGAAAACTTCAAGTACAATGAACACTGAGGAGAAAAAGTCCATCGGGCAAATAGCTTCAACGAAAAGTCAGGACAAAAAAAAAAAAAAAAACACTATCCCCATTTCAAACCAAATCCCCTCTTATACACATCCTTCTCTCACGGATCAATGACTGAGAAGTCCGTTCTTTCAAGCTTTTCAAACCTGTAAAGGAACAAAAATACGAAAAAGAGAGAGAGACCTGGTGTGAGGGGAAGTCACTGTGTCTTCTTCCAGGCCTCGTGTGCATCGCTCTGAGAGGGATTTTTCCAGTGCTGTTGGCAGTGAGGTGAGGCTCTGTGATGGCTGATGCTGCTCAGGGCTCCTGTCTGATGTAGTAACTGCCTGAGCCGTTGCTTTCCTGGTCTGAGATGCCCTGCGAGAAGGTGAACTCGTCCATCTCAGGAGTCTCTTCTTTCAACTGCAGCGAGACCTCTGGAAAACAAAAACGAGAGACAAGAATACCAATCCATAAAATGAAACACACTGGTAAAAGAGGACAACTAAATGCAACAGTAACTGGAAAAATTGGCTGTGAGAACACCTAAGGACTAGCATTTTACACTCAGATCTACAGAAGTGTGGGCGGAAAGGAGAAGTATCAATCCACTTGAAAAAAAAAAAAAAAATCTCACAACAAAAGAAACATTTGCAGTAACCAACAGAAACCAACCTTTTCCATTTTTACGTTTTCAAATTTAAGCATACTGTAGAATTGCACACATAATGAATCAAACCAGGCAGTAAGTAATTAAGTAGGCTCATGAACTTACCTGTAGTATTTAGAAGGACAGTTCACTCAAAAATGAACAAATTTTGTCATTTTACCTTATTTCATCCCATATGGCTTGGAATATAGAAAATGGCCAGAGCGAACTACAGCTGAAGAATGGGTAGCTAGCTATTCTATATATATATATATATGTATGTGTGTGTGTGTGTGTGTTATGGAAGGGTTCTTTTTTGTTATGGAAGGATCTTTTTTTTGTTTGTTTGATTTTCTTTCATATAGCAGAATGTTTATTTTTAATTTGAATTTTTACTTTGGACAGAAAACATCAAAAAGAAAACCCATACAATTACGATTTTTATTGAACGGTAAATAACCTGCGGTGTTGGAGCACATACCTGTTAAAATACTGTTACCATATTAATAAGAATGTTCTTGTTTTATTGTAGAAATAATGCTTGTTGGTCACTGTACATGTTTTGCTTGTGTAACAAAATATGTGATTTGGGTTTTGATTTTTAGTTTTTAATTAATGTGGTAAAGTTTTTTTTTTAGGCCTTAACAATTTTTGTTTTTTTTAGTTTAATTTATTTTTTTCTTTATGCCAAAAAATCATTAGGATATTAATTAAAGATCATGTTCCATGAAGATATTTTGTAAATTTCCTACCATAAATATATCAAAACCTCATTTTTGATTAGTAATATGCATTGCTAAGAACTTCATTTGGACAACTCAAAAGGCAACTTTCTCAGTATTTAGATTTTTTTGCACCCTCAGATTCCAGATTTTCAAGTTGTTGTATCTCGGCCAAACATCATCCTATGCTTATTTATTCAGCTTTCAGATGATGTATAAATCTCAATTTCGTAAAATTTGACACTTATGACTGGTTTTGCGGGCCACAGGGTCACATATATAAACACTTAGAATATTGCTCACAAGTCATATGAGATAAAGTTTTTGAATGGTCATTTTAGAGCTTGACAGAACCAGTACCATTATTTGAAGAAAAAAATTCTCTTTTTTAAAATTCTCTTTTTTGTGTTCCAAAGAAAGTCATACAGGTTTTAAAGATCATGAGGGCAAGTGACAGAATTGATAGTATTTTTGGTCACCTATTCCTTTAACATCCAAATACTATTAATTCACACCACAGAAAGTGAATAAAAAGGTAAAACTGACCATGCACACAATTCTTCTGAGTCAAACGTAAAAACATCCTTTTTTATCATGCAACTGTTGTTAATGGTGTATGCAGCACAAATGACTCAGACACCTGATGACGTGCAACTCTTCAGCTGGCCGACCTGAAAAGTTCTACAGGAATGAGCTCTGGTGCCATCTCCCTGAGGGATGGAGAATTGAGTTACCTGAGTTGAGAGAGCGATCATGCTCTACACCTGAGGTGGGAGGTCGCCCGGACCCAGAGAAGTGGGACAGGTAATGGGGCGGAGTCTGCTCGTCATCGCCCGAGAAGCTCCTCCTCCTCAGAGGCCCACCCAAACCGATCGGCCTCCTCCCAACTGGAATCTTCCTCTCTAAACACCAAGCCAGACTGAGGTTACCGAAGTTACTGAGGTTACCCAGGCTATCGAGCTCCGCTCCACAACACTGCGGGCCATCCTCCGGCTGAGCCCAAATTTCAACTCAGATCTGAACCTTAATTTGATTTCTACATGTCAGAAGGGTGATTGTGAAGCCCTGAGAAAAGGCAATGTGGAACCCAACATGATAACTTAAAATCTGACCCCTACCAAACATTTGCTCTGATTCTGTCACCCTGAGGGAGGGTGCCACTCTTGTCATCCGAGTACGAGGATGATGGTTGTTGTTGTTTTTTGTAATTATCCGTGACCCCACTAAATCGTGACAACTGCTACCGACTATCAAGCAGAACCAGACCAGACCCAAAGCTGAGGGAAACCCAGAAGAAATGGATCCTGGACCAATTTTGCACCCAAAATCAGTGTTCGGTGAGAGGAGAGAGAAGATGAACAGACTGAAAAGATTGGACTCACTTTTCTTTTGTCCTTTATACTGTGCAGTCTTCTTTTTCTGTTTGGAGACATTTAGTGGTGCTTCTCTTGTGGCTGAAGACGAAACAGACAAGCTGTTATTCTATGCACAGTACATAAGTCATGTGACGCATGCTATCCTTTATGTGCTCTGTTAAAGGACACTTGATTGATTAGATCTGTCAAAAAGACGAGAAATGATGGCCTAAGTTTACATATCAGTGTTTACTCAGTATTCAGTAACTCTGACATGTCTTTTAATCATAGAAGTCATTTACATATAGATTTCAAACTGCTTAAATCTAAGGGGTCAGGCAGAGAGTAGAAAACAGTTTGGAAAAAAAATAAGTTTAGAAGACTAATGTGAGAACAAACAGTCTTGCTATGAAACAATTTGAAGCTTCTAGAATCAGAATCTTCTGGGCTGTTCACTCACTCTGTGTGGCAGGCGGCTGCAGCTGATAGCCAGTCAGTTGGCACCAGCCTACGGGGTACAGATCTGCAGACTCACAGTCCACCCACTGATCATACTCATCCTCCCAGCCATCAAAATGAATGCGCAGGAGTCTGTGGACGATCCTGGTCACTGTGGCAACACACACCAGACGTGGCTCCATCAGGTCCACTGCCTCCAGCTTCATACCTACACGGAAGCCGTGATTCGGTACTTCCTGAAAGCAAGAGAAGGCATACATCCCAGTGTGTAAATGAAGACAAAACACAATGAATTATTTCTAAAATAAATTTAAAAAACGTACTTTGTTAAAGAGCTTCACAGGGGCTGCAATTGAACCCATTTCTCTGAGGTAGTCAAACCATTTGAAAGGGAGTTTGGTGTACCCTGTGGAGCAGTTTCAGATTCATTAACAAAAATGGCCAAATTTCATTCAGTGATGCAGTCAGATCAGATCACACTGCAGAAAGAGAGGAAAAGCACCTCTTGGGGGTGTGAGCTCAATGCTGTTGATTTCACAGAAGCCGACTGGGAAGATGGAGGGAGAGGCTGAGTGGTAGCAGAACCAGTCTGACCCATCAGCAGCCTCAGAACCATCAATCCCGATCATTAGGTACCCGTCTGCCAACACCTGAGAGAAGATAATCAATTTCAAGTTAAAATACTTCTTCCTGACCATTTCACTAATAACTGATTTTGTTTTAGCTGTTTTACCCATGTGTGTATCAAGCAGATGGAGAGAGGTGGGTGGGGAGGGCGGATGGGTAATTAATCTGTATTATTTACAATTTTCGTTATCTTTGAATATAGGTACTTGTTCACATGTATATGTACAGGTGATGGGTATTTGTATAGTTATATAAAGAAAATTGTATGTATAGATGCCCATATAAGATTATACTGTATATTTAAAAAAAAATCTTCCTGTATTTCACAATTTCTAATCTATTTTTTTTTTCTGAATTACAAATCTCTACTTTGTATTTGTAGTACCGTAGTAGTCGTAGTTGTGATTTTTTTTTTTTTGCCCAAATCAACATTTAAGTCTAACAGAGAAAAATGACAAAATGGCATTTTACCTTTCTTACAGTAGCAACACATATAGCAGAGAGATTTAGAGGGTCTATTGCCTCTAACTTCATTCCATCTTTAAACCAATCTCCACTCTGATCCACATCCTTAACCTGTGGGTTCAAAAGATGACACACATGAATGTGACTGTAAACACGTTTTTTTTTGTGTGTTTAATTCAGCTATTACAAATATACCTTAAGAAACAACTGTGACGGAGCATCCATCTGACCCTCCATTTTCTTTGTCACCTCTACAGAGGGCAACATTAGACACACTTAGATCCATGAGCCACAACACCTTCATCAAATGTAATTTTTTTGTTGAACCAATTTTGAAAAGGTCAATCAGACTCTCACAATGATGAGATGTTTTTTTGAAGGTGTGTAATGATGCTACGTGACCAGCCAATGGAGTGGATGAGAGGGCTGTACATGTGACACCAGAAGTCATCGGTGCCGTCCTGGCTCTCCTCATACACCAGGCGCAAACGCCCGCCGAACACCTGCTCCACCAGGGCCACGCGGGTTCGACACAGGTGGGTCTTATCCACAACTTCCACACGCATCAGTTTCTTAAACGGGTACTGCATGTTTTCCTGAACCTTTAGTTAAACATTTAAACAAATAGTTCTTGCTCACAAATAGAGATTACTGTCAAAGGTTGGGGTTTGTAACATTTTTAATGTTTTTGACAGAAGCTTCTTATACTCACCAAGGCTGCATTTATTGATCAAAATTATATGAAAAACAGTAATATTGTGGAATATTGTTTTAATTTAAAACTAGATTTTAATAAAATAAATTTATTCCTGTGAAGGCATTCTGAATCACTAGTCTTCAGTGTCACATAATCCTTCAGAAATCATTCCAATATGCCAATTTGGTGCTCAAGAAACTTTTATTATTATCATCATCATCATCATATTTATTTTGGACACTTTTTTTTGTAGAAGTTTAATATTTTGTAGAAACGGATATATTTTTAAAAATTCAATTAAAAAAAAACAGCATTTATTTAAAAATAAAAACCTTTTGTAAAATTATAAATGTGTTTATGGTAAATATTGTTCAATTTAATGTGTCCCTGCTTAACCAAAGTATTAATTTCTTTTGAACAAAGAAATTGAAATCGAATATTAATTACATAATTCATTATATTTTATATACAAATAAAAGTAACTGCATGCTACTTTCAAAAAGTCAAACAACAGAGAAAAAAAACCGAAGAAACAAAAACACAAAAATTTAAAGAAATTAACAAAAACGTTCACACAATTTTTTTTTATTGCACTTTATCACAGTGACAGGCAATGACATGCAAGTAAACATGGTCAATGATGTCTGCTTCCTGTGTTATAATAAGGCAGTCTGACACCTGCACCACAACAACCTGTGATCTTCATATCAGGAAGATCTTGCTCTACTGGTTTTTCTAGAGCATCTCTCTAGTGGAAAACCGTTTCATGATCACTGCTGGGATAGTGTCTTACCTTTGTGGCGAAATCTGGTGGAAGTGTTTTGGCTCCAGTGAGTCGTTTCACAAGAAATGCTTTCCAGTTAGAATACTTATGGTGGATGGCTATGAAAACAAATTATATATGTATAAAAAAATTATTTATAAAAAAAATATAAAAATTTATAATTACTTCCATTCAGCAAAGGCAACTTCACACTACTTGAACAGTAAAGAAACCAGCAAATTCCATTTGATTGGCTTAATGTTTCACATACATTTCGGAGGCACCAGTGGCTTTCCACTAGAAGCACACCATCCAACAGGGTGGATTTCTGGGATACACAGATTACGCCAGAAGTCTTTGCTTGAGTCGTTATCAAAACCCTCATAGCGCAGAAGAGCTTTAAAACCTGAGAAATGATGAAAATAAATAAAATATCATACATTTTTCAGTTGTAATACTTGAAAGATTCTTAACAGAAAAAACCTTGGCAGTCATTAAACTACAACATTACCTGCCAGTTTGACAATCCCTGCTACCCAGTAAACTTTTGTGGAGAGGTTTGTGTCAGAATTGAGGACCTCCACCCTCACCCCCTCTGCTATGTCACCCCAGCACATACCCATGGGCACCTGGAGAGTGATCAAGTTACAAACAGTATATATATAATATATATATATATATATATATATAAAAAAGTCAAAATATTAGATACAAAAATGTAATGTTCCGTCAACCTCTGCCTGTACTCACATGTTTGAAACAGCTGACTGGTGCCCCAACAAGATTATTGCTACAAATGTACTGGCCCCAGTCAAAGCCTTCAACAGGTACCACTAAATGAGCAAAAGAACAAATGATGCTTTCGTTAAGTGATGTGACAACAGATTATTAATCAATTAGGAATATAATTACATAATGACACTTTAAACCTGGATATTTACCTGATTTTGATTTAGCTTGGTTCTGCTGATTTGCTTGATACTGTGCATAAGCTGCCAACTTTGCCATTAATGGCTGTTTCTGTAAGACTTTTGCCTTTTTCGTAGGTGGTTTACCCTTGATAGAATACATACATTTAACAACAATAAAGGTTGTGTTTTGATTAGGAGTGCTTCTTAAGTCCATGAGTAGTTACCTGAAGTCTTGCCAGTATACTGGCCTTTTTAGAATTGGAGGAATAGCTTCTAGAGCAGGATACACTGCAGAATCTCTTTGTTTTAGAGTAGAAAGCATCTCGTACACCAACCATACCACACATCTCACAGGTTGCTGCATGAAAAAACACAATCATTAATCATATATTCACACGACTGAATTAGTGATTTACTGAAATTTTGGCAAACATTTTCAGCTCAATCTGACTGAACCCAGCAATTTTTGGAGGGCTAAAATACTTGTCTGAAATAGTGACGTTTAATTTACGCTTTTCCAATTACAGTTTCGGAGTCTATATTTGTGCAAACAATGTGGATAAACTACAACAGGTACACATCTGTTTATTTTATCTGTCTTTAATGTGGTGTAACAGATTACTGTAGCCACCTCAGTTCAAGTGGCACGTGAACTGACCAAGTGCATCCTGAATTTTCAGCTTCAGCCCAGAATTTTTATTTCAGTGCATCATTATATTGAACAATTATCCTAGATGAAATGCAAACCATAATGATACTTTTTTTTGTTAGGTAGGAGATTAATGCTCATAATACTTTCTGTTTATTTCCAGGAAAAATAAAAACTTTTTTATTTGTTGTGTGTACTCAGACTTTTGGACCCCATTATACATGAAAATTACTAACCCATTCCTGCTTTTCCATCAGGATAGGTGTACACTTGGCCGTTGTTTTTGATGATTGGCAGGCTGGCGGGGATGCTAGGGACTTCATCCTCACTGTCCTCTGAGCTGGAGCTGCTACTGCTGTCTTCACTGCAGCTGTCATACCCGTCAAACATCCCAAACGAATCTCTCCTCTTCCGCTCTGAGCGGGGAGTGTGCTCAGCCTAGGAATGAAAAATGTGGAGAAATTAAAAAAAGAAAGAAGCAACGTTAAATTAATGGAAGAGCAAAGAAAGACAAGGATTAAGACTCACTTATATACCACTAATACTTCAATAAATGATTACCTCTGACATAATACAGCCTGATTAATATTACAGTCAGTGATAACCATAATCTTTATATTAGTTCATCAATGCTTTAATGAGCTGGGAATTAGGAAGCAGACTATATCGCATGAATAAAATTGAATGTTCTCATGGGTCACAAAAAAAATGCAAATATCGTGTTAAAAGGGTCAATATCATCAGCACCCAATATCCCCACAGTACATTTCAAGACAAGAGACCGCCAAAGCAAAAGAATCTCATTTAATATTTCCAATGACATCTGCTGTGTTTTCAGGTTCTACATATTTATATTTTTCAGTATTGAAGCTGCAGACTGGTGGATCACACACGGATTTGTCCAAGCCACTGTAACCTGATTTCAGAATGAATTTCAGACCCCTTTCTTCATCTGAACGCATGTCATTTCCATTACCACCTGCTAAAATACCATTTTACTAAAAATCTACACATTTGATATCCCCATAACGCACCATAAAGTGATTTTTAGGTCATATCACAACATAAACGTACATATATGCTGTGCCTGAAAACATAGAGAGCTTTCTACATAGAACGTTTTCAGAAAACGTGCTTAACGCGTTTAAGATCCCTATAAATACTGTCTACTAACTATGTTTTGAGAACCAAACGTAAACAAACATTTACACATACATGGGCCTGCGGGTATATTTCACCTACACAAAACATATACATTATCAGTTGTATTTGCATCGTTTAATGGGACAGCTAGTTTGAATAAGCTGTTACATAACATAGAGAGTATTACGAGTGATTTGAATGAGGTAAAGTTTGTAGTAATTTTTTTGTTTGTGTGGATATGTTTATGTCAGTTTATGAAAAAAGAGGAAGGGTGGAAGGGTTAGAGGGTTAGTGGGTTAATTCGCTAAATCAGGAAGCGGGCTCAAATAAACTCTTTCTTACCATATCCCTTGGGTTTTCCATTAGCCCTTCATGCAAGTCTGTATTTTATGTTCGTTGTGGTATAGTCCAAGAGCCCCCTTGGGGGAAAGGGCTTGGGTTGAAATTATTTTACTCTAAAGGAAAAAAATAACTCCAGTTGATTATCAACAATTGTCATGGCTCAAGTGCGCGTGCGCGTGTATCAGAATGATTGACGTGGATATTAGCCAATCACGGTTTACCTGGTCTGCACCTTTTACACCATAAAAGGTAATAGGAAATGTTTAGGTGAATTATTACAGATCAAATAAATACCGATTTTGTGGGGCCATAGCAGATTTATTGACTATAACTATTAAATATAATGTGTCCACGGTCATAACTTCATGGTAATAGAAAATGACAGGATGAAATGATAGATGGGGTGATAAATGTTTGGATGTGTGGCCAGCTTAGCAAATAGGATAGTGAATAGTTCAGTGAGGTGTGCTGTTGTCTCCTATTGATTAAAAAAATAACAACAAAAAAAGAAATTCTTTTGTTCCGTTTTTATACTTTTTCAAACCTGTTGTGTTTATCAAAAAGGATTAAATTTCCCATCTTTTTAGTTACGTTTGAGTCATTTATTTGTGGTATACACATTGTGGCAGAAATATGTTTAAATTGTAGTAAAGTTTAATTTAAATTTAGCAAATAAATTGAAATCTGATATTTATATAATTTTTATTGCTATAAAATTGTAAAATCCGATTTGGATTCGGACCTTAAGGTTGACGAATGAATAACATTTTATGAAGGTTAAGCATATCCTTTTTTTATATCAATTTATTGAGAAAGGAAAAAAGTGCCTCTTATATTGACGAAAATCACGTAAATATGTTATTGTACATTTTTAAGAATAGAGTTACAATCAATAGATTTACAACTTATTTATAGTAAACATATTGATGCACAGCCATTTTCACATAACATCTTATATATCTTATAACAACCTTTGAATTATTCTATTATTATTAAAAACAGCGTTCATTCATTTTATCACAGAACAATGATCCAAAAACAATTGAAGGACTGTGTCCACTCCACTGGCTAAAAAAAAAAACGGTCATTAAATCATATGGGGTATAATAATAGTCTTTATTTTATTGTACACACACACATATATACTGTAGCATTCAATGTAATAAAATTCAATTCACAACAAATAATTTCTGACAAAGAAAATGAGAAACAGAATACAAACAGTACAAAAAAAAAAAAAAAGACCCATCAACATAAACTGTACCATCATATCTCTGATAAACACAACCCAAAGGAACTTTGGTGCTACACTGCAACAATACTGAGGTTTCCAACTAACTCAATCATGAGTTCCCTGAGTTCTGCTCACTAACTGTCTTTCATCTGTTCTTCAGACGATCAATGCAATGCAAAGAATGACTGACATAACATTATATATGTAAATGAGATGAACACAATGAGAACAGTAAACCGTAAAAATAAACCATCAAATGTCTTCCAGATGTCCAGAAAAGTTCAGACAAGATACAAACTGTGAATATAATTCCTTAAATGAGAGAACTTATGCAGTAAATACAGGCAGTCTGAGCAGGTGGCGTAGTCAAGTAAGGCTCTTTTTCAGAGACAGGAAGTATGTGTTGAATGCTAAATGAGGATAACACCTGGTCTCTGGGGAGGAGAGGAGAATACAGTGAGAGTGACATCATTAAATCAATCATCTGGTCTTGAATGGAATATTATATACAGGAGCATCCAAACTATATATAATATGAGATTATACTGATGTTAGCTTACCAGTATCAAGGCATACATGTCTTTGGCCTTTTGTCAGTTAAATTCCTCATCAATAGTGTCATCCACACTTCCAGAAATCGAGGCAACTTCTGAAAAAAGAAAAGGACGTTCAACGGCAAAACTGATATATATACACATCATATAAAGGACACAAACGAAGAAAATTTTACTCCCAAATTTAAAGGTGCTAGACGCTTTTAAGGCATTTTAAGGTTGCCTGACCTGTAACAGACTAAAAATAGGCCTTTGCATGAAAATTTAAATCAAGGAAAAATTTAATAAACCCTGCTGCTAATGATAATTTTTGGCTAAAACTAAATCTTTTTCGTAAATTAAAATAAGGCTAAAATAAAATATAAATACTAGAAAAAATATAAAAAATTAGAAAAGTTGCTTAGGCAAATTGACTAAAAATACATTTAAGATGAAATATTATATAAAAACATAATATAAAAAAACATTTAAATAATACAACAAAAGTAATAAAGAATAAAATATATATATATATAAAAATGACAAAGCACAACAAAATGACAAACTCAAAAATATAAAAATTTAAGTTAATTTAAAATATTAATATTTATATAGTATATTAATACAATATTTAATATATAGCAACACTGCTAACACTACTAATACATTTTATTTGTATACCATAATCCATAAAGAAAAAATTAAATAAAATGATTAATAAGCAGCTTGTCTAATTTAAATAGTTAAAAGTTTCCAGAATTTTGGGCCATAATTACATTTATAACTTAAATATTTAGAGTTACGTTTTTTGACAACCCTTCACCTTAAATGAGCGCCAGCAGTAAAAAGGTAAGCATCTCTCCCACTGAAGCTTAAACCCACGTGAAGTGTAAAGTTGGACCAAGGTGTATTAAAGCCCTTCAGTGCAAACCAGTCACATCCCACAGAGATCCAATGTGCTCCAGTGTGTTGTTAAGTTATATATAAAAGCTACACCTCTTGAATCGCCTTCACCACTGTTGCCTGTTTCAGTTTTGAAATCCATGTTCTTTAGTTCCTGAAAATTTTGTCCTCTTCCTTCAGTTGCACTGCCTGCTTCATTATGTAGCATTTCATCACACAAGCTTGACTTCTGGCATTTCACATTACTTTTTAGTGGGTTTGGTTCATCTAAATTTTCTTCTGTAAAAGATTTATGTTTACACTCTTCAGAAGTGTTAATTAGGTCACTTCCACAGCTGCTACTGTCACTCAGGGTGATGACCTCTGGATTCGGGTGTGAATGAGCCCGATTAGCTGGTCTGAGTGGCATTTCAGCACCTTCAGCACTGTTGGATGAATCTGAACCAGAGGAAGCAGTGGTTTCGTCACAAGATTCTGTCAAATAAGATGATGATGTAGTCGACGACTGAGGCATGGTGGTGCTGAGAGACGCTTCAGACGAGTCCCTAGAGGAAGTGAGGTAATACCACACTCCTCTGATGCCATCACTGCTGTTGCTGCTCTCTTTATTTTCACTTGAACTCTCCACCGTACAAGATGAACCCGTCTCTTCTAATGCAGAAGATGTCATCTTATTCTTCCTGCTGTAACAGTTCATCCCAAGGAAAATGTCATCACTAAGAGTGAAGGAATCCAGCGCTGATGTCACAGCCTCCACACAAGATGTAGATGGAGACGAAGATGAGATCTCCTGCACTGGTGATGCAGGGGTTAAGTTATTTGATTGGATTGGTGGGTCTAGCATGGAGGAAGACGACTCAAGTATTTGGCTGACTAGATCACTCAGGTTCTGAGATGGAGTGGAGTGGATTAAGGAAGAGGAAGACATGAGTCCAAAACACAGGGTCTGGTCCACGTCTGCTCGCTCCATCTCCAAAGAGCTTGTGAGAGATGAAAACCATTCCAGCCGCTTGCTTATCCATGGATATTCTGTACCTTCAAATAAGCCATCCCGAGGACTGGTTAAACTCTGCTGAACTGAAATATACTAGTTTATAAAATTTTGGGGTTGGTAAGATTTTTCATATATATTAAAAAAAAAAATAATAAAAAAAAAATAACACAGTAAAACAATTATATTGTGAAATATTATTACAATTTAAAATAATTGTCTTCTATTTTATTATATTGTGAAATATAATTTATTTTTTATAGCAATGCTCAATTTTCAGCAACCATTACTCCACTCCATTGACAAGTTTCAATCATTCTAATATGATGATTTGGTGCACTTTTTTAAATATAATTCTTATATTATACATAAATGTCTTGTTTCCTTTTATTGTCACTTTTAATGCATCTTGCTAAATAAAAATATTAAATAAAAAAATACTAACCCCAAGGTTTTGAACAGCGTATGTGAAAGAATGCAAGCATGTTCTGATGCATGCAGAATTTTGAAGACAATTAAAAAAAAAAAAATTATAAATTGCATGAACAAGGAAGCTGCCCATGGAAGTTAGTGTGTCTCAATTTCATTTCTTCATTTCTGAGGAACCACCCTGAGAAAACGTACCTGACAAACTGATACAGGACATACTGAGTTCAGATGTTGCTCCGGTCATGTCGTCCTGTAAAAAAATTAAACAATGATTCTCCTAGTGCTGCTTCCACATGTAATACACTGTATAACAATACATATGCATCTTACCAGCATCTTCTGCAGTGATCTGGACTCCCAGTCTCCCCTCAGCCCAGCCCCTTCATCCTCACAGCTCACAGCATGACCGAGACGAATCAACTCTTTACCGAGATCCAGAGCCTGAGACAGATGACAGACCATAGAGGATTAAAAACAAAAACTTTTACACTTTCAGAAGGAAACGTGAGTGGTGCCTGTCCAAGAAACTCTCGCCACCACAACGTCTGTGTCTCTCTGTATATTTTAGGGTGATTTGGATGGGTGCTAGACATTAGATGTACAGAGCGGTTGTTACATCATTGCTAGGTGGGAGCAATTCTGCTAAAGAGCATATAACAGTTTATATAGAACAGTTTTATTATTATTAATGAAATCTATTTCAAATAATAAAAATAGTTAATATTAATAAAATAAATATATTAAATAACTGAAATAAACTTAAGCTGAAGTACTGAAACTGAAAAGATTTATACTAAAATATACTTTTTGAATTTTTTCAAAAATAAAATGGCAAATAATACAATTACTAAATTAAACAAATTAAATGAAAAACTTTAAGTCACTTTGGATAAAAGTGTCAACTAAGTGCAAAAAGTTAAATGCAATATGACAAAATATTCCAGACTGAAGTGCCTGTCAACATGGTCAGAATTTATACAACAAATGCAAAATTCAAAAGTGAGTTGTGATGTTGACCTCTAACCTTTCCCTGGCTGTTGTCATAGAGTTTCACACTGGGCCAGGATGAGATCTCAGAATGAGAATAGCTGTACAATTTGGCCAGTAAAGGTTTCCATTCAGCACAGTATGTCATGCGTTCAAAATCATCCAGGGCTGCCTCAGTCCAAACCTCTCCTAAAACAAACAACACATTTTGACTTTATTCTTTTGAAATTCTATATTTCACTGATAAACACCTGAACATCACTGTTTACCTGCAGGACGGACCCCAGCTAGGCTGCACTCAATGGCCTGGAAGGGCAGGCTCAGGAAGTCACTTCTAAACGCCACAAAATAATACACCATCAGAATGAGTATTGTATACACACCACTCCCAAAATGCATCTGCGTTTGTTCATAGAAGGTAAAACACAATAATCAAGAGCCCAATAAGCATATAAATAGCTGATTCTGCATTCTCCATCTCTTATTTACCTCATGCTTCGTAAATGTTCCCGTGGAAGCTCCCCATTGTCCCCAAAATCCACATAATACAAATCCACCAGGCCAGAGCCCAGAATTCCCAACACTCGAGCACGATTCCACGTGCCATGGTCCCTGTATAGAGCAGCCACTATGTCTCCAACAATAATGGTCTCCACTCTGTGCTCCTGGGGTAAGAGAAGAAATAATTATTTCCTAATAATATAGAAGAAATTGTTTACTCATCTATTAGGGTCATGGATCCTAAGTCAAGTGGGGTCAAGCAAACTTACTTGTGAGGTATCGCTGTTGTAGAAACGGCTCATTTCAGCTGTCAGTTTATCCAGTTGTAGAGATCGGACCCCCAGGATCTGGATCCAAAAGTGTTGAGGATTCTCAGACGCAGACACATACACCTCCAGATGCTCATCGGGCTGGAAGCTCAGGTCTGGACTAGGAACTGGGTAGAAAAGACTAATTTTCAGTTATTGGGTCTTCTATGGGAGTCTGGAAATGATTCATGGGTGGGGCTGAACAGTTTGGGGGTAGAAAAAGTAAAATTGCAATTTTATTGTGCAGTTAAAAATGATTATTTTTTAAAAAAAGGTCTGTAGGGCTGCACAATTTGGCCCCCACAAAAATCATATTGTGATTATATATCAATATGACAATTTTTGTCATATTATTATTATTATTACATCTTTTATTATTAAATAAAAATATTAAACAATAAATACTGCTATTAAATAGTAATAATTGGGTAACACTTTACAATAAGGTTCATTATGAATTAAGATTGAACGATGCTTCTACAGCATTTATTAATCTTAGTTAATGTTAATTTCAACATTTACTAATGCATTATTAAAATCAAAAGTTGTGCTTGTTAAGATTAGTTAATGCACTGTGAATTAAACTAACAATGAATGACTATTTTCATTAACTAACATTAACAAAGCTTAATAAATACTGTAAAAAATATATTGCTCATTGTTTATTTACGTTAGTTAATACAGTAACTAACATTAACTAACTGAACCTTATTGTAAAGTGTTACCAATATTTGTAATATTAATAGTAACATACTAACAATTTATATACACTAACGTAGCAATATAGTAATAATATTGTACTGTTAAATAAATATACATATATTTTATTACAGCATTATTCCTTGATAAATTGCAAAAAACATGTTTTTTTTTTTAAGGAAACGTTCACCAAAAATTACTAAAATTATTACTCAAATTAAAACGAAAACACAAAAATATAAAAACCAACATAAAATACTAATAAAATCTACAGTAGTATCTCGATACTAAAATAACACTGGTTTAGAATGATATGAATGGGAGTAAATGACCATAATGTTATTTTTGACAATTCCATTAATTCACTGGCCTTGTGAAGGTGGGTTTGAATCATACTTTCAAATTTGGAGATCTCCAAAGGCGACACCGGAGACAGAATCTCCTCCTCCTCCGATTTAAGGGAGTTTTCGGCTGTATCACTGTTGTCTGTAAAGCCGTTGACCGTCACAGCTCCCTCTTGTTTAAGCTCAGTCACTGGAGAAGGTAAATCTTTTCCATTAAGCTTTAATAATTCATTCTCAGGTCCTTGAGCCTTGTTAAACTGATCCGTTTCCAGCGATTTCCTCTTCTGACGCAGGGCAGAAGCCTGACTTATTCGCTTTCGCACAGTTTCATTCTCTATGACCTTCTCCATGATCATCTCCTGTGAGGAAAAAAAAAATAAAAAAAATCAATCTAACACTGGGTCTCACTCAATACATGTGTGCATGCAGAAACTTTTTCTAAACCACACCTTTTGCTAAAATCTCACCTTTGCACTTTGAACCTCATTGCGCGTGCCAGTAATCGTGATCTTGCCCTTCTCATCTAAGGTGCATCCACGAGCTTTAGAGCAGTTCACTCTGGCCCCCGAGACTCTGTTTATGAACTTCAAGGTCTCACCACCACGACCTGAAGCAAACAAAATTTCAGACATATTACACAAGAGATTATATGTTGACAGAATGATGCGAAGCACAGATGCTCTAAAATCCAACAATAGGCACGATTACTTTAATTAAACTGTCCGCAAACCTATAATTCGTCCAAATGCCGTCTGAGGCACATCTATAACATCTGTGATAACCTCACAGTCAGTGGCCAGTTTCTCCAGAGCACACTGCGCCACAAGAATCTGCTCCGGTGAGCCCTGGATTAGAAAGTTCACCAGACTCTGCTCTTCAGTGTTCGGCAGCACATTTATCTGGGCACCCGACTTCTGATTCACCTACACAAGCGTGAGAGTCAGAGAACCGCATGATACAAATCATAAACCTTCTTCACCAACAATGTTTTTTTAATGTTTTTCTATGATTTTTGTCCCCCTAAATATCAATTGTTGAATAAGGATTTTTTTAACATCAGATTTCATAGAGAACACATTTAAATAGAAAATATCTTAATATAGCTACTACAGTACTTTCGATGCTTTTCCAATACTATGTTGATTTACAGCCCTGGAAATCACTTAAAATATTTAATATTCATATAGTAGACACTTTTATCCAAAGCAACTTACAAATGAAGAACATTAATAATTCATCACAGAGCCAAACAATGCGCATAGTATGACACCACTGTTCAAAAGTTTGGGCTCAATACATTTTTCTCCTAAAGAAATTATTCATTTTATTGAGCGAAAGCGCATTAAATTAAATTAAAGTGACAGTAAAGACATTCATTGTAACAAAAATACTTTTCTTTTGAACTTTCTATTTATCCTGAAAAAAAAAAAAAATCAGTTTTCAAAAAATTTATTAAATAAAAAATTACAATAACCATACCCACTCAGTATATTAGAATGATTAGGATGGCTGCTGCGAATTCAGCTTTACCATCACAATATAAATTCCTTTTTTTAATATATTTAAAAAGGAACAGCTATTTTAAGCTCTAATAAATTTCACAATATTACTATTGATGAAATAAATGCACATTTGGTAAGCATAAGAGATTCTTTCAAAAATATTTTAAAAATCTTACAAGACCCCAAACTTTTAAACGGTATATTGCATATACTGTATAGTTCTAGTGCCATACAATAAAGACAGAACAAACACTCACTATGTCTAGAAAGGTGCTCTGATATCTTGCGATAGATCGGTACACATCAAGAGGAACGGATATTCTGGACTCCTCTTTGCTTTGGCATTGCACTACAGAAATCAAATAATGGAATGAATAAAATCAACAATATACTATCATTTTTATACTTCCAATACAATATCATCTTGATCATCAGTGAGTGAAAGCTTGTCAATTGTTCAGGGTATGGAAAAAAGCTTGCTAGAGTTCACAACTTACCAGTGCTGCTTCGAATGTGACGGTAAACAAGGTATCCCACCGTGGCCCCCACAGAAAGGCCAGCAGCCAAAGCTACTTTCTTCCCAGAGCTCAGGCTCTTCCACGGTCCATCATTCACTGCGGCCATCACTTGGGTCGGACCAACCGGTATACTCCACCTAGAGACGCAGAACAAGCTGTAAGGTCCATGAACAGTGTGACACCTGAACTTTAGCCCGCACCATGTACCACCTTACATGGGCCTTCTCAGTAGCGCCATGCAGCACGAATTAATGGTTGATGACAACGGCAAAGATGAGTCTTCAGGTTGTCTTTAAATCCCAGAACAAAATCTGCAGAACTCTAATCAAAAAGTTATTATTTGAGCACTCATTTATGAGATTAGTTAGCCTAATTTTTGTTACCCAATTGGCTCAATAAGGAGAACAAAGATCCCATTTAACAAACACTGAGACTCTATAATTGGATTTAGGACATTAAAGGCTGTGGAAATCTTTTCTGGAACATATTAGACCTTTCAAACACAACACTTAACAAACGGTCTTTGTTTTATTAAATTCGATTTTAAAGTTCAAGCACACAGCAAAGCAGTGGACTGGACAAAGCTGCAGTAATATATTTTGTCTTCTTGCAGTAAAGGCAAAAATTCTAATCTCCCTGACCCTATGAAACCTCATTTCAAATCATTTGCATGAGGTATTTCTACAACAACTGGATCAGCTGAAGGATAATGCAGAGCTTCAGCGCAGTATTGATGCATAAAGCGGTGGACGTCCATCTTGCAAGACACATACAGGAGCAACACCATGCAGAACGATTCTCACTGTGAAAACAGGGCTGTGGGGCTGTAGTTCAGAAACACACGGGGTTTAGGGATGTCCATGTCCATCTTGGACCCCAAAACTCCTGTTCCGCCTCTCTTTAACAGGAGGAACAGGCAAAAGAGTGAAATATAATTAAAGACCAGCTGAAGGCACCATTTGGGGTACCTAATAAATTTCCTTAATAAGCACCTGCAGCATGCAAGACCACTTGTTTTTATTTTTAAAAACAGCAAATACACATTGATGGTCATTTTAAATTTAATTTGAAGCCAAATTAATGTTCAGTTCTAATATTGCTGTTTACGAAGCCCATGAAATAACCCATATTTCCAGAATCCAGTGATTAACGATACTTTTAAAATTTAGAGATTAATAAATTGCATGCAACCAGTGTTGTTATTGTTAATGAAAACTAAAAGCATTAAAAATCGATTTGTAGTAACTGAAATAAAGCAGAAATAAAATAAAACTATAAATATATTAGAAGAACCTTGGCAACTAACTTTAAATAAGTTTAAGTACAAAAATTACTAAAACATGGAAAAAAAAAATTCCAACTATATGGAAACATATTTAATAATATAAACTAAAACGCAAACTAAAAACATAAAATAAAAGGTCATAATAATTAATTAATAAATAAATACAATATTATTATATAAACAATACTAAAATAACACTGTATGAGAACTAATGTGATGCATTTCCTTGGCATTATTTTGCATTTAAAAAGATGCCCATCTGCTCATAAAGATACAGCAGATGTGGCAGAAAAACCAACAGTGTTGATAGTCATATTAAAAAATAACATTTTAAACACTTCATGCACTATCTGTTATTGTTATCCACAAACATAACTTTTTGTCAAGTGGTTCACAAAATAATTTTAAACCAACTTAATATCTACTAAATTAGATTATATATGAGCAAATATGCAAACTCAGATTTGGCTGGAGTCAGTATGGTCACTGCATGTAGGTCTGCTTCTCTTTAAAATGCATTCTTTTTGCAAACCTCACTAAGATTTTAGCAAGTGCAAAAATAAACAAGGCGGCATTCACGTGCATCAGTAACATCTACCTTTACTGGGTTTTCTTTTGCTCCGTAATTCTGTAGCTTGTGTGACTGCATTGTTATCAGATATATACACATTAAAACTGGACCTGTTGTGCATTAAGACCATGCACGTGAATAAGTTACGCGTGTGCAATTGTTGATGCATCGTCTGTTAGCGCGTGATGGATGTCATGTCACACAGGGTGCGGTGCGTTTCTAACCTTTCTTTCCCGCGTTGTATAGCCCTAAATGTTTTAAAAACCCTATCTCTGACACAGGTTTGTTTGGCTGGGTCATGCCTTTGCAACATATACAGGAGGTCGTTTGTGTTTTCAAATGGCATCTTCCTCGGAAGCCTAATGCACAAACATCAGAACCAAACAAAGCACAAAAACAGACGTTCCGACATATTTACCTCTAAACGGGTATAAAATGTGAAGAAACCCACGTAGCGAATCCTTCAAATGATCTTATAACACCCTTCAGCGTGCTCCTGCTCCACCGGCGCTGCCGTGCTTCATTCTGTAGTACGCAGTACGCAGTTATCCTTTCAACAATGATTGGCCCACATCCCGTTTGTCAACCATTAGATCCAATCACAGCCTCGGATGTTGTGGCACCGGACAACGCCCCCTATTGGTCAATTACAGCAACACACAGTGGGCGAAATAATTTCCTACAACCTTGATGGTTGAGTGAGGCATAATAAAGTCGTAGTTTTTTTAAAGTACAATCATGGAATGTGATTTTTATGTTTATAAAATGGAAAAGTAAGTAAAAAATAAAATAACCTTTAAAATGGCAGAAGTCTTTAAAAATCTGAATATTAAGAGTGTTCCTGCAACTCCTGTAACTTTTTCAGTCAGTATTTCATCACAAACGACTTTTCCAGTTGTTCCAGTAGCAGAATGTGAAATATGAAATATCCGAAATATAATAAAGCATATTAGTTTTGCCCATATCTCTGGAAGAAGCATTTTTATGGATTACTATGGATTCGAGTGTTGGCCAGAAGCATTGGTTTAGTGTTAAAATGCCTTAATAATAGATTTGTTTATTACAAACATGCAGCTTTTCACTTCACAAGACATTCACTGATGAACTGGATGCATGTGGATTGCTTATGAATTATTGTGATGTTTTTATCAGCTGTTCGAACTCTTATTCCGACGGCACCCATTCACTCCAGAGGATCCATTGATGAGCAAGTGATGTAAAGCTGAATATCTCAAAATCTGATCCAATTAAGCAACAAATTCATCTTCGATGGTTTAAGAGTGAGTATATTTTCTGCAAAATAGCTTTTTTTTTTTTTTTTTTGGTAACATGTAAAATTGCAGATGTTGGTAGGGTGGACAACAAGATCCTGGACAGTTGAATATCACAATATCATAAGAGATGTTCTTAATGAAAGAGCACGCCTTTGTTTTGAAATGAACACATTTATTAACAACGTTGGTTCACAAATAATCTCTGGGGAAGTGGAGAAATCAATGTTAAAGATATCTTAAAAAATACAAACTGTACAACATTTATAAATCTTATGAACATTCATAAATAGCAAATATATCGGGTCAGTCGGTGTAGGTTGTAGCCCAGGCATGTATTTTGCAGAGAGGTTCTGTACAGCCCTCTAAAATGGCCTGATTCATACTCCTGGTTTAAAGATTACAAATTTTCTGACTGATGGAAAAACATCAGCAACATGTTTTAATCCATGCATGACTGAGTCAACATATTCAATATTCAGCAGATGAGTAAATCAAGAAAACCTTGCATTCTGGTCTTTATCATGCATACATCAGGAAATAAGGGAAAAGAGAAAATTTTAAGAATAATTACCAAAAAATTACTGTACAACAAATGCTGCTCATAAACTCATATCCCAAAATGTTTTTTCCCCCTGTTACTACCATTTGTAAAAACAGAAGATCAGTGCTTATTAAAATAAATTCCGCTATACTAATATATTTTACAATTTCCTTAATTGTACATTTTGTTATATAACTAATTCAGCACCAGTTAAAAATTAACTACTTAACTTTTTGATTTCTCCGATATGTCTGAATTAGGGGGGCTTAGTTACACAGAAGTGGTGCTGAACAGAAACATAGAACCATAGCTACAGTTATGTAATGGGGCAGTATAACCTCTCAACACTTCGTACAACTCGCCTTCCTGTTGAATAAACAGAAAAATTAGAAGAAAAAACGTACACCTATGAACATTCAGTGCCTAAGAAAATGTAGATGCATTATGGAAAAGGCTGTTAGGTTGCAATCATTTGCTGATGTTCAGGCATATGTAATCATTTCAAAATAAAAATCAACATTAGATTAGAGGTTACAGTATGTATTTGTGATTTAAACTCAAGTATTACAGTGAGACAGGAACAAAAAGGCAGGAAATCAATAAATTAAGACATCTTGCAGTTCATTACATAGAAAAGGGGACAGACTGTGGCTCATTGGAAAGACAGATTCTTTAGAAAATACTAACTGGGTTCTTGAGTATAGGGTCTAGAGGCCTGTACACATGAATCACATTTAAAAGTACCACTTTATACAGCTCTACCAGCAACTTAAAGGGACAGTTCACCTAAAAATGAAAAGTCAATCCAAAAATAAAAGAAAATTTTTATAATTCCAAGCTTGAATGACCTTCACTGTATGGATACAAATGATTAACACATTATACAAAATATATCCTTTTATGTTCTGCAGAAGAAATAAAACAGGTTTGGAACAACATGAAGTTTTGTAAATAATGACAATTTAAATTTTTTGTTGTACTATTCCTTTAAATTCTCCTTTTGATGAGTCTAGGCTAAGTCAGAGGTTTCAGTCTACATGTTAGTGGATTACTCTAGTATTGGGAAAAAGTGCTGGTAATTTGGAGATTAGCTGGTCACTGTCAGAAAATACCATTTGCATGTATTTTTAAATAAGCACACCTGGTGACACTGTAAAGAGACCCTTATACTCTATAGCTGCAGCCCAACTGAATCAATTAAAATAATAATAAAACCTATTAAAATCATGACATTGCCTAGAATTTATATTAGCAATCAGCTAGAGGTAGAACAGAGTAAAAGTTCAATATCCCTCTTTACCAGTAAACACTGAATTCTCTGATTGGGGGTGGAAATAATCATTTTAATTTAAATAAGCCTACCCCATCCAGAGTTGTATATATTCATTACAGAACATCGGAAATAATACTCACGAAAAAACGTGCGGTGAGAAATCAGGCAAGTGATTTTGTTGTCTTGCATGCAAATGTACGCAAAAAATAAAAAATCAGTGCATTCTGGCTGACGATCACACATGAAAAAAACATTTTAAACGTCTCTGTAGAGAACAATTCAAGTTGGAACATTCTTCCTTCAGCTGTAAAGCTACTGCTTTACCTGGTTAAAAAAAAAAGTGTTTGTGTTTTGAACTTAAGAGCTTTGCAGTAAAAATAGTTTAAAAGAAGACTAAAAAAAAGATTCTAGATATTCCTGCATTTCATCTGATATCGATCTGTAAGAGGAAAAGAAATTTAAAGCCTGACTGATTCTATGTAAGCTAGTAAATGAGTTTGCACACAGTCTCACACTGACTGCATTTGATTTTGGAAGCTTAGTAGCTCTAGCGGATATATTCTCCTAAGTAAATTCACTTGTACATATGATCACAAAAGAAAACAGAACGTAATCTTTCCCCTCTGAATATGAGGTAAGTTGAGGCGATGACATTCACATTATAACCTGTTAAAACAGGCTTCATCGAGCTCTTATGACGTACTACATGAACTGCACGAAACCTCTCAGCAATGTGATAAAGAACCATACAGCTAAAATACGAACACAGAGAACCTACAGCTAAAGCTCATCTCATGAGCGGTCAACTGTCTCATGTTTGAATCCAAGGAAATCAATAAAATCCCCATTTCACAACATCTTATAAAAAAATAAAAAGTAAGAAGAAAAATCATGCTAATTTAGCCCTCCGTTGTAAATTTTGGTATATATTCTCTATATCGTGCATTACAGTTTCAGGTTTTGAGGGGGTAAAGGAATTGCCTCGTTAAAAAATAATCCCTCCATTGAATGTCCCTGTCCAAACCAAAGCAGCACGCAGGTAAACATCCCTCAAACAACACAGAGGAAATCTTTACTTTGAGTAAAGCCTAAATCAAAGATAGTTCAGGTTCTCACGGATTAAAAACGCAGCCCTTCAGAGTTCTGTTGCAGGAAGAGCTCTGTTTGGGAAATCCAATGCATTCTTCATCTTCTCCACCACTGAAATGAACATGATGCTGACGTGTACGACCATGCTGTCCTTTACAGACGCAGGTCAGAAGGGAGAGTTCATCCCCAGCTTAGTCTCAAACTGAAGCTTCTGCCTCTTCTGGTAACGCACTCGTATCCTGAAATCAGAGCCATATTTTCATAAGCTGTGGGTTAAATGATAAATGGCATATTTAGGCTAGATTTGGACTAATTAAGAATTGAAAGGAATCACATAGGAAATGAAATAGTACATTCTGTCAATATAGTGAAATTTCAAAATAACTGTTTTCTATTTTAATATGGTTTAAAATGTCATTTATTCCTGTGATGGCAAAGCTGAATTTTCAGCAGCCGTTCTTATGATCGTTACACGATTCTTTAGAAATCATTCTAATATGCTGATTTTTCTTATTATCAAGGTTGAAAACAGTTTTAGCTTCCTAAAATTTTTGTGAAAATCATGATATATTGTTTTATGAAAGTTAAAAAAAAAACTGAAACATTTTAAATGACTTTAATGTCACTTTTGATTAATGTAATGTAACGTGTCCTTACTGAATAAAAGTATCATCATTATTTTTAACCTTACTGAACAACAGTATACATTGTGGCCTATTCCTCACATAAATCTATCATGCAGCTTCAGATGACTTGGAATATTTTAAATGAGTTGTATCATATGGTCCACTTTCATGGCGAATTTATATTTATTTTAAATATGCATTAATTGTATCAAAGAAAGAATGTCTTGCAGGGTTGGTAATGACATGAAGGTGAGTAAATGATGACAGAATTTTTATTTGTATCCTCTACATTAAAGCGATTTATCCTCTAACCTGATTTCATGCAGTTTTACTACTTCATTGATTAGCACCACAAGTACGATGGACAGAGAGACCAACAGCCAGACCAAGAGGGGGATGTGACGTAGTGTGAAGACCACCTCTGTACTCCTGTCCTGCCACAACTGATAATCTATCACAGCCTGCACCACCTGTCCCAACAGTCTGCAAGAAAAAACAATGGCAAAGTGCATTTACTGTAAATGATCCCTTGGAAGTGACAATAGTTCTCAGAAACTACTTTTAGCATGTGACTTTGCTAATAAAATAACCATTCTCTACAAGAAACACTCACACCACAGGCACCGTGAGACACCACCATGTGTTACTGAATGGGTTCTTCCTCCACAGGGGTTGTGAACGGTGCACATAGCTCAGAGAAATGACCACTAAAAGAGAGGAAGAGAGATAATATGTGTTTTTTTTTTCACTCGGATACATCTAGATAAATATTCAAATGAGACGATGTATTTGATTAAAGTCACCTGTGTGCAAAGCCAGAAAACCTGCCATGATCTTCTGAATCAAAAGCAGCCCATTGGACAATTCACTAAACCACTGCGGGCCATCCTGTGAGCTGTATGCATGAATCATTGATTAGTACTCATAACTAATTCATGGCATCTAAACACAGAGAAAATAACATTCAGTGTTTGTCTACCTAGATGTGAGTATGTGAGAGCAGGTAATGGTGCTGTTATCAGCTTTTGTGAGGTTAGCTGCTATAACACAAACTTCCTGTAGAGAAAACCCGAAGCCGACTAAGTAGGCCAACATCGTCAGACCGAACTTCAACAGGAACCAGCCTAGGAAGTAGTGCTGGGTCTGAGGGATGGAGTCAAAAATAACATGAATGCACACGTGAGTTACATCAAGTGTGTTTAAACAGTTTGCGGTTTAAATCGAGTGCATTGTGTGGTCTCATGACTGACCTTGCGTGGTATGGAGTCCAGATTCTTTCCAGTAGCGACTGTCATCACTGAACTGTCTGGCGCTTTTCCCAGAAAGGACACGCTGTGAATGCCAACATTTTGTTTTACATATAAAGATCGCTGGTATGACATAGTGACCAAGATTTACTAAAATGCAAAATTTTTTCCTTATTACCTTAGCAGTGGGTAAGAGAAGCAGGAAAGCCAGAGTATGTCTGTGATGTTCATGGGAGGAGGTAGCTGAATAAGGCAGGCCAGGAACTATAAAACCAAGATATCAAGAGTATGAATATGAGTTCTGTAATTTTTATGTCCTGTAAATAACATGCAGGTCTGTTTTTTTTCTCACTTGAATGATGACCAGTGTCAGTTGACACTGCAGCAGGAAGAGGAAGCACTTGCGGATGCCATAGGTGGTGTGTCTCGCCTGAAGATACATCAACAGACAGCACTCAGATTCAAACTTCTTTTTTTTTTTTAAAGATTGTTTTATTAGAGATAGTAAAAACTGACAAGAAATTATGATGAGGGAATGGGATTGGGACTGGTTGCAAGCAAGACTCAAACCTGCATGACTTATATTCATGTACTTAATCATTTTTCTTTTCTAATCATTTTTTTTTTTTACGATAACTGTCTACATATAATAAGCAGCAAAAATACCCCCCATGTTTTTCTTTTCGGTTGTAAGCATACTACTGTTCAAAATCTGGGGTCAGTAAGATTTTTTTTTTTAAAGAAATTAATACTTTTATTCAGCAAGAATGCATTAAATTACTCAAAAATTATTCAACATGCATGTATATTGTTACAAAAGAGTTCTATCTCAAATAAATTCTGTTCTTTGGCTTTCAATTCATCAAAAAAAGACGATCATGGTTTACACAGAAATACTAAAGAGACACTTCAAACATTGAAGACTGGAGTAATAACTACTGAATATTCAGCTTTACCATCACGAATAACTGCAGACTTGATAATTAGAGACTTATTTCAAAAACTGCACAGACTAAACTATAGTAAATTCACTGCATGAGCTTGTATCTTCTTGCTCCCATGTGATGAACAGCCTCATCAACCCTTCAGCATGCCAGCTGTATGTATGTGTATGTATGCATGCATGTATGTATACCTGCTCTATGAGTTTGACCATGCTGACACTCTCGCCCTGATGGAAGGACATGGAGCAGGCGAGGCTGTTGAGACTAGCACTAAGCCCCATTGGAGACAGCTCATCACAGTCTCCATTCAGCCCGCAGCCCGCAGCATACCCAAATGTCTCCCATGAGCACCGAGATGGGTATAGAGGATCCAGGGAGATACTAAAACACACAGAGAGAAGGCTTCCGAATCCCCACATTCACTTTATATTCAAATAAGCCATGGAGTACTCTAAAAGAAACATAATTTTTGATGTACACTATATTTTATCATCTCACATATTTAGAATTATGCAATAAACAAATGATCAAAGCTATCTTTCTAGTTTCTTGAAAATAGCCATTCTTTAGATTGCAGCTTTGCATAAGATTCTAGGGCATATTTGATTCTGGTGTACAGAAGAGTATAGAGACGTGTGTGTTACCCACCTGATGTCACTCTGCAGAAAGAAAAAGGCAGCTGTTACGGAAGTTTGCGGAGCTCCCCAAACAGCATGTCACCTCTCTGTTCTCCTGCATGATTTTCATCATTTCACACATTGCTGTGAAACAAACATTTAAAGGGTTCAACTCAAGAACACTAGCATATAACACACGGGAACTTAAGGCGTCTTTAAGGGGTCACCATGAAATCAAAATTTAGAAACTGACAAAAATCAAGTCCCACCCTACATTTGTTTTCAACCGAGATATACTGTACGTCATAACAGAAGAAAAGATGATCACAACTTTTGCTTAATGCTGACATTGAAGCAGGTGTTGAGGCTGACTCACTTTCAGGGGTGCAGTCTGTGAACAGGGGCACCAGTAGAGGCACATTGTCTATGTTCTTCAAATGAGGACGAACCTGATGAATGCCACGAGGCAGTTTGGCCTATAAAACAACAGAGAGGAAAGAGCATCAATCAGTATTTCAACAACTGCAAAACATTTCAAACTACCAAACTCACACTGCAAAGGTGGCACGGAGGCACTTCTAAAGTGGCATTTAAGTGCCAATGGAGTAGACTGCTTACTCTGTTGCAGTCTTCTAAGAAACTGGGCACATCACTGTCAGTAGGCTGGAAGCTGGCGAGATCTGATTGGTCCTCAGGCAGTAGTGGGCCCTCTGCGTCATCACGAGAATCTAAGAACACAGAGAGGTTGTATCATTTAAATAATTTCCAAATGAGGAAAAAATGTAGTGTATGTAAACTGTGTGTACCGGCAGGCAGAAAGACACACTTACCATGCAGAAGGTCATCATGTAGAGATCCTGCTTGGCTAGGGCTGGACGGAGCACCATCGTAGTGACCATCTCCGTTTGGGGTCAGAGAGATGTGACAGTTCCACCCCGTCTCCAAACCCATCTTCTCTGCAAACACCTACAAGCAAAGCCAACATTAAGAGGTGATAAAATATGACACAGCAAATGCATCGTGTTTTTACTGAGCGTGTTTTCTCATCAGTGTCATACTTTGCTACGCAGCTCGTCCTCCATGGAGAAGTACACGAAGCGGATACAGGCTACCACCAGGTTCTCAATGAGCCGTACAGTGTCCAGTCGGGCCTGGAACTGGGACGACACCATTCCCATGAAGATCTGGCCACTCAGAGCCTGCACACAGTCCTCCTTCTCCAAACCTTCTCCAATACCCTCTGAAACATGTACAGTAAACAAACATATTAAGAGTTGGTAAGTTTGATTCATAAACCATCCACTACAAATCAAAAAAATGGATCAATCTACTAATCTATCCATCCATCCATCTCTCTGTCTATCTAGATACATATCTATTCATCCTAGTATCTACAAATGGAAAAATCCATTCATTCATGTATCCATCTGTCTATCCATCTATCCACTGAGCTATGTATCTATCCAGCTACATATCTAGCTGTCTATCCATCTCTGTATCTATCCATCAATCCATCTTGTTATCTATTCAGGTATTTATCTATCTATCTGATTATCCTTCCACGTATCCTTTATCCATCCATCCATTCAGCTATCTATCAGCTACGTATCTATCTATCCCTTGATGTATCTATCCATCCAGCTATCTGTCTATCCATTTATATATATTTATGTAGCTATCCATCTACGTATCTATCCAGCTACTTAAACATCTATATCATTTTTGCATCTATGAGATCGGCTGATCGTCAGACAAACATATCAAGATATATATTTTTAGCTTCAGTGTCCAGACTGGGAGCTGAGCAGACAATGTCTCTTACCATCAGAACTCCAGCTGTTCCTGCGGCTGCCATGTTTGATGGGGGTGGTACTGGGAAGGTCCACCCCAGAAAAGAGCGAGGGGCCTGGAGCCAGCTCCACACATTTTCCATTGAGCTGTCCAGACAATGCCACCTGCATAGGCTTATAGGCGAATGCAGAACAATATCCTGACAGACAGGCACGTTGGTAGAAATCTAAAACCTTTTTCCTATGGGGCATAATACCAGTACTTTAGTACACATACAAACTCCACTCTGCATATTAAGAAAACTAAATGACTAGTGTAAGTTTTTTAATTAGTGTCCCTGACCTATCCGAGCCAGACAGTGGATAGATGTCCACCCCGTCCCAGAAATCTGTGCAGGCTTCCAGGATGAGGTCGGCCGAGCCGTGGGAGAGCATCTGTACATTATCTTAACGGAGTTCAAAGGGCAAAGGTCAATGACTAAACAAAACCACCAAGGACAAACAGGAAGTGGGATAGGAAAAAAAAGGGCCGTACTGGTGGTGCTGTCCCTGACGAACAGACTGATGAGGTGACTGATGGGAGGCTGGCGTTTGGTGAAGTGATGGAGACGCCGGGGGACAGATTCTTTGGTCTTCTCTCCGGAAGGAAGCTGGTACAGAGACAGATGATTCTCATGCTTAAACAGTTCCCTCGCTCCGGGAGTGAAACCTGACATACAACAGAACAGGAAAGAACAACCCAGTAATCTTAAGAAAGAATGTGAAGATACTAAAATGAGTTTAACGTCACTAGAAGTACAGCCAGAGTAGAAGTTAATAATTAGGGTTGCACAATATCCAATATATATTGCGCATCCATACTGGCCAATATTAGAGATTTTTTTTCATTTATCATTATGGGTTGAGGCTTGTACCAATATTAATATTCTGCCTGATATGAAAATTCAACATTATTTCTGTTGACAAAAATTAAAAAATAAAGAAAGAAAAAAGGAATGTCTGCACACTAGGGAAACCGCTTCTATAAACTAAAAAATTGTCATTTTAATTGCTACAAATGAATATAGGCCTTACAAAATAATACAAAGCATGAAAAAAAATTACTTTATGTTTCGCTAAAGAGTTTTTTTGTGAGTTTTTAGATTTTTCATGTTTTTTAAATATCTGTCGACAACACTAATACAGATTAAATTTGTAGAATAACGATAAAAAAATAAGTCTTTGTGTTTGTATAGCCCTGTATTCTCGTGATGGGAAGCCCATAGAAGCTACAGGAGTCCAACATTAATGAAAGATTATTGTGCAATACTATAAATCCTGAAAATATAAGTTTGGTAACATGCTTCTCTCGTTTACCTATAAGGCGAGATAGTTCACAGAGGCCCCAGGGAACATGAACGGGTAGAACCGCCCCGTGGCATTCCTGCAGCGCCAGGTTTGACAAGTGGTCTGAGAATCTGCAGAGCTGCTGGGTGACGGTGGCATTGCACAGGTTCAACAGGATGTTCAATCCAAGAGGCTTCAAAGAGGGCAGGTGATTCTGCCAACCGGAATCATCAAACTGGATGCTGACAGGGTTCTGCTGATCCTGGGACAGACTTAACATCTCCAGATGATAGTCGCACACAAAATCTTCTGCTTCGCACAGATCATCACCCATACCGCATTGCTGGAAATAGAGAGACATACAAATACATAAACCATCTGCATAGTTATAACCTGAGCCAGCTCCAGCAGCAACAAAAAGATGTAGTCCTACCTGAGCAATGCCATCTTCACCACCCTCAGTGTCATGGCTGAAACTGACATTGGATCCTGAAGGGTGTTTGGAACGGGTGGTTTGGGGTCCTCGATGCTGACGCTGGGTGTCTGAGGAGCGGGCGGTGTCATGTGATGTCTCGCTGGGTTCCTGCTCAGCCATGTGAAGGGAGGGTTCAAACACTGGTAAACACAGCAGTGCTTCGCCTTCCTGAGGCTAAACACAGGAAAACACACACAGACTGAAGTGAGACAAAACACTGGCTAAAATAACAACTTCCTCAAGTCCAGCCTTATCAGGTACAAACACATGCTGTATTTTTGCAGAAACCTTATTCAAATCATCATGATTAAAAGAAATTGTATGATACTCCAGTCTAGCTATCAGCAGTACCTCGTCTCGTTCCTCCTCGCCCTCTGTCCTGCAGAGGGAGTTGACTAACAGGTCATCTCTGAGGTCATCCTGGCTGTCATGAGGAGGTTCCACTCGTCCGCTGAAGAACAGCACAGTCTCGGGACTAGGGTTGGGCCAGGATAGAATACCTTGCTTATCCACACAGCACAGCACCTACGAGCGGGTCAGGAAATATGTTAACACAATAAAGCTTAAGATTCTCTGAATTTAAAGCAATACTAATGGAATCATTTTCAAGCAAATGTCTATTGTTTTCACCAAATAATGCAAATTTGTTTTTACATACTGAGGGATGTGTTGTAATTATTGTTTGTGGTAATTACCAGCATGATACAGATGCAGTATGTCAAGGATGTAAACAAACATTAAAGAATGTGGACAGGATCAAGTTCTTAGAATGGTTCTGCTATTAAAGAGACATATTAATGAAGCACTAATTTAAATATTTGAGCAGAATGTCTCCTGAATGTCTATATCAGGTACAGCCCTGCTGTAATTGATAATTAGGTTGAAAATAACCCAGAACGCTCCTTTAATTTGTATTCATTTTTAAACTCAACATTTTTTCAAATTGCAAGCAAGTGTAACATTTCCAATATGACAGCAGGGGGAGCACTTACAGTGACTGAACCCAAGGAGTGGAGCAGACTGGAGGTATAACAGAGGGTCTGGGACTCTCCCTTCAACACACTGACCAGGTGTCGCCACACACAGCGTAGCATCTCCTACACACAAGCACGTACACACACACGCAAACAAATATGGAGTGAGTGTCATCTTCTCCCCTGACTGAAACTCAAAACCATGCATCAGCACCTCTAGGTTGTGAATGGCTCTGCAAAAGTGTCAGGATTTATGAAACCTGAAACCTAGTTCTGGATGTCATCCTCAGACAAAACACACACACACACACACACACACACACACTTAAAGAGAATCTCTGTAAGACAAAGCCTGGGAGAGTTAGGCAGGAAGAAAGCAGCAGTAGCATGTCCAGTCTTGGGTTTGTCCTGGTGCATTCAGAGATTTTAGGATTGTTTCATAAAGATAAATGCAGCAGGAAAAAGGAGAGAAATTGAATTGACGTGAATGACAGAAGATTTCAAACTTAAGCAAACAACTGAAAGCTTGAGGCAGCAGCTACAGGAGAGCAGCAACTGAACTGAAGAACTGAAAGCTGTTAGTTGCAGGTGAATCTATCTGACACACATCAGATGTCAAAGTCAAGACGAGATCAAAACTGAACTAATTTACTTTCTTAATACATGTTCCTGTTCCTATTGTGAATGATTTATCAGTACATGTAAAGAAAAACTGGTTGCCGTTCAAAGCATAATGACTTATTCTGCCTATCAATTGACTTTCAGCATATTAGAATGATTTCTTAAAGGATCATGTGAGTAATGACCGCTGAAAATTCAGCTTTGCCATCAAATTAATAAATTACAATTTAAAATATAATAAACAGTTATTTTAAAATGATAATAGTATTTCACAATTTTACTGTTTTTATAAATTTTGTAAGCACTTTTTTAAGAAACATTAAAAAAAGTCACTGATCCCAAACTTTTTAACCTTAGTGCATTTATAAATTATCTCTTTAAATATATCTTTTAAAAGTCAACTGTTAGGGACTATACTAGGATATAGGCGGCCTTGAATCTAACAGACATGGAAACTCGACAAAAAGCCACAAAAGTCTCATTTTGATTTCACTGGGTCTTTAAAGACACATCATCGAAAACACACACACACACACACACTCAGACTTTAACTGTGCACAAATGTTAAATAAACCCCTGAGAAAGTTTATGAAGATCATATTAAAAACCTTTCTTTTTTTGTATTACAAAGTCTTTAAAAATAAAACATTAAAGAGCAGAACACACAGTAGAACACTTTCAGCCTGTTCATGTATCTGATCTATCCATGCAGACAAATACTTACCACACTTTGGAAATTTTAAAAGGAAAAAACAGAGGCTCGATCATGCAGTAGTTCTCAAAATGTACATTAACTCAGATAAATGTAGTTTAGACACGCACCACCACTATAGAAAGAGTGTATACTCTATCATGCAAACCTCAGGCAGACAGAAGGTGGGCAGGCAAAGGCCGAGGGGTCACAGGTCAGCGTGTGCGGTGCCAAACTAACCGGCAGCACAAGAAGCCAAAAAGGTGTAAATAAATAAAAAAGACCACGGGTGTATTGGCTGATTTTGCAAACTTGATCGAACAAGTGAGATGAAGTGACGTGTTTTTTAAAAGAAAAAAATGAGAAAAATCTGCAAAAAAAAAAAGTGACGCAATAAAAAAACAGGCTCTTTTCATAGTGATCCTCTGATAAAGAAGTTGAAATGAGTAATTATCAGAACAAAAAGATGAAGAAAAAGATGACGGTTGTGGAAGGGCCCAGAGCAAGGGAGAAGGATCACAAGAAGCGTGTGGTGAACGGGTGGGAGAGGAGGAGGAGGAATACAGAGGATATACCTGGGAGGACACCACTTCCGTGTAGCTGCTTAGAGTGTCCTCAGAGAACTTAGCAAGCTGGGATGAGAGAAAAGTCTGATTAAACACCTGGTCAGCCCTCCGTTTCAACTCTAGCCTTATCGCTTCACCTCGGCTCTGCAATCCCTCCCTAAGCCTCTCTACTACTAGTGTGAGCTGGGCCAATGAGCTTTACTTCCTCATGCAGTGTTAAGGCTGCAAATCAAAGTTAATACACACAGTAATCTCAGACAGAGCGAGTTACAATTTAGCAGCAATATCCGCTGGTGTGGGATTTGGGAAGTTCTGCGAGTTGTGCATGTTTTGCGTCTGCATATGTACGAGTGTGAATTGTTAACGAACAATTCACGAACAAGTACATGAATGTGCTGTGTTCTGTTTGTCTTACCAGGCCAGTGGGAGAGTTACGGCTGGACTCGGCTAACACGCGGGCCTCTCCGTACGCATTGACCAGAATCCACATCACAGGAAACAGTAGAGGTAAAATCGGCAATACACCCATCATCTATTCATCAGAGACAGCAAGAGAGGGAAAAGACACACATTAATAGCAGCATTGTTGGGGCAAATAAAATGTTTGCACCTCTTTGTGTCTCTAATTCAAATTTATTTTGTATCTCAGTGCAGGTTTAATAAAAACAAACATGTAAATATTGAAATAATGTTTTCCAATAGTAGGTCATTTAAAGCATTACAACACTGGCTCTCAAACTTTTTCATTCCATGACTTCTACAGTTTTTCGTGATTTACTGTATATAAAGTTTAACAAGGATTTTTAACACAATTAAAAAAATTGGCATAACTAGAAATCTGTATATTATAAAAATGCCCAGTCTTTTCATCTCTTTTCCAGATGTATAAATCATCTCATATTTTAAATCACACCTGATATGGGAGAAGTGGAGATATAACTTGATTTTTAGTTCATTTGAATGCTTGTTTTGGCTTATTTCAAATCATTTTAAGTCACCTTGTCACCCTCTTGGAATTTTGCTGAGCTCCCCTGATTGAGAACCACTGTGTTATAGTGATGGCTTTTAAAAAAACATAAATAAATAATCTCAGGTTTCATAGCATATTGCAAGGACACGCTACCCAGGATCTCATATTCATTACAACAAAAACTGCTTCATTACAGTGACCATTGTATGTAGATTTCACAAACAGTTTTGAGGAAAGTCCCCCATATCAGAAATTTAGCTGCTTGCTTTTATTTGGAACGATTATGAAAGTATCGTTCCATTCCTGCACTTCCCTTGCAAGGGTGCAACAATGTGATTTGAAACTTGCCTAATCACTCTAATGGTTAATAATCTAAATAAAAAAACTATTAAATGAAAAAGAAAATGCTATGATGACTTTAACCTAATACTTACTATTCTCAGAGTGTGAAAGCAGCTCTAAATTTAAAAAAATGAAACTGAAAGAAAATTTTGACTTGTGATTAAGTATTATTAACCTGCAACTGAAGGAAGTTGAAGGGTCCAGGGGTGAGACCGGGAGTGTCACAAAAGTACCGGATCGTGTTAATAGAGAAAAAGGCCACCTATAAACGAAAATTTGACCAAAGATCATCATCAGTAAATAGACACACATTTTCACACAAATTTTTTTTAACTGTTATCACACATGTTGCATCTGGGGCATGTGAGCATCATGACAGCTTTCACACCGACAGCTCTGCTGAGTTCAGCGGGCTCAATAATAAGAATCTACATACAGTACATACTATGCAGTACGAATACAGCAAACTGTTAATGTGGGTGTCAAAAAGGATGTTGTTTGCAGGCGCAATATGTGTGAAACAAACCATTTTGAAAACTTAAAGTGTGTATGCGTTCAGTTTTGTCATACCAATACAGCTGGACAGGCAAATTTGGCAATGATGGACTGCGCTGTGAACCGTTCATTATCAAGGGCTGTGATTGGACGGGAGAGAGCCAGGTCAAGACTGTTCCTATTAGCCAGAAAAAGGTGCTTAGTTACTATTAGCTGCTGTGAGAACACAAAAATGGTCACATATCACAAAGATAAAACGGAATGAAAAAATTTATAGTTATCATTTCCTTAAATTAATCAAACCAAAAATATTTCAGCTTTCATAGCAAGTTTGTTTGGCTCGGAGGTATTAACCTGACACTGTCGAGTATAGGTGTGCGCACCACCCTGAAGAGGCGGTACTGCTGAGGACTGTGGGGGCCCCTCCGCTCATTCCCGCGGGGGGAAGGAGGAGGAGAGAACGGCGGAAAAAGATCTCCTGGCTCCAGCACGATGTGTTCGTCGTCCTGGTAACAGAACATACAGTGATTAAAAAAAAAACAGGGTGAGAGGAACACTCATTAAAAAACAGCACGAGTTCTCCAAGGTTTTCTTTTGTACTGTTTCAGATTCTAGCACAGAATGCCAGTATGTAGTTCAGGAAAATCACAGTAACTTGATAGTGGATCTCTATTAAAAAGTGTAAAACCATTTCCTAATCAGCCACGATGAGTGAGAGGACATTGTGTTAAATGCTTTGTTTTTATTTCTAAGGCATCGCTATGTAGCCCACTGAAAACCCACTGAAAGCTAATTGGTTCAAAATCTCATTCCTTTAATAGAATTGCACATTAAATATCAAATACTTCCTGATTGGCTGTGTTTGGGTCACACCACTAAAGTAGTAACCATATATGTACAGTAGTCACTGTTACTTTAGTTACCATGCAGTATTGTTATTGTTAACTAAAATTTTTAACATTTTAAAATTTTATTAGATGAAAAACTTAAACTTAAAAACTTTAAAGAATTAAAAATGTTGGCAACTAACTGAAATAAGCTTAAGTACTAAAATTACTAAAACTAAAAAAAAATTAAGCAAGACACACAAACTAATAAAAATGACAAAAGAACAACTAAAATGAAAACTGAACTGAAAATATACCTTTTTTTTTTTTTAAATATTAACAAATGCTGTAATTATTTTTTTTTTTTTTTACAGAAAATACTAAAATAATATTGTTAACATGCTAATTGTTATGTATATTGTAAAATATCTATATCTGACACAAAAAAGAAACTTAAATCTGACATTACCTTGATGCCTCTGAGAGATGCAAAGGCTTCCTGGCCCGGTCTAAGAGCGATGACATCACCTTCCACCAGGAGACTGACAGGTAGATTGACCATCTGCCCGTCTCTGAATGTCCAATGCAGTGACCAGGAAGGGGAAGTCGGGGTGTAGAGGTCAGGACACAGAGAGGGGGCCCATCTGATTGGATGTCCTGCACTTCTCTCCAAATAATCTGGCAAACAAACGTGAGAGTTAACAAGTGAACATTTACTTTTTGGACTTGGAGCAACAAGTCTAGCAACATGGAACGACATAAGAGTGAATAATGACAGAATTTTAATTTTTTTTCCGGTGAACTTTATCATAATTCCAGTTATATCAAAGTGTATTTAGCATTGCATGGAAATATAATGCAAACGAATGGATAAACCACAGCATGACCATCATTATTATTTCCTGAAGCATGACTAATTCCTTTAGACGTTCATACACTCGCTGTTCTCTCACCATTCAGCTGTGAAATGATGGACTTGAGCCTCCGCACCATCTCACTCATCCGTAACCTCTGCTGCCGCCCAATGAGAAAGAGGTTCAACAGCAGAAGGAGGAAAAGTGCACCCGCATTCACTAACTCTATGCCTTGACTGAGACAACAAAAGAAAGAGACTTACATAAAAATATCTGATAGCTAAACTCGACTATGTGATGTTTTTTGCACTAAGCCCTGCCCACCTGCCCACCGGCTGGCTGCCATGACAGCACAACAGCCCAACAACCACAACCAGAGTGAGAACAGCTCCCGGCCAATGGAAGCATGAATGCCGGTTGTCATGGTGAAGGAAGCTCTTAGCCCATTGCTCCTGTAAAACAAAGAGGAAAACAAAAATCAGGACAAAAGTAATATACCATAACTATGTTGATAACATGCATTCAGGAACAGACCTGTATGGTAGATTTACGCCTGCTGGATTTCTGGTGTTGCCCCAATAAGTTGGACAGCTGGTCCCGTAGGGTGCAGAGAGCCTGAGCCGTGGACAGTCCCAGTGGAGTCGCCTCCTCCTCCTACAGCACAACCGGATGTCACAGTAAGTTCAAGTTGGCCACACAAATTGTCGGCGATGACCGACAGAAATCTGCTTTGCTTGAAAGTGAAGAGGTGTGCTTCATACATCGCTACATTATTTTCTATAGACAACGGACTTGTTTTGCCAATGAAATTTGGCCAAAATTTACTACTGTGACCATAACTTAAGAGTGCTGTCTGTTATAGACAATAGCTCCTTTACTACAGATTATAAAAACAAACACAAATCGTGTTTACTAATGCACTTACAAAGTAAGAGAGTTTAAAAGCAGAAATGTGAAACTTGTATTGTCATAGCATTTCTAACAATTATAACATATACATATAACTGTAAAAATATATATTTTTTGTGCACTGTTGGTTGGTTGTATTTAAATTTATTGCCGTATCAGCTTCACAGGCTATTCAACATTCAACAATATAATAGTATTTTATAAAATTCAACTTAGAATTAAAAAGAGTAAACAATTTTGTATATACAACTCTTTAAAAGATCCTTTAAATCTAAGAGTGTATGCCACCTGCGTACTGCTCAGAATTGCCAAAATGGCATTACCCTGATTTAGAGAGACACAGAGGAGAGGAATTGTTGAATAAAGTCGTTATTTTTGTTTTCTTCGTGTACAAAAAGTATTCTCGTCGCTTCATAACATTACAGTTGAATCACTGATGGCAGATGGAGTATTCTGACGATGCTTTTTATACTTTCCTGGACCTTGACACTGTTATTTACTTGGCAGTCTATGGGACAGTCTCAAGCCTACCGGTTTTCATCCAAAATAACTTAAATTGTGTTTCGAAGACGAACAAAGCTTTTACGTGTTTGGAACGACATGGGTGATTAATGACAAAATTTTCATTTTGCGCTGGAGTATCCCTTTAATCTGTAACGTTTCATCATGACATTGTTAGTAAATAACCACCAGTTGTTGTTTTTTTATTAGCTTTATTCACCAGTTTTCAACTACTGAACCAAAACATTGAGGGAAAGCAGACGCAGTTACACAAACCTATTTATTTAGGCAGAAACTTCCATCGTTCAACATGCCTAGTATGGTCACAAAAGAAAAGTCTCTCTCCACTGATGAATTCTTGCTATCCTACCAGTAGACTTCTGGGACGGCCGGGGTCCTGTAGTAGCAAATGAAGGCCTCAGCGCTATAAATAAACACGCCACTTTCCCACAGCCAGAGAGGCACTAAATCCCTGCACGAGCATCTCTCACACATGAAAAAGCAGGGATTTACTAGGTAGCACATGGACACATTACGGATAAACCACTCAAGACCTTGAAAAATGCATGGAACATTTACACCCAGAGACGCAAAGAAGAGTGCACATGCACCTGCCATGGCACTCTCACCTGTTCACACACAGTACTCAAGATTAATCACACACAAACAACAGATTTAAGCCTTTCACACACGAGACCGAAACACTGGATGTCAGACAGTCGGATTCAGACAGATCACAAACAACTGGGTTTGTTACCAGAAGTGTGCACAAATCCACTCACTTTAATCTTCCAGAACCAGGCCCCATTTTTCAGGATCATGGCTATGAATATTCCCTCTGCTGCAGACAGACTAATGTACGACTGGTGTGTGTGTGTGTGGGTTGGACACGAGTGTGCCAGGGTGCTACGAGATAATGTAAGCTGCTGTTTCAGCACCAGTCGCACAGACTGGACACACAGTCTCTTCCTCTGCGCGTTCAGGACACATCCCAGCCACACTGGTGTAGTCTGCCAGCTAAAAAAGCTTTGCAAACTAAAACCAGTACAACTGACCAGAGAAGATGAACACACAACCGTTCTTTTCAACCAATAACAGTGTGTAGGTCTCCTGAAAACAGTTAAGCTTAAGAAGAATGAATAGAAAATAAAGGCGATTTTGTGAATTGTAGTGTTAATTAAGCTGAGAGCTCTGCAGAAGCAGCTGCGACACAACGCCTGAAGAGAAACAGGCAAAAAGGGTGTAAAATGACAATGAAAAACTGAAGGGGATGAGCAGGTATCAGGGTTGAGGAGCTTTTGAGAGAAAGAAGTGGAGTATGAAGTGAGGGAGAGGGGCTTGACAGACAAGCAAAAGCATGGTGTGCCCTCGCCGCCCTGTCCAGGCATTCATCCATTCCAGCTGACACAGCAATTTACAATCCTAGCAGTGATGGGGCACAGCAGGACGAAAAGCATCCTCAATGAACTTCACAACCTTACTAAAGTATGGATCAAATGATCAGCAAATGATAATGAACAATGTCTGTTTCAAATATTTTTTTATGCAAAAAAATAAAATCTAATTAAATATCAAAAATTATAAAAAATAAAATACTAACATTGATGTGATATAAAAAAAAATTTAAAATATATATAATAATATATATATATATAAATTGAGCATAAAAATATAAGATGTGTATGTGGTTATATTATGCACAAATATAATTTCTATTTTTTTTTAAATATTCCAAATGTAATCTAATCCACACTAAATGATAAGTAGCCTATATTAAGTAGTATATTATACATAAATTAAAATATAAATAAATCACCTTTTTTTAAAAAACGTATATGATATAAAAATGTTTATGTAAAACATATAATATACTACTGCTTGAGTACCTGACAGATAATTCTGTTTTTCAATGTTTTATATATGGTGTTGTAAAGTAAAATATTTCAACTTCTGGAAATGCAGCATAGCACCCAAAATATCACTTTACCCCCCAAAACTAGTCATGCTATTATTGTACTTTCATTTGAATCATTACTCATTACCCTAAACAAAACTTCACATCCTCACTGAACCTCACGACCTTGCAATGCACTCCAGATTCAGGGTCTGAGTCAGATCCCCCTGTTCCTGCACCACAGAAACAACCATCCCAGCACACTTCCCTCAACTCAGCAAAATCAATACAGGTAAGTCAAGAACTAAGAGCGGAACACAGCAACATCAGCACTGCCAATTACATATAATGACTTTAATGATGCTGTCAAACACAAGCAATGTTAAAAAATAAATTCAGACAAAGGCAAATTTAGACATTCAAGGCCATGCACAAGGTTGTTTGCATGAGTTTTCAATTGATGATAAAAATAATAAATATGCAGACTCAGCATTGCTGAAGCCCAGGGTCAATGAGTTTGAGTTACATGAGAGTAATTAATGCATGCGGCTGGATGTTGTTTCAAAAATGTGACCATACGAATTAATTAAATTCTACTACAAAACAGTAAGAATATTTATTTATTAAACATTATTATGAGACTAGTGTGATCATGAGACTTACATGTTTCTTATCCTGTAGCTCCATTGCAGATGCTGTCTCTCACCATACTCTGTCGAGATACCCAGAGCTGGTATTTACGGGCCACACTTGTCTCGATCCCAGCCCTTCTGGCAGAGGAAGGCAACTGTGGCCCCCAGCTCCAAGACACCGCACCTGCGGCCACTGCCAGTCTGAGGGACGGATGTCGGGGCTGTCGTCGAAGCCCAGGGGACTGGAATCAATAAGAGGGTGTAGCTTCTCTCTTCTTACATTCAAAGGGATCTGATCAGGCCAGAAAGAGTTACAAAATGAGTTATTACATATAATCAATGACTACAATTAACATCATTATCCAAGTCAGGTTTACATGCTGTAGTTATTGGAAAATTTATGTACTCATGGTATCAGTATTCAAAATCATTCAGAATTCAAAATGGTAAATCAGTATTCAAAATAAATACAAAATGTTCCCACTATTGATGTACAGACGATGATCAGACTGGCCTTTGCCTACTTCCTCATTTCACTGACAACAGCACACAAGAGTGCAATAAAGAGCAAGAGCAAGTCTGTAAATAAGGGTAGTTGGCACACAACGTTTCTTTTTTATTTTAGGTTAAGTTATGGCAAAGTTTAATGGTCCAACAGGATGACAAAAGTACAAATATCCCTCAATTAATACGGTTAAAAAACCTGCATGTATAATAATTAGAAAAGAATAAGCAAAATGTGGGTTAAAACACTAAAGATGGAAAATTATAATATTCAGTTAAACCTTATTTTATAATAGCACATACAGTGGGTATAGAAAAGAATCACCCCCCACCCTCCTTTACAATAATCAAATTTAGTTGATTTGCAGCCTGAAATGAAAATGGACACAGTTTTTGTTTTATCCAGCTGTATTTATCCAACTTATAACATCCAAGTGAAAGAGATAACACCAATAGGGCTGTGCGATTAATCGAAATCGTAATAAAATCACGATTTGAGCGTGCGCGATTTCTAAATCGCTTTATAGCACGATTTTCCGCGGGCCCGACCTTCCGCAGTATGCTATCCGATCCAATCAGAATACAGCGCACCTAAGTGGAGCGCGAGAACAGAAAAGACTGGGCATATCCAGGTTCACACACTGTCTGTGATCCGAGCCCATGTTAATGGATTAGAACGTTCAAACTGCACGCGGTAAAAGATGTGAACAGAAAAGGTTAGAAATTGAAAGGTGCGAAAAGAATAAATATCTAGCGCATGAGCATAGAGAGAGTTGTGAGTGAGTGAGAGGAGACATGTTTTAAGTGTGCGCACTCTCTCCGGATGAGAGCAGCGTGTATCTGAGCACGTGTGTCTGGTTTTGTGACAAAGTAAAGAAAATCTGCGTGCGAGTGGAGAGATTCGTGCTCGCGCTTTATTTTAATGTGCTTTCGCGTTACAATAACGCGCTCTCGCTGCAGCTTCTGCACCGCATACACATACTGTATCCGCACTGCAGACGGAGTACGTGTGAACCTTGGGCAATAAATATATTTCAGCACCTGAGGCACCGCTACAATGAGCTCTATGACCAATGCATGGCAAAAAAAAAAAAAAAGCCCTGGACACGGGATTTTTTTTTATTTTTTATTTTTATTTTTTGCCGTATGTCTAGACATTTTGTTTGACATCTTTACTTAGTGATTATTTTGACTTATGTCTGTTCTAGAGGCATGTTACAAGTTTTTGATAAAGCTCTCATTGGTTTTCTTTTGGAAAGATGTTTCAAATTTATACTGAATGCATTTATGACTGTAAAGCATGTCTGTGTGTGTCAAAATCGTGATTAAAATCGAAATCGCAAAATTGATTAAAAAAAATCGTGGTAGGTTTTTTTTTTTTTGTCCATATCGCACAGCCCTAAACACCAACATCTCAGAAAATAAAAATTGAAATTATAAAACAGAATCACTGACTTGAAAAAAAGGCTAATTCCCCCACCTAAAAATGACTTGTAAACTCAATCAGGAGCCCAGACTTAAACCCCAGTGAAAATCTGTGGAATGACTTGAAGACTGCAGTCCACTAACGCTCAGCATCAAATTTAACTAAACTTGTGCAGTTCTGCAAAGAAGAGCGGGCAAATATCGCAAAGTCTAGATGTGCAAAGTTAGTAGAGACATATCCCAACACACTAAAGGCATTAAAGCAAAAGGTGGTTCAACAAAATACTAACACAAGCAGCTGATCCTTTTTCCAACTCAGTGATTCTGCTTTTTTTTTCTGAAATCGTGGTGTTATTTTCACTTGGATGTTATAAGTTGCACTGAGTAAACACAGCTGGATAAAACAAAAACTGTGTCCAAACTGTGATCAATTAGACAATGACAGTCTAAAATTAGACAAGAGAAATTATATAAGAGTGCCAGCAATCTGCAAAAACAGCTTTTGACTACAACCTCAAACAATGCAGGACATTTAATCATTTAATCTGTGGCTTTCTAGGTAAGAGGCTACATTTGACAAACAAATCACTAAGAGTTTGGCTTATTATTTAGAGAGACCAGCAAACCTAACCAGGAAACTTACTCCTCACGCCGAAGATCAAAACTGGCTCACTTTAACTGTAATTAACCATCACTGCACCATCACTTACATTATCTCATGAATCCAGAATATTCAGAGAGAACAGGTGCTGACAGTATTACACAGATACATAAGTACTTTACTAGTAGTGCTGATGCTACTTTAATATTTAACTACAGAGAGTGAAATGACAATGCAGGATTCATCTGAACAATCAAATCAGCAGTGGCACTTTACAGCAACAGCTTGCATTTATGTATTACACATCCTAATGAAATATAATATCCCAGAGTTTTTCCGATTATTATTACACCTATGTTAATGTGAAAGGCAGCTCCCGTTTTGCATGTTTATCGTTTGATCAAAGCTTGCGACCTGACAGAAACAACCCTGCTGTATCTCACTGTTGAAATGAGCTGTCAAAGTTACAATCATTTATATATAAATATAATTACACCATTTAGAAACACTGTACACAGCTGGTTCATGTTAACAGAGGTGGCCCAGGGGTTAAATGATACTGGCTACACGTTCAGATCACATTAAATCGACGTACACTTACGTTATAGAGCTGCAACATTAACGACCCGCAAGTGGCATCGTTAATCATCAAGAGCGTTTAAGCAGAATCAAATAATATTGGTCTCAAAATCCTTGGACTCACTTCTTAGTGACGGCCATGTTAGTGAATAGAAGGGCGTGGTGTGTTTTGTGTAGGGGACGATGTAGTGGAATCTGATTGGTCCGTGATATCTGAGAGGCGGGATTTGCCTTGTTTTCTGTTTTGTGATTGGTCAGTACTACAGGGAGGGTATTCAGCTTGCTGTTGTCTGGCTCATGGTTTTAGGCGTATTTACCCGGAACATCAAAGTGAAACCTTTGATGTCATATGGGGTTTATAATAAATGCATATTTATAAATATCGCTCTTTAAATATGTATCTGCACGCAAAATGCAAAAACAGACAGAGAAAGGACGAGAGATAGGCTACTAGTCTTTATATTTTTTGAATAGTAATGTAATGTAAAATTCAGTTGAGATTTATTTTATACTTTAACACTTTAATATTTTAACATCTACACAAACTAATCAGTTTTTTTTATTTGGAGGCAAATAATTAAACAATTATAACACATATACATAGATCAATAGATCAGCCTTATAATAAATATAATCAAATCACCCCCATTTAGTGGTATAAATTCATAATGATACTAAATCAAACACACGATATGATTTGTTTTAAAAAAAAAAATGATTACATTAAATAATGCTTAATAAATCAATAATGTTCATCCCAAACAGTTCAAAATGTCATGATATTTTTTATAGAAAATCGTACTGTATACATCTTCTCTGTAGTATCTTTATGCCCCTGAAAAACCCTGGCTATAATGAATTAAACATTTGGTTAGCATTAACCTTGATCTTACATAAACGTTTGTACATCTTTTTTTTTTTTTTTTTTTTTTATATAACGTCTTAATATTTCATGGCAGGAGACATCTTTGAACTTTAGAGTAAGTCATGGGTTATTAGGTGAGCTTTGCATATGTTGGTTGTTTAATGTGGGGTTCCGGCCCGACTGGACAAATTGCTGTAGGGGGGTTTCACCACCTCTTCCATAATCACAGCAATGGTGTGGCACAGCTCTTTCGCCTGGAAGACACAACAGATCAAATATAAGAGCAATCTCATTAATTAAAACCAAAATATTAATAAGCCCGGCTCTTGAATAATGATTGTATTATCTACATACGAACCTGCTTTAGACTGAAGCTGACAGTCATGGGTTGAGTTTGGCCACTAAAGCTGATCTCAACTGATGGCAGCTTGTCTTTCTTGGGACGGATTGAGCGCAAGGACTGCACGTCCTCCAGAGACATTGTCAAACATGCGTTCTGCAAAGTTCGTGATTCTTTAGTTGTGGTCGGGTATGGTTAAAACACACAATTAAGATCAAAACATCATGGGAACTGAACAAGGATGTCATACCTGTGATTTGGGCTCAAGGATTTTGATAACTTCATAGTTGACTGCGACCAGGGAGGGAGAGGGGCAGCTGCGATTACTTACTTTCTGAGCAGTGAATACATCAAATCCAAAGAAAGGCAGCAAACTGACACTCTCTGGAAAGTTGAAGAGTTTGTTTATATGCATAAGGATGTGAAAGCAATTACTGAAATGGTTTAACAGCTGTCTGGAAACATTAAGACAGGTTTGTTCACTCACTGATAAAGCGAGCTTTGGCATCAAGATGGCCAAGGGGGCCTAAGGTAGAAAACTGTGCCCGTATAGTATCAAGAAGTCTTTCATCACTGAGCCGATCCATTCGGGGAAGGTACTGCTTTACCTCAGCGCTGAAGATAAAAAAAATTGATTACAAATAATTTAAACCATATTTAAATATGGTTGACATAGTGTCATATTTAAACCAATGATTTGAATATCAATTAAAAGTTTCACTGAAAGGTTTAGGGATATGGAAATCACAAGGTTTGAGATAGGCTTTATAAAATTACTTGGAGGGTAAAGCAGTCAGCCCAAGGGCAAGGTGTTGAAGAGCGGTCAACTCAGCCACCTGCTGGTAGATTGTAGGGCTGTTCATGGGCAGCAACAGCTTCCCTTTCAGATAATTAGCCACAAGCTAAAAAAAACATAAGATGGCATCCATCATACAATACATGAAAATGATATATATAAAAACAGATTTTTCAATTTTTTTGAAAATAAGTTTCTTATGCTCACCAAGGCAGCATTTATTTGATCAAAAATAATTGTGAAATATTATTACAATTTAAAATATCTATTTTTATTTTAAAATATTTAAAAATGTAATTTATTTTTCTGATGGAAAAACTGAATTTTCTGCAGCCCTTGTGTCAGTCTTCAGTGGCAAGTGATCATTGTAATATGCTGATTTGGTGCTCAGGAAACATTTCTCACTATTATCAATGCTGAAAACAGTTAAGCTGTTTTCGTGGAATTGGAAACTATGCATTTTTTTTCAGGATTACCTGATGAATAAATAGTTGCATTTATTTAAAATGGTGTTTTAAAATCTTTTGTAGCATTATAAAATTTACAGACACCAAACTTTTGAATAGTAGTGTATACATTTCCAGAAATAGATCTTGAAATCTTGGATATTCATTAATGTAAAACAGGGTTGTGTTATGACTAATGAATTCAAAAGTGACTGTTTTTGTACCAGCTGGTAGTGGAACTCCAGATAAAGATCATTGTTAAACTGGAGTGGCTGTTTCCAGATTATTCGATGAAAGGAGAGGGAGATGGAGCCATCATCCGGCAGGAAGTCAAACATATACTCATCAGAGTGAATTGGGCGTGTCACATCACCTAAAGAGAGGGTCAAAAAAAACAAAAACAGTATGAAAGCACTGATTGATGTGAATGTGTGTTCATCTGAGCATAAGAGTGACTAAATATATCTTACCTCCTTTCTTAGTGGCATGGATGGAAAATTCCTTCACTTCTGCTGGATTTATGATGCCCATCTCAGTGCAAAAGTCTTGTACCACCTCAAATGCAACCTACAGAAAAGCATTTCATGTAAGCAACACATTATCTAAATAGAATAAAAATAGAAAGAACAGCCCTCACTTACACTAAAGCTGCGAATCTTGCAGGAAAATTGGTTTCCACCAGGCAGCATGATGGGCAGCCGACGAGAGTTCCTCCCAGCCTGCATGTGATTCAGATATCAAGGCAAAGAAAACTATTTCACATGCTTTCATCTTCTCTGTTCAACCTATTTTCTTTTCTCATGCATCTTCACTTACCAAAATGGCCTCCATCTCTGAATGTGAAGGGATGTACCTGCGTCCTCCAAAACTGAGTGTCCGTTTGAGATTCTTCATGCACACACTTGCCAGTTCTATATCCAAACATTATATTCACAAAACCCATGCAAACACAAAAACACATATGATGTAATCTTGGCTCATATTGGTGGGGTCATTGAATCAAGTCTGTACTACAAATACAGTATAAGATGTTAGGGGAATACTGTACCTTGGAAAGGGTGGTTGGCATCCTGAAAGATGGCCTCCAGGTGACGGGTGCAATATGGCAGGAGAGTGTTGGAACAAGGGAAGAATCCAGTCACCAGACTGAACAAACGCCAGCCACGGGTACAATTCTCCCTAGAAAATCAGCAAACAATATGCACATTCAAAAGTTTAGGGTCAGTAAAATTTCAGAAGTCATTAATGACTACAAAGTTCAAAAGAGCAACATTAATTTGTAACATTGTAAATGTCTTTACAATCACTTTTTATCAATTTAATGTGTCCTTGCAAGTATCTAAAAAAAAAAAAATCATTTGAATGGTAGTGTACACATATTATTTACTCACTTGACTGGGTTTTTGGTAGTCTGCTTGATGACCTGACAGTAGATCTCATCCCTGAGGAACTCCTTCTCTTTTCCCAGCTGAACCAAAACAAGTTGTCATGTTACAGATGTATACTATAAATTCATAATACCTTTTAAAAAATACACTGTAGGTTTGGAGGGAACACTTACCTGCAAAATGAAGTTAATACAGTCACTCTCTGTCTGATTTTTCTTCATAGGCTGATCCAACATAAACTGCATCAAAACTACAAAGAGATTATTGTGTCAAATACTTGTTCTCTCATTGGTCAATCTGTGATCAAATATTTTGGTATATAAGCTGAATATAATGACCACTTTCCCAAGCAACAATTTTATGTATAGCCATGCATGCTTCTTTTTAAAGGGATACTCCATCCCAAAATGAAAATTTTGTCATTAATCACTTACCTCCATTTCGTTCCAAACCCGTAAAAGCTCCGTTTGTCATCGGAACACAATTTAAGATATTTTGGATGAAAACCTGGAGGCTTGATGTGCTGTTTCTACGTGTATTTAGCATTGATTTAAAATAAAACAGCGCATCCTTGTTGCATGGATGACACAGAAGAGCATACACAGCATACGGTGATAATGAGACACAGAGGAGACTGTTGACAAATGAATTATTGAATAAAGTCATTATTTTAGTTTTCTTCGCTTACAAAAAGTGTTCCCGTCGCTTCATATAACCCAGATTGCACGTCTGATGGCAGATGGAGTATTCCGATGACGACTTTCATACCTTTTATGGACCTTGACACTGTTATTTACTTGGCAGTCTATGGGACAGACACAGGCCTCCCGGTTTTCATCCAAAATATCTTAAATTGCGTTCCGAAGACAAACAGAGCTTTTACGGGTTTGAAACGACATGGGGGTAAGTGTTTAATGACAAAATGTTCATTTTGGGATGGAGTATCCCTTTAACGTCTTTTTTATTCCTCCAAAGTCTATTAATTTAAAGTCAAATCAATAATTCATTTTTTTAATTTACATATAAATGTATTTTATTTTATTTTATATATTTAATGTATTTATCAATGTGGTAAATTGCCATTTACGGTAATAAGTGGGATAATGTAGAGTTATTCTCTCATTTTTGCAAACTTTTTTGCTTCTCATTTTGGTCCTGATTTTATTTTACATGACCCACTGACGGTACACTATCGCAAGGATCCCAAAATGTATGCTGTTATAATGGATGAGTTTACAGTATGTATTTGTTAGTTCATTAGTTCACTTACACATGAAGTTTTGAGCACCCAGACGATTGAGATCATTGTCTGAGAAAAGGATCAGTGATTCCTGAATGGGATTCTAATAAAGGAAAACAGCAAACAAAAACATTTAAATAAACGTATAAAATCCCAGCATGCATCGAGAGACTAAGAGATGCATACATACTGGAGTATATTCCACCATCTCATTGAGACTTTTGTCTTTGTTTGTTCTGAAAAAAAGAGAGAAATAAATCAATGTCAAGTGGCGTTTGTGAAGTATGATGCAAACTCATCTGCTTTCCCGAAGATTTCACCTGCTGATAGCATCCGTGAAGAAATTCTTGGCGAACTCAGTCATGATATACTTCTGACGTTCTGATTCAGATCTCTGGATGGACCCCACTTCCACACTGTATTCACTGCCAGACACTGAGCGGGAAACAGGGGTGTTGGAAACGGAGCCATTAGCAGGTATGCTGGCCCCAGGGCCATTGACAGGTGTGTTGGTGACAGGTCCATTGGCTGGTACATTGCGGGAAGAGCCGGTGAGTCTCATACTCTTTTTCCGCTCAAGCTGCCGCTCCATGTTGCTGCTGTGGTAGTCTGGTGGGGCACAAGGCTGAGTGACGTCCACCGGGAAGAGTCCAGAACGGCCCCCACTGGAACCAAACATCCATCCTGCAAAGATAAAAAACACAATAGTAAACATCTTTTAGGTTTTATATTAAAAGTGATATTCAATATACAAACGTCACACTTTTTCCTTTTTTTTTTTTTTAAATATCGTGCATAAAATGTTCCTTACTAACAAATACGTGTCCAGGGAAATAACACTTGTGGCCTAATAAATGAATCTAATCATATCCTTAGTGCATTAACAAATTAGAAAGCCTGTTTTTAATGGTCAGACATGTAAATTATTGGCTCAACCAACCAACTTTTTTTTGCTATTCTGTGTCGCTAATGGTGTAGAAATTACACATATTAACTTAAAGTTTATGGAGATAAACAATCTGAAACCGTTTTCTAAGGTTCTCATCTCACCGTCCTTGAGGCCATCCATGTTCAGGATTTTGATGACGTCGCCTCTGTGTAAGGTCAGCAAGCTCTTGTCATCTGCCACATAGCTCTTCACAGCGATCAAATAGTCTGAGTTCTGCAAATAAAGAATCAGTCAATTTTCTGGCAAAGAAAATTAAGATGCACATTTATCATTGTTTGGCAAATTTTTGTGAGTGAAATGAAGAAATTATTTCTTTAGGAATCCACACAATCTGGAATTTCACATGAGGACAGAAGATTTGCAAATTTCACAACAGGTTGAAGTTGTTCACACAAATTTGCTGCAATGACCAGCAGAAACTTGATTTAAAAGCAACTTCTGTGTGACAATAGACAATTTATCTTTCTGCCCATGAAAATTCACTTAAATTAGTGATAAGACTGAGAACTGAATCAAGCATAACAAATGTAAAAGGGCAAAAAAAAAGAGATCATGATACATAACAATAGTTAACGTCATGGTTAAAGTCAACATGAAACCTCAACCCATTTTACTTCTGTAATGTAGTGAAAGAAATAGGAAATTAAATTAAATATACAAATACAACTTGGTCAGCCTCTGAAACAACTCAGGCTCTCTTTTTCAATTTATATATATATATATATACACATGGTGGGATTTAATCCTTTGGCATATGTTTGGATTGTGAAAAGAAGGTTTTGCATACCAGAGATGAAGTAGTTGAAAGAAAAGGGGTTGAGAAATTGAAAAAAAAAATGTACTTTTTTTTTCTTATGAATAAAATGTACTGAACTGACCATTCCTTATAAGACCATGAATGTGCATTAATAAGAAAGTAAACAGGCTGACCCTGTTTACTTTCTTAATGCATATTCATAGTATGTTGGCTTTAAATGAAAAAATAAAGCTACATGAGTAAAGGTTAGTATCACAAGATTTAAAGTGAGCACCGTAATCAGCTCCATGAGGAAGAGATGAATCACAGCAGCGATCTGTGCTGCATGTTGAGAGTGAAGTTCCAACTCCTCATTACTCAAAGTGATCACGACATTTCCAGCCCCTTGCTGCTGTACTGACAAAACCTGTGAAAAACTGAACAGCAAAAAACATATAGTTATATAAACTGCAACACTAGAGAATCTTTTATACTACTGTTCAAATGTTTGGGGTCAGTAAGATTAACAAAGATAACAAGCAACAAAGTTAGATTTCAACCATTAACTTCACTATGATTTCAATCTTTGACATGGTCTTACTCAGTCAGTAATAAAGATATCAGTGTTACATTTTCACAGAATGTTCTTTACCTTATGAAGGATGATTTTATATAGAAAAAACATTTTTTTTATATATGTGGACAATTACCATGGCATCTGTTTGTATATAGTTCAGCAGAGTTTTGACTATGTTCTTGATATGGAAATTAAACTCAAATTAAATGTTGATCACAAAAAAAAAAAAAAAAAAAAAAAAAAAAAAAAAAAACAGGTTCAGCCTGTTTAACACAACATTTCTATCCCCTCAGATGTTCTGTACCTGTAGCTGTGCAGTAGTCTGAGGTGTTTAGGGTTTATGCCTGAAGCTCCTGCAACCTTCAGCAGTCTGATTCCTCGATGCGACACTCCCAGAATCTGAGCATCTCCTCCGTTCCCAACCTGTGAAGCACACATGCAAAAACATTTCTGAGTGCTTAACAAATTTCTGTATGCATGTTTCTGTGCATTATGTAAGAAAAGCCAAGTATTTCACCTTCACATTAAAGAGACGTGAAAAGTAATTGGACCAGTTGTCTCTTGCTGCCATGACAATTCTTTTCTTCATAGCATCATCTAGTGAACTGATATTGGTTCTGATATGGAAGCTCGCTGGTAAGAGAAAAACAAAGATATACAAAAAAATAAAAAAAAACTAGCTGAATTGTCCATAATAGTTTATCTGAATTATTAATAGACAGATACATGGTTTCACATTATTAAAAAACAGCATTTGTCATACCCAAAAGGTCTTTCATTTTACGCCTTTCTTCACGTGAAATCCTCAGACAAGAATCTGAGTAAGTGTCTCGCATGATCTGCAATTTACAAAAACAGTAGACAATTTGATGTATATAAAATATATTCATTTTTGCATTGTATACAGAACAAATGCAATGCAATGTTTGCTACTGACCTGCTCACAGAGTAAATTAAGAACGTATGGGTGGTTGAATCTTTCCCTGGGATAAAACAGCTGCGTAGAAGAAAGCACAAATACAGTGAGTACACTGTACATAAGTTAGCCAGAAGGCAGTGATAACCTTTGTAGGGGTCATGCAAAGTCACATCAAGCTCTCTTGACTTAGTTACCTCCTTGCGCAGGAAGAGTTTGCCAGGCATACTGGGGTAGGAAAAGTAAACACTGGCAGAGAATCTGTGCAACTGGGAGCGAACACTCTCCTCCTCTGCCATCCTGTTGAACTGATCTTTAGAAACACATAAAGGGTGAGATTACATTAGCAAGTGCAATCTGTCTACCTTAATATTTGAAATTTAGAGATAGAAAGCTGCACAGCTTGCTACAAATTTGCATATGTCTAACTTTAATTTCTATGAATATGTCTGTGCTGCAAATTAAAGTATTTTTGATATATATAAATATCCACAAGACAAGAAAGTTGCTTGAATTGTTTTTGTAAAAAAAAAAAAAAAAAACACTTGGAAAATTACTTAATAATTTTACAGTTTTTCTATTAGACAGAAGGAAAAAATTAAGAAACATTTCCTTAATATATTTAAAAATTTCTTCATAAATTGTTATGTATTATCTCAAAACATAAAAAATAACCCCAAAACATAAAAAAAAAACCAATAAAAATGTTATTAGTTTCAAAAACATATACATAGTACATAATACATATTTATATGTAAAAACCTTAAATTAAAATCGACAAAAGATTTCCAATTAAATTTTATTTGCTGAAAGGAAACACAAATGAAAAAGTAAATAAAAATTATCTTAATAAATACTATTTTTTCAACATCTAGAATATTTTGATTACAAGAAGAAAAAATAAAGCATCTAATTTATTTCTTTGTCATTATTTCTAAACTGTCAGTTTTCAACATCTGGAATATTTTGATTAGAGAATGAGAAAAAAGAAAAAAACACTTGAAATATTTCTTAACAAACTGTCAGTCTTTCATTTTAATGCATAGCAAATGTCAAAATCCACTCAAACCTACAAATTTGTGAATTATTTCATTTCACCCCATGAACAGTTAATTGTGCTAATTATGGTTAAAGAAAACTAAGTTATATGATTTGTAATATTTTAATATTTAACCCAATATATTATGACTTATTTGATGTACTATGTGTACTGCATATATGTTAGAAGTGACTCATAAAAATTATTTGAGAATCACTTACTAGGTCCAGGTGGAGACATCAGTGGTGGGTCGGGGATGCTGGGAGGTGGAGGAGGGATGGGCTCACGAGCTCGAGGCAGAGCATGCGAACGCTGTGAGCCGAAAAGATCAGCTAGTGAACGCTGCTTCTGTTTCATATCGTTAGAGATGGCACGAGGACCATGGGACTCAGGGGGCTGAGGAGGTGAAGGAGGCTTCTCTTCCCACTGTTTCTGCAGCACAAATAATACACAAAAGATTCATGGTCAACTTCTGCATCCTTGACTTTGAACTTTGACCTCAAAAAGTTTATTATGGCTTGTCACTCAGGTCGGTATCATCTACCTTCTGTTGAGTGACAGGTCCCTGAGATTTGAGAATGGCCAGAGCCTCATCTTTGGGGTCATTTTTCTTTAGAAAGTGCTTGGCCGGAACCCTGTGATGATCAAAGTCCACATTATTCCTCTTCTTACAGTCTAAAATCCCTCCAAGTTAAAAGGTCAAAGCAACATAATATCATGCAAGCATTCAGTTTGCAGCAGAGGCTGCATTAAGTCAGTGTGAATCACAGCTAGCAACCCATTTTACTTCCGTAGCACAAAATATATAAAGGCGAAACAGGACACGTCACAAGAAAACAAGGGCAAGGCTTGATTTTATCCATTGTGAATTCACTGGATCATGAAAAGGGGTCTCTAGGTGGAGCAAGGTCTTGCTTTAAAATAATTCAGGTCAATTCTTGACCCACCTGACAGGCTCGAAGGCTCTAGGTTCTGGAGAGGGCCGGCTCTGGTACTGCTTGATGATCTCTCTAATTTTACTAGTAGGTTCTGGTTTAGGAGATGTTGGTTCTGGAGATTCTGGTTCTGGTTCAGGTTCTTGGATGTTAAGAGGAACTGGGAGTGGTTTCACTGTGTGAAGAAGAGTTTATAAACTTCAAGAAACATTATTTTGGATGATGGTTTTATATAGTAACACACTATAATCTTAAAAAAGACATTAAAATGACTTGAGTTTAAATTTAAAGAATTTATCACTAAAACTTAGTTCTAGGTGTTGTGACAAACGTCTGACCTTCAGTCTTTACTGGTGGAGGTGATTTGGGTTGTGTCACCGGTGGAGCGGCGTATATCAGTGGCTTAGCAACCTTTGGTGCAGGCTTTGGGTGTGCTTCTGACGTACATGTGATGCATAAAGATAGTGAAAATCTTATCTTTTATGCAATTTTATTTTTTGCCATTTTAAGGATTCTCTTTGACAGTGTGCACTCACCAATCTTTTGAAAAAAATCCCTCTTCTTTTGAAAAGACCCTTGAACTTCCGGGAAGTCTGTCTCAGGCTGTGCCTTAAAGAACAAATTAATGCACTGTAAAAATCTGAAGCGTAAACATGACGTTAAAGAAAACACAGGCACTGGTCAATATTGTGCTTGTACCTCTGGCCTGCTGAGCTTTGGAAGAGTCTCTGGGGCTTTTTTGGGGGTCTGAGGGATGGTTCTTTCTACCTGGGGGCGGCTTCGGGGTCTGGGTGAGGGTGAGCGTGAAGGTGAACGTGCACGTGGAGGAGAGCGCCGCCGCTGACGTGGTGACTGTCTCTGTGACTCCTTTTCGCGTTTTCGCATCTCTTCCTGCTGCTGCTTCTGGGACAGTGTCATCGCCTGCATGGTCATCTGCTGAGCCTATAGGGAAAAACAATTTTTTTATACATATTATAAAAAATAGATATAAAAAAATGATTTCACCTACTCTAAATGTGTTTTGAGTGGTGGACTCACCAGAAGCAGAGCCTGTTGATTGATAAAGGCCTGTTGCTGAGCAGCCATTTGCTGTGTGTTGACAGCAGGTACGGCTTGTGGCATGGCAGTTGGCATCATCATAGCTACGTCCAAAACAATCAGTAGGAAGAGAGTAAGCATTTAACACTTTATGCTATCAGAGATGCACAACATCAGCAGTAGGGATGCTTACGTTGCATGGGTTGCATTTGTTGCATCATGGGCATAGTAGCGGGCATCATGTTTGGCATCATTGGTGTGGCAGCATAGCCAGCCATGGCAGGATTCATTGGCATTCCTAAATGATAACAAGGGAGTAAACAGTCCAGTTACAAAATAAATTCTAATGTCAGGTCTGAAAAATTAAACTAAATAAAAAACAATTAATATTAAAATTATTAGATATTAAAATTACATTATAATTATATTAAATAAAAAATGAAACTAAATTAAAATGTATTTGTAAAATATATATACGTATGTATGTATATATATATATATATATATATATATATATATATATATATATATATATATATATATATATGTATATATATTCATATTTTTATTTTTATTTTTAATTTAAATTGTTCTACTAAAACTGCCATTGTATACTATGAGTATTGTTGGCTATATGGCAAATTGCTTGTGAAGTTTCTCATTTGTAAGTTGCTTTGGATAAATGGGTCTGCTAAATGGATAAATGTAAAAGTATGGTAAATAAAAAAAAGTGTTTAACTTCAGCAATCTTGTCTGTTTCTTATTTGTTACCTTTAAATGGTAACATATTTATCAGCATTATATTGGCCTAACTGCTCTCTAAATATCTGTATCACCATCAATCAATGACTACACACTAAACAGATATACAATCTGTACCTGCTCCGGCGTACATGCTGGGCATCATACCTCCTCCTCCTCTCATTCTACGATTCAGCATGGCCATCCGTTCAAAGTCCTACCAATAAAAAACTGCACATAAGACCTCTGCAGGCCAGCCCTCAAAGATAAAATGCAATACAAGTAGAACTTAGAGTTAATAAGTGCCAAAGCTACGTAATCTTTGCTGGCTTTGACATGAGTTTAATTCGTGACTTGTGTTCCAACTCTATAAATGTAAAACAATATATTAAAAAATATATAAATATCAAAAAATCTACAGTGGCTTTTATTTTAAAGAAAGACAGCACAACTACACTTTTTATTTGTAGTTCACTAAAAGAAGTTTAATAGGTTTTAAATGATAAATTAACAGATATATTGCTCAGTTTCTATAAAATATATTTAATATATAATTTTTTTTTAATCAAAGTAGCTGCCGGTTTGACTGTAAACTGTACAATAATGTAGATGTATTTGAACTGGATGATACTGACCCCAGGACCCTGATCAAACACAGGATCAAAAAGGTCATCAACGTAAGAATCCATCTGTCGACCACGAGATCCTAAAAGAAAGATTGTTTCAGGAGTGTCCTTTATAAAGTTATTTTATTTACTCTTCCCAGCCCTCATACTGTAGCTTTTATTCACTTTGATCTCTTTCATTGTCTCTCTGAAAAGCTATGCAACAGAACAATGACTCAGAATGCACTCTCTGTTTCCTAGTAATGGCTGGACACTCACTTTGGGATGTTGAGGAGGGTTCATAGGTGTCCCATGGGGATGCTTCAAAGGGTGGGAGACCAGGGGCTTGCATAGGGGGAGCAGGAGGTATAAAGTCATCCAGGTCTGTAGGTGCCATCCTGACAAGAGAAAATTAATCATTAAAGGAATTAAACTGTACTTTGACAGACAGTTTCCTTTGATTTAACTGTCAGCACTGAGCTCTACACAGGCATACCTGTCACTTGTGTTGCTAAAGAGGTAATCGGTTTGAGTGGGTGGGTGACCCAGGGGCACATCAGCCTCCACTCCAGCCAAGAGATCCATTACAAAGTCACAGCCTGCCAGGTCGGTCCAACCCTCCCCAGCCAGCAGAGACACAGACCAGCCCCGTGTAGCTTCAGTAACACCCCTGAGAGAAAGAAATATGACTTTAAAATTATTCTGAACTCTCAGGGACGTAACACTACATAAAGCACCACTCAACATCTACAAACACTGCTTGCGTGTTTATGGTACTCTTATAATTACAACAAGGGTGAATCTCATACTGTATATAAAAAAACTATTTCTTATAGTTTATTTACATATTACATAATTACATATTAAATCATTCTGTTTTATATATTGCATATATTATATATAAATTGCAATTAAAATATGTTTATATAAATTTAAAATATAAAATATGACATAATTAAAATTAACTAATTTAACATATAATATTGCATTTTATTTTATAATGATTACGTATATAACAATTTTACAGTACACATAGAATTTAATTAACTTAATGATATAAAAACATTAAACAAGCTTACCAACGCCAAAAGTTGGAACAGTAGTACATATTCAAATTTCTCAATGATATAAAATAATTATAGAATTACTCTTTATTTTTCTTTAGATTTCGGTTTCAAATGTGTCCCAAAATAAAACCTAGAAAGAAACTTGTATTGATGCTACTTTACATAAATACATACATGTACATACTGTACGTCAAATTTTGTTGATTATAGCATTGAAAAAATCCTAATTTTCATGAACACGATGTCACAATGCAAAATATTTTCAGGGGCTTAAAATATGCCAATTTTTTATGTTAAAATATGGGAATAAATATAACCTGGTTGTTTTTTGTGAGACATCTTTATCTATTAGCTACCTGTAGCTAAGAAGCCAAGAGGCCAGTTGTTCCCCTGTGGTCCAAGACTCCACCTCCACAGTTAACCTTTCCTCTGAAAAATAAAAACAGTCAACATTAAATAACTGGAATACTTTCACAATGCATTCATACTCCAATATATTTAATATAATTTATTCTCTTCGAATGAACAGTGCAAATGGGAATACAATATTATTGCTGATAATTATTCCAGTTATCAGATACAGCTCATCAGCTCAGTTTTTTAAGAAAACGACAGTCCTTACCATTGAAAGTGTTAACCTCCACCACCATCTTTCCTTTTCTCTGATTGGCTGTCCACTCGAGTTGACTTGGAGGGTGTTGTCTGCAGGCAGGCGAGGGGAGCTGGAGGGATGTGAGGATTTTGTGTTGACACAGAGAGCGGTACTCCCCTGGACCTCGGTCAGACACGTACCTGACAATCATAATACATACTACTTTTAATTCTGCTGATAAGCAATAGCTGTACAGAAAGACTGACCTCTGTCTGCAATTATCTATTATCTATCGATCACTAGGAAATGTTCATTTGTAAAATCAGTCAGTGGCAATGTTATATCAGTCAATAACATTACACTAATAATCACTTCTTGTTCTAAAGACCCCGCTTTTGCATTTGTAACACTATAACTGAAGACGTACTTGAGGAGGGGTTTCTCCAGGGCAGGAGAGGGTGTGAAGGCACTCAGACAGCAGGCCAGGAGCAACCAGCCCCGCAGGGCACTCTCCTCATTATCCCCGTCCCAAGTGTGGTACACCAGCTGAGCTAGAATCTCATCTCTGATGCTGGGCTGTGATTGGCTCTTCTCCACGATGTAGTTCCCCAACATCTGCTCTTGCCATCCAGTCAGATCAGAGTCACCTGTGAAACGCAGGATCTATAAAGAAGAACGTAGACACGTAAGGATTCATTTAAATTCCGACATTTCATATCCGCTTAAAGTTGATATTTGTTGATTTCATTTGTGGTAAAAGATCCATTTAAAACACTACTGACAAGTTTGTAGATTTCTAGAGCTGTACGGGCATCATCATAGTCCAGAGAAGTCAAAGGCTTCTGAAGCGGGAAACCTTGCGGTTGGCACCATCCATCCTAAAGGGAAAAAGCATATAACTGATATAACAAAATGCATGAAACTAATTCACATGCATGAAAATTGTATATGAATTGAAAGACCACAAAACTCTGCTGTATGTTTTTCAGTGTCTACCTTCAGGACTGTGTTGGCATATTGAGAGAAAGGGTGTCTGTCAATGTCTTGGGGCAGTGAGAGGTTGTGGTCTGCTTTGACCTGTGGCAGAGCTACTTCTGTTACTCCAGATCCTTGAGGACGTCCTGAAAGCCATCATTGTAAAATGTGAATATAAATATTGCATGATGGTTTTCTTATGTTGATGGACACTCATCAGTCACTACAATACAGTTTTTATCCTAAAGCAATACAGTTTAATTATATCCACTACTTAAGACAAATTAACTCAATTTGAGTGTGAACAAGGTCAATCAGTCTAAAACTGAATACTTTTACTCAGGATGCATTAAATTAATCCAAATTGACAGTAAGGACATTAATAATGTTAAAAAAGACGAGCTGCCTATATTCATCAAATAATCCAGACTTACTTTAAACTGCAATAATATTTCACAATATTCCTGTTTTTACTGTATTTTTAATCAAATAAAAGCAGCTTTGGTGAGCATTACTGACTTTTTTAAACTGTAGATATATTCAAAATCAGCTGTTGATGAATTAAAAAAAAAAAGTCAGGAAACACCTTTCAGTATCTTGAGTTCACTAAAGTTAAACAAGGTCAAACCACTGAGAAAATTGTAAATAGGTTGCTTTAGGAAACTTGTCAATCAAAGTTACTTTAATGAATTACATTTTACTTTTAGGCACTTATATAAATATATATGGAAAGTTTTTACAGTACTTTCACTTTTGATTGAGCAAAATGACACAATACCTATACTTCAATTTAAGTATAGTACTTTTTATTGGTTAACAAGTATCAAGGATCTCACCTGCTGCACTGCGTAATCGGGCCGACAGTTCTGCCGGGATCTCCAATATTCCCACATCTTCAGGAAAAACAAATTTGTGTTGTTCAAAATGAACTTTTAACTCTTAAGTGACCGGTTAAATTATGTCCAAGTCCATACAAATCAGATGCTCAAAGACCTTGAGCACACAAGTCAAAACAAAAGAAAATAAAGAAAATCTATAAAATTAAAAAGATTCAGAGTGTCTCACCATCTCTGAAGAGGAAGATGTAGGTTTTGCTGCTTCCTTCACTCTGGTTCTATCAGTATGTTCCTGGTCAAATCAAAATACAATCAAAAACACAATCTAACTTATAAAAACAATAGGTTTAATATTAAGCCACCCTCTGTCCATTTGCATATTGTAGTGTTTTATTCCTTCTTGACTGAACAATGGGACATTTATATTGTAAAGCTATTCCACTCTTTTATTCTATTACCTGTCCACGGCATTGTATGCAAAGGTAAAGGCAAACTATTCTTAGCAGCTCGCCTTCTTTTATATCCTAGGAAGACCCTCCCTCGACTCGCTCCTCCCCAAACAAAAGAATTACATGAAATATGAGTCATCAAATCCATTTTTATCTGAACATTTAGTATTATCATTGTGTTTGACTGGCCTTTTCTGTTTTGTGTATCACTGTTGCCAGAAAGCAGTGTGCAGAAATAAGGCCACTGATTTTTACATACTGTAGAAACAAATCTGGGAGTATCCTGGAGTGTTGCCAACAGATACTTTTTGCCTGTTCCATTTTTATACTAAATAAATGAACTTTTATTGGACAAGCAAAATATAATCATACAAAATATACACAAAGCTGCTTAACCCACTAAATGAGGTTCACGTCACAAACCAGTCTTACCACAAATGAATAACAATTACTACAAAGTGATTTGACAGCAGAGTACATGACAGCTGAGGAGGACAGAGTCCAAACTGCATAAAACAATGATGGGTAACAAGAAAACACAACTGAAAGTAGCAGGTTATATAACTTATTGGATCATTTAAATATAACTCAGTACCAGTCAAAGGTTTGGACCGACTTTATGCTTCTGATGAACATGATAATTGCTTAAATGCTTGAAATCAGTTTTTTTTTTATATAAATATAAATTGAATTTGTTTACAAAACTAACATTTTTAGTCATATTCTTTCAAATCAACAGATGATTTGGACCTCAGAGAAAAGCGGCCAAAAAGTGTCCAGCACACATGGGAACCATTTAAAAGCATCCCATGATGCCGAGAGAGCATGTGAAGTGTTGTCATCTAGATTGTGAGGAATCTCAAAAATATTTTAACATAATTCCCATATATCCATTTGTGTTTTTCAATAGTTTCAAAACTGTACTATTATTCTACAATATTGAAAATAGCAATAATATAGAATAAGTATATCATTATAAGTAAAAAAAAAAACATAAAAAAAATTAAGTATTTTTCATTTCACTTGAAAGAAAAAAAAAAAACTTTCAGATGTACAGATCCAACACATAAGATCACATTTTCCGCCCTGAATTCTCTCTGCATCATTAATCTTTCTGTTTGCTATTAGCATGTGAAATATGGCTAAATATTAAACACTACCTACCTAGGATGATGTTAAAACAAAAGCAGTCGTCCCCATGTAAAGTGCTCTTTAACTGATGAAATTAGTTAAAATCCGAACACAAGAGAAGTGGTGCTTAAGTGGGACTTTGCAGGAATGAGAGAAAGAAAGTGAGGAAAAAGGAGAGAGAGCCTAGGATCAAAGATGAAAGGGCAGGCGGGCGGGTGGAGCTCACCTCAACTAACTCTGACATTTCTTACATGTGTACACACTCTTAAATTGCCCATGACGCACTAGAAATCAAACATGCTACATGAATCAGAAAATAAACATAACTCTATTAATAATGGAGTTTTTTTTTTTTTTTTATAATGTGTAGGTATTTTTTTTTTGTTTGTTTTTACAAGAAATTAATAAAAAATGAATGAAAAGCACCACACTTTTTTTTTTTTATTTAATATGAAATGAAATTGTAATTCTTTTCCTATAGATGTTAAGTAATAGGAAACTATGGGTGTCATTCTAAGAGCGATAAACCGAATTTCACAATCCCATAAATTCACTCAGCACACAAACGGGTCCAAAGTCCATTCAAAGAGTTAAATATATTATAAGACTCATAACTTATGATGCAAGTTCACACTCTGTCCTTACACGTAATGAAAGGAAACAGCAGTGGCTCTTGAGACTCATATGACTATCTTGGAAATGTATTCGACTGTCATTGCATTAGATAATAAAATATAAAAACGAATGACATTAATTAATTTAATGATTAATATAATAATCCATTATTTAGAATGGGAGGAGTGAGGCTGGAATCGTATTAGCTGTCACATCTTAATAAAGTAGTTTTGGTTGCCTAGCAATGGTCCATAGCAGTAAATAGATGATATAGTGAAGTGTGTGCATTTGTATATGTGCACATTAAGCCAAGAAGAAGCCACAGACACATTGGGGAGAAGGATGGAAAGAGCTAGAGACAGATAGAAGGAGAGATAATAAAAGCTCTCACCCTCCAATGACGTTTCTTGATGGTGTCTCTTGTAATCATCATCGCTGCCCAAAACTGAGTGAAGGACTGCTTCAATTTCTTGTAGTACTTCCTGTAACAGAAAAATGGCGCCACTGCTTCACATTCAGAATCACTCCTGTTTTTATCATGAGTTTATCAAATATGAAATCGCTGCACAAATACCGGGCCTGGTGGCCCCTGATGTGGGACTGGATGACGATAGCCTTCTGTTTAAAGAAACGGAAGTTTTTTCGGCAGATGAATCCGCGAATGTTCCTCTGGATGGTGACTGCCGCCCATGTTTGAGTGTTACTCCATTTCTCCTCCACCCGCTGGTACAGACTCTCTTCATAAACACCTGTGTTTTCACATTAAAGGAAGTAATTTGAGGGTGGGATCTTTAGGGTTAATGTAGTAAATGAATGAGTCAGAATAACCCAGGCTGAGGTAGCTAAAGAGTTATGTTACTGTACTTTAGTGAGTCCTAGTTGGTACTGGCCTTCCTCTGCTCCTATAGTCTCCAGTAAAGTCACTACTTGCTCTTTACAAGACTGGTGTGCAGGTCTCTGGGCCAATAATACACCATATCTGAAATTAGACATAGAAAATGTAGTTGAAACTCACCTAGTGGAGATTTTATGGAGGAAGAGACAGTGTAGTGTTGCGTAATTTCTTACTCAATTCTGAGTGATGTACCTATACTCAGGGTTCACACACATTTTGACCAATGCAATTACATGAATTTTCCATGATTTTTAAAGATTTTACACCTTAAAAAATAAATAAATTATACAATAATTATAATTATATACATATATAATAAAACAATACGACAATAAAACAAGTAAAAATGTTATTTTCAGGCATGGAATAAATACAATTACAAACACACACAAGTATGATAACAATTTATGATTGTTAAAACACTAATAATGTATTTGAATGTCCTAGATTCTGCCATAGTGTATTACCTCTCCATGAACAGAGCGAAAGGGATGCGAATTGGAAATCCTTCTTTTCGTATGTGAATAGTCTCCAGTATCCCTCCATACCTTAGCTGTGTGGTTATATAGTCTACATCAAATATGCCTGGAAGCTGAAACCACACAAAAACACCAAACTGAGGTCCACCAATCCACCATTTGTGCTTGCTTACTCTAAACATAATGGTTCACAAACAGAGAGATTAGATGTAAATTACATACAGTGTCAGCTGAAATTACCTTAACATAGTTTGGCTTAAAACATCGTATAAATGTAGTTTTACACCTAAACAGAGAATAAATAGATGTTAAATTATCTACACATATACTCACATTGGACAACTACATAAGCCAAATGGCAATACCAAATACCCTGTGTATAAAATACATAGCATCCATTTATACAAAATAAAAGCTGAATAAATATTTGTGACATCTGTCGACCTCTCCAAACGAGTGGTGAGCTCTATAAGTGACTGCTGGAAATGAGCAGCTACAGTTGACATCTGGTTCCGGTAACCTCTTGCTCTTCCCAGTTCTTTCTGTTGGACGTAACGCTCTTGAACCTTCCGGAAGAGACCCGACACCATCTACACAGACAAGAAAACACACACACACACACACACACACACACACACACACACACTCACGCCAGCAAATGATCTTTGGTTTCTTGTTTGTAGGTTTTTGTTTACAAACATTGGTACTTTTATTAATTTGTTAGAGCTAAAGCTTGCATAAATGATATGGGTTGTTCCTAACTCTTTTGTTTTGTCTGGGTGTGTTGACAGTCTCGTGAATATATAATAGTGGACACGTTATTGTATTTCTTTGCAATCATGACACATCACAAATCACTGAAGACAGTGTGAAGTGAGCTTCCATGAACACAGCTTAGATGAATTTACCTGTAAACGACTGCGGGCAAAAAGCTCTAATACTTCTGGGCGAAACTGGTCATGATTTTTATTTAGAAAGTTGTGCACCTGGTGAGCAGAAAAAAAAAAATCTTAGCCAACATTTTGCCAAAAAAAGTATTTTAGTCATGGAAATCAAAAGATTCTTGGAAAAACTGTCAGAACATTCATTCTGCATGAATAAAACATTTTGTGAACGCTGAGATCAGGCTTGCCTGGTATGTGACAGCCCCTGCATAGTGATATATTGTGAACACTGGCAGAATTGGGCTTGGTGTAGTAGGGACTGTTGCCATGGTGATAGTGACATTTCTGCAAGAACGTGTGGTCTGTAGCCTGGGACAAAAAAGTGGGAGAGAGCCAAAGAAAAGAGAAAGGCAAAAAAAAGCGGCCCATAAATCCATTGTAGTATACATAATTTGCATTTGAATCAACACTAGGCCATTTTGATGGAAATTCAAGTTTTATGATATTTAAACATCATGTTAGACACATATATGTAGAAGAAGAAACTTCTAAATCCATTGTTGTAGTATACGATTAGTCAAATGAATATTGACTTTAAGATCTCTAAAATATCTGGATTGAAGCTGAAATGTGAAGTTACTTGAGGAAGGCAAGTCTGGTCATCCAGGATGCGAAGGATTCCGTACGGCCGTGCCGAGATAAGATCCAGACAGCCATTAGAGTCTTCCAGAATGATTGGATACCACTGGATCTGCTCTGTGCTGTATTCCTCCTAAGAAAAACACACACAGCCAACCACTTGTTTTATTTATTTATTTATTTATTTAAGTCCCCTAAAGTATTAATTATTTCCAAGGCAAAAAAAATGAGAAAATGTGAGAATACATTTTAGATATGATTGCTGAGGACACACACTGACCTGCTCTTGGGCCACCAGAGCTTTGTTCACAAACTGTTGCAGCTGCTCGTTGGCAAAGTTTATGCACAGCTGCTCAAAACTGTTCACACTCAGGTCCTGTAATGCATTTTTGTTCAGTTTTCTCTCACTGACTTTTTAGAGGTTTAACAGGTGGGAATTCATTGCAACTATGCAGATTTGATTCAGATATAAATGTAAAAAAGACTATCAAAAGATTTTTTACAGTAAAATTGTCACTTTAAGGGCATAATGAGAGACAGGATACCTCAAAGCCGTATATATCCACAATTCCAACAGTGCTGTCCATCTCTGTGGGGATCAACCACTCATTGATGCGTTCAAGAATCCAGTCAAACAGCACAGAGTACAGCATCTTGGCAATGGCATCTCTGAATCAAGAGCAATCTGTCAGTATTCATCAGCTACCTCAGGGGTCAATGCATATAATACATGAATTAATCTAAAAATTTCAGTAACATTTCATTGTCTAACCTGGATTCAATGGCACTTTCCACGGATAGAGGGCAGTAGATCCTATCATAAGTTGTTTCCTGTGGAAAAAAATAACTCTTTGTATTCTTAGGAGATACTTCTGTTGTATTAAAAGTAATATTTGGGGGGTGAATATATTTTGTGGCAGAAATTTACAAAAGCACTACCATTCAAAATTTTAAGGTTGGTAAGGTTTTTTCATGTTTTTGAAAGAAGTCTCTTATGCTCACCAAAAATGCATTTATTTAATCAAAAATACAGTAAAACAGTATTTCTGTTAATTTATTCTTGTGATGCCAAAGATTTTTTTTTATTTTTGTGATGCCAAAAAGAATTTTCAGCGTCAAATGATTTGTGCTCCAGAAACATTTCTTATTATCAATGTTTAAGTTATACTGAACCCAAAATATTCATTTAGTTCCGAGATCATGGGAAGAAATGAACATGTATTTGGGTGAGAGTGTGAAAGAGTTGCTCACAGTCACCCGGTGTGTGATGACCGTCTGTAAGGCCTCGGCGGACACCTGCAAGAGGTTTCCCACTCTCCGAGCTTCGGCTTCACTAAAAATACGGGCAACCTCAAACGATTCACTCTAATTTTTGAGGGGACAAAAATGAACATAGTTTGGCTTAAAGACTTAAGAAACTGTCATTAAAAGGGGTAATCCAGGCATCCACACCTCATAGGAACTGAAGCAAATGTTGCCCAGCTGCAGGATCGATGACAGAATGGCCCAAATGGTTGCAAGTTGATCAGCATGTAAACCAATGGTCTCCAAGCAGTGGACCAAAAGCAGGAAGTCTTGCTTGTCATGCTTCCCTTGTAGGTCACAATCCCTGCCCTTAAAAGCATTTAAAAGATAAATATTATAGAAATATTATCTATATAATATATAGATATATATAATAATATAGAAATATTAGACAAATATCATAAACTAATGGGGCTCTTCTTTTACCTGGTTGAGGTAGAAGTACGTTTCAGCTCCTTGCAGGTAAAGATCCTGCTTGTCCCACTCATTCATCCCGGCCAACAGTTCATAAAACACATGGTAGTTTCTCTCCTCCTTAGCTTAAGGAACACAGTTTCAGTCAATCCCTTGCAGGTATAATAAGGTGCATGGCAGGTTAATGAATAAACATCTAACCTGGAAGACGATTCTTGATTTTTCAAGGAGATATTTTGACAAAGACGTCCCGACAACCACACCACTGAAAAAATAAAGGGGGATCATATCATGCTTATTTAAAGCTCTCTGCCCCTTAAATCGAACAGACAGCATGCAGTACACTTACTTGCGTATGTGGATGTGTAGGTACTTTCCAAATCGGCTGGAGTTGTTGTTCAGTATGGTCTTTGCATTACCAAAGCTCTCAAGAACTGGTAAAACATCCATTGGCTAATGAGAAGGAGATGATCTTTTTGAGTTAATAGAGCAAAACATAATTTTCCATATATCTCGATATATTGATTTACAGTACCTGGCGTAATTTATCATTTCTTCCCTGATACATGGAACTCAGGTAATGGACAATGAGCTTTGCAGCCTCTGTCTTGCCTGATCCACTTTGTCCACTGTTAATACATTCACATTCATTCAAATTTATAATATACAGTAGGAATATGTATATACATATATGTAATGATATGTTATATACGTCTAAATAAATATGAAAATGTGTAGATGTGCATGCATACTGTCAGCAAAAATTGTACCTTTAAGGGTAACAATAGCTTGTCAGTGGGGCAGTACCCGCAAAGGGACACCATTGTACATTTTCTTGCTCCTAAAGGGTGCATATTATTACTTTAGAGTAGTAATACAGTATGTACACTTAAGGTATCTATGTATTCTACAAACCCTTTAGGGGGTAAAGAAGTTTCAAAAGGTGTCCCTTTGAGGCTACTGCCCCAGTGACAAGCGGTTGTACCCCTAAAGGTACAATTTTTGAATGTGTGCATATGTAAATCTATATACATATTAATCATACCCATAATCCTCCTCACCTTATGATGATGCAGTGCTCCTGGGTGGTATTCTGAGATTGGTAAAAGGCAGCATCTGCTATGGCATATATATGACTACAGAGACAATAAAAATTAAACTCTTTAAACTCTTCTCAGAAAAAAAAATAAAATAAATAACACATCTACAGCCAAACACTACTTGAGTCATCATAAGTGAAAACACTCACGGTGGATTACTGTGCTTTTCTTTACCCTGGTACTGCTGTCTCAGATCCTCAGTGTAGATGCTGAGAGGCTTGAAGGGGTTGATGGACAGCAGCATATCACCAATATATGTCTGTTGGTTTTAATAAATAATTTTAATAAAGCTAAAAAGACAACTGAATGTGAAGAAGAACACATTTGATTTTCTGGAAAAGGTAATGCATACATAAATTGAATCCCGATGAAACCGCTTCTTCAAATTCAGCAGAACAGAACTCTCACGCACCTCTCTGGAATAGGATGTGCAGTTTGGTTAAAGTTTTCATGTTTTGAAACAATTCAAACAAACCTAATACGCTATCTGATGTGCAAATTAATGTTTTGTTCATATAATTCACTTTTTACTAGTGTGACTTTTCTTGCTTAGAAAGTCTACACAAGCAAGTGTACTTCAGCTGATTGCTGCGATGACTCACTCCAGCTGTGCCAAATCTTCCACCTCATCCACCTCCACAGCTTGGCTGCTTCCTGGCATCATTACCTGAGACGCAAAGTAAAGGAAACAGAGCAGAGCTGTCACTGAAAACCCCTAGTGGGCAGACATGTGGATAACACCTACACTTTTTCCCATCTAGGACTTCTTGTTTCGAATCAAACAATAAACACTGTAGATGAGTTCAACGCCAATAATTGTGTAAATTATTCTGCATATGTCATACCTGTGTGCTGTAAAGTCTCTCCTCTAGCATATTTTGGGTCGGATCTTCAGATTCCCATGGGCCCCTGCCATTATGGACTGGAATGATGTGGGCATGTTCATCATCTTGATACACCGTCCATTTAGTAAGCTTTTCCACCGTTTGATGGGGCATGAGGTTTTCTGAACGTAGCCAGTCTTGAGGATCACCACACATTTGTTGAGTCTGAGCCCAGTGTTGCTCCATAACGGAGGGCAAAAGACCCTCACCCATCAGTTCTGCCACTTCTCTGTCTGCATCCTCCTCATAAGAAGGTTGCATCACTCCATTCCTCCATGTCTCGGCTTCTGCTGATACATCTGAATTCCTTAGATTCCTCTCCACTTCTTTGCTCTGTCCCGTACTTATACCATTAAGCAAAGGTTTAGACATAGACAACTTGGTGATGTTTACTTGCGATCCCCCAAGTTTTCCCTTGGCGGCTTGTAGTATACTTGTACCATCTTTGATGCCTGATATTGGTTCTTTTTTGTCTGCTTTGACCTCAGGCTGCCCCTCAGTCACTTGAGAGTTTGGGCTGCCATTCTTATCACTTTTGCTCTCCTGAGCATTTTTCTTAATGGACTTTAGCTGGCTAAGGTCTGGCTTGACTGGAAGAACCAGACGAGCACCAGGCTTTGGTGGTTTACGTTCTGTTGTGACTCCATTGCCTGTGCTGGTGCTAGTAGATGGAACGGTGGCTTCATTAACCTTGCCGATTTTGTTCATCCTTGGGAACACAATCGCATATTTAGCATCTCCTGAGTTGGCCTTTTCTTCTACGTCTTGTGGAGAGGAACAAGGTTCATCAGAAGAGTCACCCTGGGGATCAGCAGTAGTATCCTCATCTGTCTTTTCCTTTGAGGTTGATACTTCCTTCTTTGATTTTCCACCACTTGCCATTTTCACAACCATCTTGTGTCGGATAAGACTCTTCTTTGACTTGGTGCTGCTAGTCCTCTTCTTAACTACCAAGGCAGGGAGCCATTTTGAGATCCCGATCGCTTGGGTGACCGCTGATAATTTTCTTCGAACATGGATGCTCTTTGGCATCTTCTTTTGAATCCATCCTGAGACACGTCGCAATGTCGTCATGCCTCTTTTCCGGGCCAATAAACGCTCTGTTGACTTTGAGGTTATTAATTCTTCAGGCTCAGGCTCAGTTGTGTCTGCCACTATTTTCTCACATGGATCTTGATTTGACTCTTCGACAGCATCTTTGGTGTCTTTCGGAGGTTGCTCTTTGGCGTTCTTGCTTTTATCATCTTTTCCTTTGCCTTTCATCGAAAACAGCATACGAGACTGTCTGTTCAACAAACCTTTGGGGCCTTTTGTTGGGGTTGCTGCCTGATCTTCCTCTGTCTTGCTCATTGCCTTTGTTTTACTTGCCAACTGTAGAATTTGAGACTTACCTTTAGTGGCGTCACCTTTGGAGAGAGCCATTCCTTTAATATGGACTCCTTTTGAAGGCACAGAATCAACCTTCGGCTCCTCTCCTCTAGAAGGCCCCTTCTTTTGTAGTATCTTAGATTTTAACATCTTTTTCTGGCCCTTGAGGTGAACTGTTAGGTTAAGCGGTCCTGGTTTCTTTGACGAACGGGCTGTCTCTCCCTGTGTGCTCTCTTGCCCTGTATCGCTCAATACTCCCTCAGAGTCTACTTCTTCTGCACTGCTAACAGGTTCCTTCTCGGGTTCCTTCTCTTCATTGGTTCTGCTCTCATCTCTCTCACCTTTCTTCTCTTCTTCTTCCTCCCCTTCTGTCTTTTGGCCTAGATCTTCTTCTTCCTCCCCTTCTGTTTTTTGGCCTAGATCTTCTTCTTCTGTCCCTTCTGTTTTTTGTCCTAGATCATCTTCTTCCGCCCCTTCTGTTTTTTTGCCTACATCTTCTTCTACGTCCCCTTCTGTTTTTTTGCCTACATCTTCTTCTTCCTCCCCTTCTGTTTTTTTGCCTACATCCGAAAGTTCTTCTTCACCACTTAATACACTTCCATCTGTCTCAGCGGTGTTCTCCACGTAATCTGACCCCTCCTTCTTATCATCCTTTCCTTCTTCATCACTCTCTTGTTCTGAGCTCTCTGCTTTCTCGCTCTCTGACTCGTCCTCTTCTGTATCTACTATTTTAGCACCTCTCTTTCTCGCAACTTTTGCAGGAGTTTTGGCTGGATTTTTTTTCTGGTCAGGTTTTGATTTGACAGCTTTCCCAGCTCTCCCTCTACCTGTTATGCCATCAGTCACCTTAGCAGGTAAGACTTTGCCATTTTGCTTTCTTGCTTTGGCTATTTGCCTAGAGGTCTCTATTTCTTCCTCTCGAGGTTCCTCAGTTTGGTCACCCTTGCCAGTTTTCTTCTCCTCATCTTTTTTGTTCTTCCCTTTCCCAGCTATTTCTTCCTTCTTTACAAATTTACCACCTTTTCCTTTCCCACTTTCATTATTATTTGAGAGTATTTGAGATTCAGTCTTTGCTCCTTTTTTGGGGGGAACTGGTTCTTTTTTGTCTGTCTTTCCTGTCCCCGCTTTCTGCTTTCCTCCTCTAGCCCTGGAAGGGGATTTGGCTGGAGGCATGATTCTAAGTCAAAGTAACCTCACAGGTCCTGTTTCTGACTTTTTTCTCCAATGTCAGAACATTTCTTTGATGACCTAAGAATAATAAAACATTTTCAAAGATTACAAGACCTCAAAAACATATTATTCAAACCTTAATGTCGATAAAAATGTTTAACCTTTGTGCAAGTCTAGTGAAACTGATGCATATCAGCAACCTAAACCACCATGGGTGGAGATCATATGTCATGTCTTTCAACTAAAGTGCAAGGTGTACCTGACCTAATGGTTACCATTAGGACTGGGTTTCAGGCATTTAGCTCATCACTCTCAATAATGCCGGTTGGATCAGAGATGCGACTTTAGATATAGACAGATCAAGCACCATTAAATTTGTACCATAAGAGGTTTAACATAATACACACAAGTACTCAAATACCATCTCAGTTCAACAAGTTTCTTTTTCAGAACAAATTCAAACATACAAAAAAAGTAATGCCGTCTTGCATTAGTGTAATACCGAATGACTCACCCGTCTTCTCAGGTACATATGAAGCATTGAGCTCTTGAGACGATTTCTGCTAGTCCCAATCACTCCATGGATTGATCCTGTGACCGGACTCAAACACCTATACAGTCTCTCTGACACAAACACACACACACACACACACACACACACACACACACACACACACACACACACACACACACACACACACACACACACACATACACACACAAGCATGCAAAGACATTCTAGGGCTCTGGTAAATAATTTATTTGACGGGACACCATATAGTTATGCACCCATTCATATTGACAGCTGCTGAACAGATGGTGGAAAGGTGAGAGGCTTCACTGCAGGGGTGACAAAAGGTGTTGATACATGAGAGAGTAGGAGAAAGATACTGACAGATGCTTACATGCTTACAAAGAAATTCCAGAAGACATTCCTTCCACAACTTTTCAGAAAAGTCTGTTATTGTATTCTTTCTCCATCACAAAAAGGTCTATATTAGAATGTTGAATTAAAAAAAAGGGACAAAAAATATATATAGTTATAGTTATTAAATTGATCAGCATGCAATTATTTATAGTAAGTTATCATTTTTTTATATTTAAGTTTCAAATTAAGTAAAATTACTTAACAGTGGTCGTCTATTTATTTATTTATTTTCAAAATATGTTAAAAAATAAAAATCAGTCCACAAAAAATAAATAAATGTGCTAGTCCTTAAATCAATTTGGTCTTTGTTACTAATATTGTTGCCATAATAGAGAACTATATACACAAGTATTACCTGGCAGTTGTTTTTAATCATTTGAATCTCATACATATTTAGAAGCTACTACTAGCCCATGCTATTATACAAACTCTATTATTTAATTTAATTAATTAATTAATTTATTTTACATTCTCTTGCTTGTGCTGTGTGACACAATTGTGGAAACGGCTATTCTCTAGGATTCTTTAAGAGATGGTGTCCAATATCAGGCAAACATTTGAGCTACTGCGATTAGGGAACAAAGCATCTCTCAATAATAGATGATCAAAACTCTTGGCTGAGTGTGTATGACAACTGATCTGACCAAAGGGAGTTTTCTTTCCAATTTTTTTTAAAGACTACAACCCTCTTATAAGCAGCCATAAATTGACTAGACAGACATAGTTATGGTTCACTTAAAAAAAAAGATAAAGAGTCATTTCATGAGTTACTGTATGTTCACGTTCATAATTCTTTTGCCCCTTCACACTTGAAAAGAGATTAATTCAATTACAAAATAAAAGAATTTGAATGAACATGAACACGAACCAACTTAAATCACCAATATAAGAATTTAACGTTTAATTATTAATATATACTCAGAGTTTAATAGTTCTTTATAGTTTACAATAATTGCCCAATACAGTATGCCAAGTAATTTTTAAGCCCATTTGCCAACACCCAAACATGCAATCGGAAACATAAAAACAATGTCAGCATATTGGGCAATTATTGTAATGCATATGGCTGCACATTACATTCAAATTTTATTCATATCAGTACTATTGCATAAAAAAATATACATAGACAACTTTGTTGTGGAACTGGAATGCACAATTTGCATTTCAATGTGGAGGAAAACTGTATAATGAGGTGTCTACAAATTTAGATTAAGTGCAAAAACAGTATGAAGACAGTGTAATTTTAAGCCATTTTAGTATTCAACTAGTGGCCTTGAACAAAATGCTCATTTCAAATAATTTCTATTTTCAATAGATAGAGCAAAATGTCCTGCCTGTTCATATACTGCACTAATCTATATGCACACCAAGTACCTCTCAGAAATCCCTAAAATGAAACCTAATGAGATTATTCTTCAAAAATGAAGAAAAAGACAGTTTGTGTGAAAAAGTTTTACTGAGAAGACTGTAGTGTGAAGTTACAAAGCATAATAATTAGTGTTCTCATACATAATCATGTATCTACAAAAAAATATATTCTAGACCCCCCCCCCCAAAAGAAAATGCTAAATGCATTTCAGGAGACAGTACCAAAATATTTCCTAAGATCAGAAAATACAGCCCTCCATAAAAGAAACCCAGCATCAAAACAGGTAAGGATTTTCATATACACATATATTAAAACATTTGACTACAATATTTTAAAATTACATTCCTAAATTACATCATTCATTATTGGCATAACAAAAATGTTTTACATAAAAAAAACAACAACAACAACAACAAAATAAAAACCTAGCCCCTCAGAAAGCTGTACACCCTAGAAACTACAGCATATGTACTACACAGTAGTGTACAAGTACCTAGAAGAACTTTTATCTAGCCACTGTTCTCATTGGTGTGGACGGGGAAAGGCAATACTACTTGTTGTAGAATACCAAGTAGGGTTTTAAATGTGGATGTGGTTTATTAGCAACTGTATATTAGCATCTAGTGCTAATGTTGCCTTGTTGTCCTACCCTAATTCATCAGCAACAGCTAATGGCGTCTTTATCTAGGTATTATACACCATCTATGCAAATTCTGAGGTCGTCAATCAGGTATAAAAGAAAAATCATGCATTTAAAATTAAGTTAAAAACAAAATTGTCTCAATTGCCAGTCTTTCAAATGCCAATGTTTTTGCTCAGGTTGGCGCAGTGAATCGCGCAGATGCTGGTGGTGTGAATAGGGGTTGGTCAGCATGTAATGGATTTAGTGGAGATACAGTGTTTGGTCTTAGCAGGCACAGGTGGTGGTCCCTCGCTCTCCTCTCTCTGGGTGTAGAAGCTCTTGAGTGGGAGGTTTCTCTCTCCAGGGCAAGGCTTTCTCATGGTTCAGTAGTGATGCTAGCAGTAGTGTTCAGATCGTAAGCAAGTCTGGAATGAAGAGCGCATCCAGAATCATTCAGGCACTGGGAATTAAAGGCTCAGTCTGTGGACACAGCAGAAAAAAAGCAGAAGAATGAACATGAAGCTCAAAAGTTATATAATATTTTATAAACACATCATGGTTGAATTAGACCATTTTGGCCGACAATTAAATATTATAAATAATTATGACGTCATGTGACCATTAAAAGCATATTTCTCTCAAATACTTGCAACAAGGCTAGTTACAATATTACTATTACAATGCATAATAACTTTATGCTAATTAGGAACAGAAAAAAAATCACCTCCATTGCTCAGCATGTTGCCTTTTGGCTTAGTCTTCAGATTGTTCTCTAGGAAAGTCCTTTAAACAAACAACTTGCAGATTATTCAAACCATATGGGCATTAATGCATATTAATAAAGTAATAAGACCTACATTAAATTAAACCTCCTTACGTTTGATCTCCTTCTAGAGACTTCTGGATCTCCTGTAGCACTCCTGTGTTAGAGCAAGACATGAATCAAGCAAATACTCAGACTTTCCCGCAGGTCACCAAGACACTATAAATACTACTACTCCAGCAAACACCGTCCTCACTGGAACTGCATGTAAAGAACTCAAAAACTAGCTCTTCTGTTTATAAATAACAAATCAAAACTTTTGCACAGATACAGTATTAATACAACAATATTACTGTGCAGGCAAGTGGAAGTGTTAAAGATCATGCGAACACATGACTGCCCAGACCAGGCCATGATTACTGGAAACATACAGCATGTTCAGATTATTGTTTTAAGCCATTTGCATATGATCTGCATGTCACAAAACATACACAGCAAGCAGAGATACAAACAATCTGATACTGCTCTGAGGCGCTGGTCTAACGTGTTTATTTTGCATCTAAACTAATATTCTGTCTAACTGCTGATCCTCATGTACTCACTCTCGTCGTTGAGCAAAGCATGCTCCATTACTTGTCTAGCAGAATTCTCTGGAACACACAAGCACATTGATCAGTCAGGCGAAAGCTTGCAAACGCTTTGAGGAGGAGTTATAAATACAATTCAGAATTGATGCAACTGGCAAGCCACAACAGTGTTATTTTAGTATTTATTTAGTATTTTCAATTTTGTTGAAATTTTATTTTAAGTAATTTTAGTTAATTTGTTTTTATTTCTATTTTTTATTTATTTATGTACTGTAATAATATTCATTAATATTTTTAATTGGCTTTTATTTATGCTTTCATTTTATTTTCATTTTAATTAATATTGTTTTTAATGCTTTTTTCATCTTTTTTTATATATAATTCCATTTAGTTTATTTTCAGTCATTTTACTACTTAAACTTTTTTTACTTAATTTTTGTTTACGTTTTGAAATTATATTTAGAATTTATTTCAAATAACAAAAAACACATTTTTAATAGTTTTAGTTAAAAATAACACTTGGCCACAAGCATGTTTAAAACAAGTGGCCTCAAATTAATATATAAATTAACATTATTATAATATAATATAATAAAACACTGTCTTCCAGTGCACCTAATCGACTCTAATACTAGATTGTGATTGGTCAGCTGCAGTTTGTCTAATCACAAGCACAAAACTCAAAATTATGAGTGCACTTAAAGGCATAATACATATATCAGTATGTTTTTTAGTGCTTATAATATGACTCTAAATATAAACTTTTTCTTTTAGCAAAATTTCAAGTTATAATGTGGCATCGTTTCATCAATAACGGATTGTGTCTGTAAGTCTTTTGCATGAGTGCCTTCTGGGAATAACATGGGGAAGCATTCAACAAAGCACTTAGAACATGCATTTTTTAGTACTGGATGCTTAGTTTGCACAATTCACACAGATCTGGAAAAAGCACACTGAATCTCACCATATCCTTCACTCTCCTTTTTGAAATTTCTAGAAAAACAGAACAAACAAACATCAATACAAAGACACTTTTTTATCAATCATTGACAACAGGAAAGGAATAATGGATCATGAACTGTTACACAGCTACACACACACACACCTGTGTTCAGTAGGTACTCCATCCGGCTGGTCCCTGTGGACGGGGCTTGATGGGTTCTTGAGCCTCATCTGGAGGGGAGCCTCAACCAGACAGCGCGGCTCCACCACCCAGCGGGTGGAGAGAGAAAACCGTTCAAACTCAGATGGGGACATCAAGTAAAAACCTAAAAGGTGACCGGACAAACAGTTTCAGAGAAGATCCATGCTTTTACTTGAGTAAATGCACTGTGTGTAAAAGTGACCGTTTCCTACCTTGGCCATATTTGGTGAACACACACGATGCGATTCCACTGACGTCTTCTCTTCGTATGCAAGGATAGTGGACCATCATTTTGATGGAGGGCAAGGAGATGACGTGTAGCTCACCCTGATTGGTCAGCACAACCAGGCTGCTCTCCAACTGTTCATCGGTCCGAGAGCCAAACCAAGCCACACCCACACGTCGAACACGAGAGCCGTCGACCGCTGTCAGCTTCAGCTTTGACTTACTGCTCACTTTAGGCAGTGTAAACAGCTGTGTACACACACATATGGTGAGACTCACAATCTATGTCGGCAATGGAGGAAAAATAAGTTGTGTGGTGTAAATTCTCACCTTAAATTGCTCCTCTGACACAACCAATAGATGGTGAGAACCGTGCATTTCAGGACTGCGCGACAAATCATGGGCCACCTCCAGGGGTTCAGGGAGAGGGGCACCCTTGCCATCCAAGACCACCAAACCAACAACCGGAGCACGATGCATCAACTGAATCTCTTTAGCTGGTGATGAAGAAGCACTTTTTATAGAAGATCTGTTTGTGTAAACATTTGACTGCTTTATATCATGGGTTCTGTGTACACTACTGTTAAAAACCTTGGAGTCAACACAAGCCAAATATACATAATCATACATTATTAATATTTTCCACGTATAATAATAGAAAAGTCATTAAAAATAATACATTATGTACGGACAAAAATTACATGACCCTTCAAAGGTTTGGGTTCAGTAAGATTTTTTTAATCTTTTAAAAAATTTTATGCTCACGAAGGCTGAATTTATTTGACCAAAAACAAAGGAAAACAGAAATATTTTGTACAATTTGAAAAGTAGTAGTTTTTTTTTATGCAATATATTTTAAAATGTAATTTATTCCTGTGATGGCAAAGCAGAAATTCCAGTCTTTAGTGTCTTAAAAAAAAAAAATCTTAAAAAAAAAAAAAAAAAAAAAACATATTGACCCTAAACATTTTAACAGTAGACTATATTTGTCGGTATTTAAAAAAAAAGTTTGTGTCATTTATATATCATTTTCTTTTTACCTGCATGAGCCACCACCGGATCCTCTGCCCTTCGTTCCAGTGAGGGGACACGGAGGACATATGCAAAAACAGCTCCACCATTGGTTCCTGCCCACAGTGAGGGTGTACTGTGAGAACCTGAAAAAGAGAGAAAGATGTTGGACGTCTTCTGCTAGTCACACACATACCATCTGAGAGGAATAAGACTGATGATAACCTTATATTTATTGATTAGAAACACTGTGGTACTCACTATCACTGACGAATGTATCTGCGAAGTAGAGTGTTCTGACGAGGCCCGTGAAGGAGTCGTCAGACGAACGGGCTTCGATCTTTCTCTGTACAGGTGCCAGCTCCATCTCCTGTAGAGCTTCGGCCTCCAGCCTGGCGTTGATTTCTTGCAGCTGCAGAAACATTCCTGATATTCACTATCAAGCTGTCACCACCCTTTTAACAACTCTGAAGTATGCAATGGTAACTGCTGCTGAAATAACTGCATGCACAATGTCTAGTCTCATGTTTAGTTTAGTTTAGTTTAGTATCTGCCGGGTGAATAACTGCAGCATAAAAGAAAAAGAGAGCCGATGTGTACCTTGGCTGCATTGGTAGTGTGGTGTTTTCGCATGGAGACCCGGCTGCGGCGAATCCTGCGGAAGGACTGTCGCAGGGACTTCTTGATGGACTTAACACGCGAGAGTGGCCCCTCCATGGCCATCTGGTCACTTGGGTTTAGGGTGCACCTGCAAATGGACAGTAAACATCTATCAGCATGTCTATCAGTCTTGATTCTAACAGTTTAATCTAAACACTTGCGCTCAGAAACAAAAGGCTTACAATTACTTTAATATGGACAATATAAATTGTGGCGTATCTTTTTAAAAAGCTAAAACAGTAAAAAAGTAAGTAAAATTCACATTTTTTTGTTTTTAATTGATGGATATCGTCAAAAGGTCACAATTTCGAAGACCCTAAAATGCATGCGACAGTAAGATTTTTTTTTTTGATCATTCAAATGAAAAAAGTGACAGACAATAATGCTATAAAGAAATCTATTTCAAATAAATCCTGCACTTTTGACATTTTTTATTCATTAAAGAATCCTGGGAAAAAAATGCAGCACAACTGTTTTTACTGATAATAATAAGAAATATTTATTGAGCATCAAATCAGTATATCAGAATGATTTCTAAAGGATCATGTGACACTAAAGACTGGAGTAATGGATGCTGAAAATTCTCATTCAGCTTTGCATCACAGGAATAAATTACATTGGAGAATATATATTAAAAGAGAAAACGGATTTTAAATTTTTTAAATCTTATTTTAAATTATGATATTGAATTAAATTATGTTTTGATCAAAGAAATGTAGCCTGGTGAGCATTAGAGACTTCTTTGAAAAACATTAAACAAACCTTACTGAATCCAAACCTTGAACGGTAGTGCAATTTGGTCTAAATTTTGGTCAGAACATAATATTTTATAATTTTTTATGACCTTTCTATTAAATGTGGAAAAAATTATATTTGAAATATATAATGTAAAATACTTAACATGTTTAATATAAATTATTTGAATGAAAAGCCTGTCTATCATATGATAAATGAATCAGACTAGTTTTTTCCACTTCCTAACCACATTTATCATGATAAAAGTACATCATAGTGACCAACACTGTAGCTATAATAAAGACTTCCCTTTTTTAAGGGAACATTTCTTTAATTAGACTATTCTGATGAACACATCAGCACATGTATAATCACTCATTAGTCTGAACCAACTAAAAAAAAACCTTAAAAAAAAAAAAAAACGTCTTATGTGCTTTATGTTAAGGTCATTAGTTCATGTTAATTTGTGATATTCTAACAGTCTGCTTGTTTTAACAGCTACAGATCGACCTTTTAAACTAATAAAATTGTAAATGTGATTCTTCTCACTTGACCATGATGTTATTCTTCTGGTGGTAGTCATAGAAACCAAAGCCATGGCTGGTACCGAAGGCCACCAGTTTCCACTCCGAGTGCAGAGCGATTGCTGTGACCACAGCGGGCGGCTGGCACTGCACTAGAGCGAAGGGCTGGAAGCCTGGAGGGAACAGCACTGGCTCCTCCCGCACATCTAGACGCGCCTGGCCTTTCCAGCGGAAGCCCTCCTGACCATGCAGCAGGTCCACCACTGTAGCCTCAACCATCTGCTCAGCAGCCTCATCATTCAGCTCCATAATCAGAATCTGAGTGGGAGGAAGACAGAGAGAAATTACATTTTATTTAATACATTTTGACCCAAACAGATGAAAATAAAACCGCTATATCTCACTTCTGTACAAACATTTTCTCTCACAAGACCTGTAAAACAGAGTATACACTTGTTTTGTCCTTAACATAATTCATATAGCATGCACCATGCTTAAGAGCTTTGTGTACTGTTCTGCCCGAACATCAGCATAATTATCCTTTCAGTAGTTGAGAGTGAACATGAGAGTGTTTGATCCTGAAGAGTGGCTTTTCACAAAGCCCAACCCATTTCCAAATGGTAGACGTGATGTGAAGTGGACTGTTAATAATCAGCTAAATCAGAGTTTCAGTCAAGTTCTCTCACATGCTTAATTATCAGCAGCCACTAAAAAGTCTGAGAACTGGGTGTACTGGAGAGATCAGATCTTCAGCACAAGCCAACTGAGAATAAATTCACAGACATACAGCTCCATGAGCGACAATCAATGTTTTTGAAAAGAAGGATGCATTCAATTGATCAAAAGTGATTGAAAAGATATTTGTAATGTTATAAAAGATTTCAATTTTAAATAAATGCAAATCTTCTGAAACAATCTTTGTTGAATCACAGTTTCCACAAAAAGGAGTATGCAGCACAACTGTTTTCAACATTGATTAAATGCTTCTTGAGCACCAAATCAGCATATTACAATGATTTTTTTTTAAAATGATCACGTTACACTGAAGACTGGAGTAATGATGCTGAAAACTCAGCTTTGCTATAACAGGAATAAATTACATGCTAAAATATATTTAAAACGAACAATTGTAATAATTTCACAATAGAAATCTTATTCACATAGATGTAGCTTTGTTGAGAATATGTAGTAGTTTAAGTAACAACTGAACAAAAGATACCATTTTAATATTGCTTGCTTTAATGATGTGTACACACATTGTCTTCACTTAAACTCCCACTGAGACACACTCACTTGTCCTGCAGTTCCAGCCACTGTGAGATATCCACTGTATTTACACAGGTGGATCTTCTGAATGCCAAGCCGTGGGTCGTCGCTATATGGGTCAAAGCAGCCCACCTGATATTTTGAAAAACAATAAATACACCCAATCACATGTCTGATGAAATCAGTAAACAACGGTGTTAACAAGAAGTTAAGTGTACGAGTGTCAGTCAAACCAGACCTTGCGGAATGGAGGCCACTCTCCCTCACTGCCCTGGTTCATGTTGTCATTTGGGTCAGCGTCCGTGAGGAAGACTCCCGCTGTGCTGAGCTTGTACATGGGGTAAAGACAGACCCCTGAGGCGTCCCAGAAACGCACAGTGCCATCTTCATGCCTTTCAAAAGGAAGATGGATACAAAATATTTAAAGGGAAACGTAATATACTGTACATTTGAACCATCAGTTCCTCATTCCTTAACTGTAAAGCCATTACAGCATCTCAACAGAACATTTTTCCTGGTTATTCACATGGTTTTCATGGAAAGGGAAAAACCCAGATGTATTGAGCAAACATATTCTAAATAGGGTCTAAGCACCAACAAGTTGCTTCATCAAAGTTACTAACAACTAGCTTTGAAGAAACATTTCTCAGTTTTTAGGAATTGCAAAATAATCAATGATTTAATAAGCAAAATAACAAGAAATTGATCTTTCCTGTTTTAATTATCTGACGGAAGTGATGTGAGCAACTCAAAACAGCCTGAAAAAAGAGCTCAACAGTTGTGTCTTCTAACTCTATTATCTCAACTGAAAATTTCATTTCATATTATCATTTTTTCGACAGTTTTGGTAAAAAAAAAAAAAAAAAAAAAAAAAAAAACTTTACACAAAAATACTAGACAGCACGGCTGTTTTCAACATTGATAAAAATAATAATAATAGTTGTTTTCAGAGCATCAAATCAGCATATTAGAAAGATTTCTGGAGGATCATGTGACACTGAAGACTTGAGTAAAGGCTACTGAAAATTCAGCTTTGCTATAACAGGAATAAATTACATTTTAAAATATTACATATTAAATTGTTAAATCATGATAATAATACAATATTACCGTTTTTACTGTTTTGTTTTGTTTTTATTAAAAAAATGCAGCCTTAGTGAGCACAAAAACATTTTTTTTAACAGTAGAGCAATTTTTTTAAAATAAATATTTATTAAAATAATACAAAATACAGTATCAAGCGGAAGACAACTTACTGTCTGTTAAAAAAAAACACTATTTATAACCCATTGGTATGTTCTTCATTTTCACACGCTTATAATTAGGTACAGAATAGCTCCCAATATTTTGCAAGCTGACACTTTAAAAGGAAACCAGTGAATTCAAGGCTGTGCAATATCACACTAAGATCGACAGCGTTAGCTTACACAGGTCTACTCACCCTGTCAGGAGCAGGTCTCTCTGGGGAGGGTCTGGGGCAAGATTCTGGCCTCCAATTATAGGCCAAGGCTACAAAAAACAGATTGACAAAAACAAGAATTGAATGGCTCAATAGAATCTAGGTCAGTGATTAAAGTTGTCTGTGCTGCTGCCAAACAGAATCATCACAACAACACTTGACATAGTTGTTGAAGTGTTCTGAAGGCAACAGCAGTTAACATTTAACCCAGCAACCGGCAGCTGAAGTGAGCACTCTCTTTCTGGTAAATGGTTTTTATTGGGCAACATGTGATCTGTTTTAGTGGGTGCATACGGTTTCATACCTTCCTGGAGTAGTGTGTATTCTGCAGGGCTCCCGCAGCTTGCACTCTCTCCCACAGTTTGAGCGGGATGGAAGAGACGTGGTGCGAGCAGGTGATGGCTGAGCAGTGTAATGGCACCAGGTAAGGCGTCTGGATGACGGGCCACCCCTCACTCTGCAAATCCACCACAACCAGCTCCTCCTCTACCAAAACCACGAGAGCGCTCGGCTCACCTGCGACACAGACACACATTAAGACCATTTAGAGGAAGCGCACCTATCGCAGCTCAGATAAAATGTTAAGAAGATGTAAAGGAAAGCATGTAAAGGAACCAAAAGAGTGTTTTTTGAAGCATCTCTCCTTACCTCTGTGGTTCTCTCCCTCGCGAATGACGAAGAAGTCGATAATGCGTGAGGTGAAGTCCAGCGCCTCGTGGGTTTTGCTGTGGATGACGGAGATGCAGTGTCTGTCCCCGTAACTGGCCCTCGGCATCCCTCCGCTGAAGATGAGGAATGGGGGACTGGGGGATGAGAGGATAAAAGACATTACTTTGGATAAGGAAGTATTTACTAAATGACAAATTTCCCTTGGCTCTTTCAGAACTTTCCAAATCAGTGGTTTCAAATATAAAGCAAGAGGAAATCAAAGGGACAGTATGATAAAATAGGCTGGAGATTAGCAGTAAAAGAAAAGTCAGATGGAGGATCTTACAGTGGAGCAGGTCGTCTATGGAAGGTTTAAATATTAACCAGAAGGCGTGAGTCATAGTGAAGCACTCTGGGTTAATGACACCACAAGCAAACACAACTGTCTCAGCATCAGCAAGTGAACACTCACAGTACTGTCTAATAATGAATATACTCACCCTTGTTTTGATGGCACCTGTATAATTTTGGATATGGCCTTACAGGGGAAGGCACCTGTGGAGATATTGTTCACAAGAAAGGAATTACAGATAGTTCAACATGAACACATTTTACATGAGGATAACATACAGGGTTCCCACACCTTGATTTTGAATATACAAAATGGAAATGTTCCGGGGGCGGGGGGTACATACTTTTAAACATACTAAGCCAACATGTAGGTGGCGGAAAGTCACTTAATGAGTGAGTCTAGTGACTCATTCATTCAACCGATCACTGAAATATTCAGTCAAAAACACAGCTGCGTGTTGCTTGGAGATTACGCTATACTTCTGCTGTGATCTTTGTTTGGAACTATTTTAGTTGGTGAAACAGAACAAAACAGTCAATACTGTGTCTAAAATGTATGTAACCCAATTACGTGACTACTTGACTATGGATCTGTCTGTCCAATGACATTAAACAGTCACTGGGTCCTTCAGACTGGAGGAATTTTTGCGGAACTGGGACTGAAAATATTTAAGACCCATAGAATCTGAATTTAAGACATTTAAGACTTTTTAAAAACCCATGGCCACCCTGTTAATGTGGGGACACATTTCAAGTGAGAGCAAGGTTACATTTTAAGATGCATTCAGTTTTCATCTCTGGCAAGTGATTGTTTTTTATCTTTTTTGGTGAGTTAATTGTATTGTTATTTGGTTTTTCAAGTATTTTAGTTTCAGCGGTTTCAGCCTATTTTTGCAATGTTTAACAGTGTGTGTGTGTGTGAGTGAAACGTTGAGGTACCACTGTAATAGATTTGTGCACACATGAACGTCATGGCAATGTACAAAACAAAGTACCTCACGTGGGAAACACTTAACGTAACTTGTAAATATAACATAAATCAAGCAAACTAATGTGCATAGGCCACGAAGTGTTGGCGAAATAACACATTAGCGGACTGGAGGGAATAATATGATTTTTTCCCAGAAAACTTCTTGCACAAAATAAATTCAAGCACTTTCAAGGACCTGTATCTATTTATGCTTATTTTACACTGGTAAACCAGTAAATTCAAGACTGCATTCAAAAGTTTGAGGTCAGTGAGATTTTTTACATTCTTTTGAAAACAGGCACAGCGTAGGTTTTGGAACAGGTTTTGGAACATGTTTCCAGTTGCGACAGAAAACACAAGTCATTCCGGTAATGTGGTCTCACCATACGGCATCTCCTGATTCTCAGGCTCCGCTGCGGATCCTCGCCGGTCACTGTCCATTGGCAGTAGCTCCCATCACTATGGGAACTGAGTATGTTCACACCATCCTCCATCCACCAAACACTCTCTAGTTGCTGTACAGGACACAGAGAGAGACAATTACAAGCTTCTTCTTAAAAACAATATCCTCAATAAGAGTTTTCAGGTTCAGAGCTTAAGTCACTGCAGTATACGGTACCTGTGTGCCGAGAAAGTGCTGGATGGGACGCTGCCTGTCCAGATCCCACAGTACCATCAGGCCTCGGCTGTAGCCAATCAGCACCTGCCGTGGGTTGAGCGGGCTCATGCAGAGCCTCCACACACTCCAGATTTCTGCGGCCAACATAATCCTCTGGAATTCTGGGAAAAGTTGCAGTGAACAGATCAGCGATCACAAAGAGTAACTGTTACAGTCGTCTCAAGCATGTGAAACTGTTGCATAATACCATTCCACTGAAACTATTTAAAGAATGTACGCTGTATATATAGGCAAAATTAATTGAGAGATTAGAACTGAGGGACATTGGGTCACAGATCAAAGTTAAGTCTATTAAATATGGTAGTTTTACGCTCTCGCCTTAAAGTACAGTGTTCATATGTAAAGTGACCAAAAATTTATTTACTGTATGATAACCTTATTTTGCAGAAGATATAAGTCTCTAACATTTTATATTATGATGAGACATATAATATGCACTTTAATACTTTAATATGTACAAACCCAATATTTAAAGCCAGCTGTGTGTTATCCATAAAGAATATTACATATTAATGAAAGAATGGCACATGCATTTTGCTAGAATTTGTAACAGGTGTTCAGGGCTTTAAATGAATTCCTAATTCAGATCAACATGTCTGACCTGTTCTGTACATTCTCCACGCTGATGTTGTTCTCCTCCAGCTCTCTAGCCTGGCACTTCCACAACAAACACGTGTCCTCCTTCCGTGCCCAGCAGCAGCAGCTCACCCGATGAGTGTGCCAGGACAGCAGTGACCCGCGTCACACTGGGAGGGGCTCTGTCAATATTTGGCATCACAAGGGGGTCAAAATGAAAGCGCTAGTGATTTTTTTTTCTCCCCCAGTTTTGCTTAGATTAGACACTGGATGAAAACTGTATGCTGGCTTATTTTAAGGTTATCTACATTGTTATTTTATTTTTTTATTTTTTTTATATAATGCATCATCAAATTTGTCCCGATGCATTTATAAGGCATGTAAAGTATTTTTATAATAAAAATGCATCTTTTCTTTTTGTATTTTCATAAATAATCGTAACCAATTACAATACCAATAGATGCTAAAACTTGAAGCACATAATATTTTAATTATAATTATATTCTTATAATACATTATACTCTTTTTAGGCATAAATACAAGACAATGTAATGTACAAAAATCATGATTACAAATTTCATACGAATGTGGCTCCATCAGAAAATATCTGATGTTTAATATGCTGCTATGTGAAGTGGGTGATAAGACTAATGATGTTTTCTTTTTGGTCAGGGCTACCCAGCATAACAAAACAGATACAAAATCCAAGACTGCATCTGAAATTGCATACTTCCATATTATATAGTAGGCAAAAAAACAGTATGTGAACGGCAATATGTACAAATTCACTGTATTCATATAACAGAAGGCAAAACGTTCCTGGAAAGCCTACTATTTCCCGCAGGAAGTGTGCATCTGATAGAAACCTTTCTATCACATGATGTCACAGGATAGGATTTGTGAATGGTAGTGAAGCAACGCAACAGACGCTGGTAGGTCATGTGACAATGACATACATGATGAATATAGTACATCTGCATTACATTCATACTATAAGTACCTACTCAGTGAGTATGCAATTTGGTATGCAGCCCGAGAGATCATGATGCCCTGTCACTTGTTACTGGATAACAAAAGTATTAGGAAAAATAATAATTCATGGGAGGATAGGATATGACATCATAGGCTGCAAAAAAGCTACTCTGAATCATGTAAGTCAGCTGACGGTATGCGTACATCTATGTATGGATTCAGAGCACAAGTGAGCATCAGTCATGTCTGGTTCAGTGTGAGTCAATGCTCCTGTCTCATTCATTGGGTGTGTGCATGAGCATACCAGCAGGTTCATAAAAACATCTTCAAGCATGATAATATTAGATTGAGGTGTGCTTTCCTGACTCACCCAGGTGGACCAGAGAGAGTGAAACGTCCTATCTCAAGCAACTCGGATATGCCGTTATGGGCCCGAAGCGTCCACATGTGCAGACTGTTGTCATCCAGTAATGTTACCATCTCCACCTACAAAAAAAAAAAAAGACAAAATCAAAACCAACATCTTTTTTTCCAAATAAAAAGAAAATATAAAGACAACCTCACCCAACCTCTTAACAACCTCACCCAAACCCACTGATGATTTACTAAAAACTGAATACCAAAGATTCAATGGAAAAAAATGAATTCCAGGTGAGATCAAAAGGGATCAGGATTGAAGTTCAAAGCCGTACCTGTTTTGGCAGGAAGTGCACCTGTGTAACTGCCGCATTCTCGTCGTGCAGTCCCATGAACTCCACACCTGGAGTTCCGTACCTGAAAACTGGTTAAGGAAACACATGGCAACCATTCACACAGCACCTTGTTTTTGTGGCAAGTTTTTAAAAAAAATAAAACATTCAACTTGCATTTTTAAATAAAACAAAAATACATCAAATATATTAAATTAAAAAAGTACAACAACAACAAAAAAAAACGATTAAATACCAGACACATAATGATGGCCACATACCAGTTATTAATTTCTATTATTTTCTTTTCTGTGTATGACTAACAGAGAAAATGATGCAATAGTATGGGGAAATATTTTTTACATGGACATGCATTCTCAGCGCTATGAACTAATATAAACTATTCCGCCTTTCAATATACCTGCATGATGGGTGTGTACCATTGAGCCATTAGACAACCACGAGACGAGCTACAGGAAATCTCAGTACATTATCATCATATCACATTGTAGTCACTCTGCCCTCTGGATTCAGAGACAGGGGAATGGAATGTGATAATTCTAGTCAAGAGTAACGCTAAAACACAGATAAAATAACCCAAAATGTGGAAATGTCAACGTTTGTTGAAGGATACAGTTTGATTGCTCCTAATCTGGTACCGATGGCCAGGAGCTGCAGGCTGGGGCTGAATCCCAGAGCACTGGGCTGATGGGGAAAGCCATGTTCTACAGTCTAAAGCAGAGAGGGGAGAAATGAGAGTATCAAATGTTATATTATATGTATTATACACATTGGCTCTGGTAAACACTTACCAAACGGGCAGCTTACATTTTAAAGACATCATAGTTTTTCACTGTTCCAAGTGTTTCAAAGTCTGTTCCAAAATGGAACATATAAAACTATGGTGCCTTTAAAGATGCCTCATTTTTGGGCAAAATATAAGGCAGCATGTCATGCATCCTTCACAGGAAAGGCAATTCAATTCTAAAGAGCTCGGAAATCAATCCAAATTGTAAGGCTGCATGATTAATCAAAATCACATCAAAATTGCATTATGGTTAAAAAGGCTTTGATTTAACTGTTAAAGTAAATACATTAATTATCAAAATAAATACATCTCATGATCCAGCGTTTTCAGTGTCTCCGAGCATCTCTGATTACAGTAAATGCTGCTTCACATGAACTCTGCTCTGAGTTTGTTCAAAAATGTTGATTATAATCTACATAAAATACATTAAATGCCAGAAAATGATTATTAAAAATTTGTTTACTAATTATAAATCAAAAAAGGTCTGCAAGAGAGATCCTATAAAAATAGCACAAAACCAGTCTTGTGTATGTGTAATAGCAAAACAAACTTCCAACAGAAGATGTGGGCTTGATCACCTTGTTGAACTGATAGAGATCCTGTTTGTGCTTGTCCCTCTGAGACTCATGCCCATGACGCCTGAACCTCTTCATCGTCCCTGGATGAACAGGGACCTCACGCTACCCTCTCTCACCGTTTCTCCTCAGCCACCTGACATGAGAGGAGGGGTACAGAGGTTTTTCAGACAAAAATAAAACTGTATAATGTAAAAACATTACACGTATGTATAGCGACAACAACAAAACGGAATAATCAAGACTTAAAGCGATCGTTCACCCATAATTTACTGCTCTTTACAGCTGTGGTCACCATTCATACTCACTGTATGAAAAAGAGGATTATCCAGCTTTTCTATTGCTTTTTGCACAACAAATACATTTTTATTTTTTGGGTGAACTATGCCTTTAAAAAGACACAAACTGAAGCACTGTAAAGGGTGCATAACCTAAAGAGACTTTGCACCGGGGTATGTGTGTAATTCATTTAGATGGAAAAAAAAAAGAAAAGAGAAAAAAAAAGGAAAAAAACGGATCTGATAGGATCAGGAATTCCAAGGAAGGAGTTGTGTGCTGTTTGACTGAAACTACACCCCCTCACCACTCCTGATTCCTCTCTTTCGCTCTTTCTGCCCAGCCCCCACAGGGAGATTGTGGATCTCTGCCGTCCTGACTGAAGCAGCTTTTGTTCGGAGCTGAACACTATTACAGTCCCTCCCCTCATCTGAGCAAACAGCACCTTGATGAAAACACCTGTTGCTCTGGGGAAGCCAAATCAGAAAGAGCCTCTTTCAAATGGACAAAAAAAATGTCCCTACCTGCTTTGCATTAAGGAGACCACTCAGACTATAACAATACACAATAACCTGTAAATGGATGGGAGTTTCTCTCACCTGAAGCTTGAAACTATTTGGATTTGTTGTGGGTGGAAACAAAATCATCATTGGCTATTTTGCTCCATTTAATGCTCCTTAAAAACTATTTTCCCACGGTAACCAAAGCAAGCGTTATAATTATTTTAACTCATGTTTGTTCGAAACTAACCCTTACCCAAAACTGTATTATTAAACTTCAGCACATAACTCGGCCCACACCATTTTATGGCACAATACACTACTATTCAAAACTTTGGGGTCTGTATTTTAAAAAAAAATTTTTTAAAGGAATTAATACTTTTATTCAAAAGTGATACTAAGGATATTCATAATGTTTTTCATTCATTTTTTTTCTTTTCAAATACATGCTTTTTTTCTATTCATCAAAGAAACCTAAAAAAAAAAAGTTTCCACTTATACATTAAACTGTCTTCAACATTGATAATAAGAAACTTTTCTTGAGCACCAAATCGGCTGAAAATTCAGCTGTGCCATCATAAGAATGAATTACATTAAAATATATTGAAAAAGAAACGATTTTAAATTTTAATTTATATTTCACAATATTACATTTTTATTGTACTTTTATTGTAAATGCAGTCTTCATGAGCATAAGAGAATTTTTAAAAAAAACTAAGTTTTTAACTATAGTTCCTTAACTACAGATATTATGGTTACCATGGTATATGTTAATAAGGAGAAAAAGTCATAACGTTCTACATGCAGATGTGTGTACATTACACACACACACACACACATACAACCCATCCACACAGAAACGTGTTTAGCTGTATATGTATAAATTTTGTATTGCATAGGTGTTTCGTCCATGAGGATCCGGCGTTTTGGGTGAGTGAAACCGATATTTTTTGAAAATCGGGTCACAGAGTGGATAAATATGAATATGTCACCCTTGCGTTTTCATGTGGACAGCGAATCCATATATTTTCTGAAACGATAACATCATCAGCCCATGTCTAGCCCCTAGTCAGACACCGCTACATCACGTAACAGCAACCAAAACATGAACAAACACTGAACGATTGTCTTTTTATTAACTAACATTAACCCAGATTAATAAATGTATTGTTCCATGTTCATTTGTATACCGCGCACAAGGTTAATATGCATAGTCCAAGTCTTCTCCGTTTTTAGTGCATCTCTGTGGCAGAATTACAGCGCCACATACTGGGGTTGGCATGTATACTACATCGTTTTGTGTCAGTTTCATGATTTCGTGTGGACGCAGATATTTCTTGAGACCAGAGGGAAAAAAAGACCGGATAAGAAAAGCTCTGGCTTTGTGTTGATGTAGCTTCAGTATCAGCAACAAAGAGAAATTTTGCAGGAAATAAGGCTCCCAGGATGCAGGCAAGCAAAACAAGAAAACAAACATTCAGTCATAGTCTTTGACATTGAATAATGACAATAAGAACTGCATTCAGATTGACATATCCAGGTAACATTAACGTCACATCACATTAGAACTGCCCTGAGAGCGTGTCTAGACAAGAATGCCCTCATAAATTATAACACTTTCCCAAGACGGATCACATCAGCATATCAACAGGAAAAGAGAACTTTTTCCAGCCCCAAATCAATCCCTTCCAAGCATAATCTTCCCAGTGACTCAGTTGCCCCACTCGGCTCAGACACATACTTCTGTGATTATCGCCATTATTAGCCAAGAACTTTTAGTCATCAAGCATGCGTCTCTACAAACGCTTCCAGAGAAGGAAAAGAGCTCCCATTTTCCTTATTTTTAGGATCAGAAATCCAAGGATTACAGGACCTTGAAGGAACCAGTCAACAAACTAAACACAAAAAAGAGAGAGTCTGTAAAGCTTAGCTTAAGGGACAATGGTAAAGTGGGAGGTCTTCTACTTAAGAGTGAGCTTGGCTTTATGAGGGAAAACTCTCGGCAGGAGAGCTGGAATGGAGTGAAGGCGGGAGAAAAGACACAATTCATTCACAACTAAAGAGGACAGAGGGTCCAAAACAATCTCTCTGAACACCACATTGATCATTGGGAGCCTTTCGTAAAGCAGCTTCAGAGAATTTTGTCCTCAAAGATCAATATTACAACTCCATCCATTAAATCCCAAGTTAATTAGAGGTAGAAAAAATAAACTCTGTTTTGTTTTGAATCCTGCTGGGAGGAATTATGGCGGAGGTGCATGTGAGGGCATTGATGTGGGAGTAGTGGCTGTAGCTTGTCTAAATTAGAGGTAGGAGGCCTGTGTGGAGAATTCATAGACTTTAAGGAGAAATGGTATGTGGAACTAAGCAGCTGCCAAAGAAATGCTCGGCGTAATCAGTTCAACCATACAGATGACAGATTCATGACAGTGGAATTTAAAATGACATGGTACATTAGCAGAGGAAGTATTGATTAAACTCCAAAACACCAAATTATGGCAGAAGTATATGATTATCAAGTAGTAAAATCTAGATTTTTACATACAGATTTTTCATTTTCGAAACGGCACACCTTCCCATTAATAATTTATTTTCTTATTATTATTATTTTGCTAATAATATTAAAATAAATTTTTTTGTTTTATTAAATTATTTATATAAAATTAATTATAAATGGAAACATTATATTGTTTCACCAAAGGTAGTTAGTTTCAAACCAAGCAGTAGTTACTGCATACTGATAAATACCAATTTAAGGAAATATCTCACCAATGGCAGGTGCAAGAGAATTTAAGGACCAGTTTTATCATCTGTCAGGTGAAAATAACAGAGTAGGAAATTGTATTTTTCTAAGTTCAGTATTAGAACAGCCCCAAAAAGTGTGGGACAAGTTATGCCCAGTCCTTTACGTAGGGTTACAGGTTTGTTTAAGTATCCACACACCATACAAAGAACTAAATTTTTTACTAAATTTAGGTATGATTGGCTTTTTTTAAAGAGGCAATTATGAAAACCCTGCAGTACGGCTGGGCGATAAAACAACAACGATAATTACTGCAATATAATTTTCCTCAAAACGTTAACGAGAGTTCAATAAATGTTCAATACAATGATTATACACCAAAAGTGGAATGAAACAGCACTACTCATTTGAACGCCATCACACGGAGCATTTATCCGCTTGGCTCAAAGTGCAGCGCAGGGCAAGCTCACTAGAGAAGATGCACTGATAAGTCTCAGTTACACGACCACTAAACAGCACTGTGAGATCCAGTGTGAAAGGCTTGAATTCAGTGAAGAATACAAAATGACTTTGTGATTTAAACAAGATTAAAGCCAGATTAAACAGCGCTGACAAACAGGAAACACTGTGAGCAACGAGACAGCCATGAAGCTTTTCAATCTACAAATCGCCATCATTTACCATGGATTTACTGTAGTAACACTAACTGCACCATGGTATTATGGCAGAAATAGGGATATTCATATCGAATGTTATTATATCATTAACGTAGACATGTTTTAAATGTATTAAAGGAATAATGGAATATAATTATAGTTAGGGCTGCACGATTAATCGAATGCGATTGTCATGCTAATCTTGTCAGTAAAGTCGATTAGTAGTAAATCTCCATCACATGCTTTCAGATGGGGCAGCATTTACTACACAGAGCCGTAGTTCACTGACAAGCTATGCATAAAAATTGCGACGATATAACCGTAAGATTATGAAATCGAAAAATTGTTTGCGATAATGACAGCTGTTTGCGTAGCTTCTCAGTAAACTACAGGTCTGTGTAGTAAATGCTGCTCCATCTGAGAGCACATGAAAATACAACATTTAATAAAATGTTTTTACTCCAAACTCACTTCATAATATCAGCCAAGTGTGTTTGAAATAAATCATTCTGTGAGATGATGTCACTTCTTAAACAGAATAAGGCACACAACAAATTTCATAGTATTCTGAGCAGTGATAAAGGCTATGTCGATTAGCACTGCATTACAGATATACTTTATTATAATGAAAATTATAATAATAAGAACTCAGATAAACCATATATTGCCATAGTCGTGTAAATAATAGTAATAATGATAATAATAATGTAATAAACATTAGTCACGCTGAATCAATGAAATCAATTTTACAGATGTTACTGTTTTTAATAATGAACATAAATTTACATCTGCATCCTCAAGCTACTGCTACTGCCAACTCAAGCTACTGTCAAATGTGCATTTCTAAAAGACAAATTTTTTTAAATATATATTATTAACATTGCAGCCCACACTTCAAACAGCTGAAGATACGCGTCATCAAAGTCAGGCAACACAAATGTGATTCATGATTTGAAACATTATCACTCATTAGAACATGCAGAAACTAAGAAATTCATTTTTCTATTAAGATATTTATTTTGTTAAGGAAAAATGACTGGAAAAGTGTAAAGTGTGTGTCAAGCTCTGACCATAAAGAGTATTTAAAACCCACAATTAATTGTTTGTTTTCTAAAATTTACACTTAAGAGCAAAAATCTGTTTTAAACTTTAAAGAAATAAAGATTTGAAATTTATCGTGACGATTTTCTATTTTTCTTTTTGGCCATTTCTCCCAGCCCTACCCTGCAGTAATACTGTGATAACTGCTGAAGAATCAATATGCTTAGAGATTCCTCTGTTAAAGGTCATGGTGAGGGGGTGACATCATAAACACATCAACATGTTTGACAACTAACTCACTGAAGTGTTACTAGCCAGGACTAGGCCTGATACCCCTCAGGACAGCAGCCAGAAAATAGCACCCTATGGTCAGGAGATGTCAACTGCTCTTTAGTTTAAAAACCAGCCTGTGCAAGCCCACAGTAAATTCGAGACCGACAACACTCTCTCATTTCATGACACAGCACAACACAAACTGAGCCATGCTGCCAGAACCAAAACGTCCCACCCAAACTCGACAACTGTTATTATGGGAGGCAACTATATGTGCTACTCCTATAGCCTACTTCTATTACTGGTTGCACAAAGCAATCGTTAAAAAAAGAGAAGCAACAATTCAGATGTAATTTCAGGTGTTAAAGCTTCAGTTTCTGATGCCCATTTTCAGTAGAGCATGTTCCCCTTCTCCTTGATTTCAAAGATGCCTCTGGTAAAAAACAATAGCCTATGAGAACAAGAGCTCACAAAGACAGAACTGCACCTAAAGCCAAAACTCAAAGACAGTGAAATGGAAATGAAGACATCTAAAAAATAAAAAAATACAAAAATAAAAATTAATGTTTAGACAAACTACCTTTCAAAAGTTCAGTTAGATTTTTTTTCTTATTTAAAAGAAATGAATACTTCATTCAGCAAGGATGCATTAAATTGATCAAAACTAATAGTAAAGACTTGTTATTATAAAAAAAAAAAAGTTATTTTGAACTTTCTATTGTATCAAAGAATCCGGAAAAAATGCAGCACAACCAACAAAGAAAAAAATCTTTAAGCAGCACAACTGTGATGACAATAAGAAATGTTTCCTATTATTAGAATATTTTCTGAAGTACTGGAGAAATAAAAAGCTTTTCCATCACAGGAATAGACAACAGTTATTTTAAATTGTAATGGCATCAAATTAAGTGTTTTGGCTAAACACAGTCAGTTTGACAGCGAACTGTCCCTGTTAAAGCATCACTAGTGACATCACTACATTCTCAGCATAGCATCCCACAGGAAACAAAGATCAGAAGAGAAGGCAAGAGTGGAGAACCTGCCCTGACATGAGTGTGGAACTGTCAGTGAACTCACCACAGACTTTCTCCCTCAGCTGCATAACCTGGTTTCATACGGCACGTTAATATGTCATGTTGGTCTTTCTGGGAAATCGAGGAATTGCACATCCAATTTTTAGACTCAATATGGGTAAAAGGGCACTAAAGAATTCACTAAATGATATTTGAGGTCAAGACAAAGGCAGTGAAATACAAATAGGTCAATCTCTAAAATAATCATCAGCTACACCCTGATTAAGGAGAAAACACCGTGCAAACATAATGAAAACCAGTTCAACCGCCACAAGCTGACGACACGGGACGAGCGAGTATAATACTGAAAAGATCTTTATTTTAGGATACCAGAAGTCAGCGTGTTCTTACATTTAAATAAACACTGACACTCATGCATTGGGGCTAAACAATAAGAATCGCTTTTCTGCAGAAGTTCAAATATGCACTTTTCAATATTATTTAAAACACATTTTTACCTTTTGAAATTCACATTACTGTTCAAAAGATTGGGTTGCTAGGATTTTTGAAGGGAATCCTCTTTTTTTAAAGGCAATATTCAAAATGACATAATATGGGAACTTTAAAAACATTTCTTAGTATTATCAATGTTTAATAATATTTTTTGTGGAAACACTTTTTTTTATTAAAAAAAAGTTCAAAAGAACAACATTTATTTGTAAGAGAAATAATATTTTGTAACATTATGGATGTTTTTACTGTCACTTTTGATAAAATGTAACATCCAATGACTTAATAAAAGTATTAAATTTATAAAAAAAAAAAAATTAAACTGAAGTGTCAAAAATATTTTTTGCTTTTAATTGTTATAATTACTGTTAACATTTATTTACAAAACGCATAAAAAAATATTTTATATATATATATATATATATAAAAACACACACAGTATTGAAAACTTTATTTTATTTTTTTGCAATTATAGCTGGAATTTATGCAGCAGAATACCAGTTCTAAAATGATGCAATATTAAAAAACCAATGCATGACAGGAAACAAAAAAAGTTAAGGCATAAAAACTAATTTATATCATCAACTAAGTGAAATGCATAGTACACAGCTCTGGACCGACAGGCCTGTGTATTGTAATTAAGTCAAGTCTGTCATAAAAGATATTGCAGGTACTTAATATAACAAAGTCCATAACCTACGGTAAGATCATAGACGACAGCCATTTTTGTTTGAACAAAACTGTCCATCCCAGTCAGACATCCAGCAGACAAAAGTTCATAGTGCTTAAATAGAGAACAGCTGGACAGGATGAGGAACTGTGGGATGAAACTTCCTCTCATTCTTAATGGTCATTGTAAAGCTGATCTCTCCCTACATGCTATCACCCACGCTGACCGTTTGTTGCTGTGGAAGTGAGAAGCTTGTTTACCTTCTCTTCCTCTCTGAGAAAATGTAAAAATAAGATCTTGTCTATGGCTATGGGGTGTGTCCTGCTGCCACAGGATGTCAGTCCCCAGACTCAAGCCTTTCCTGTCTTCTCTAAGATCGGCCATGAATTGAAGCATAAAACCACATTTATACCCGAACATCTCAAAGTGATATATCAGTTTGTTAAACCAACTAGTTTGCAATTGATACGGGACATTTGCCACTTGAGTGTCAAGTGCGGTATAAAAGGTAAAAATACTAAGGGGGAGTGCCACCACACTTACAAACGTCTTCTGTAAACAGTCATCATCTATCTGCAAGTCTTCATTAACTGATGGCAAAAAGTTAAATTTCCCTGGACTATAAGAAACATAAAATATGAAACAACAGACATGCGCATGAGCAAGAAACAATAACATTCTTATAAAACCGTGGCCTAAATAGGGCAGCCTAGCTGCATTAACTTCGAAGTAAACAGGTGTCAAACAAGGCAATTCATACACTTGCTAATGTTCAAAAATTCAGGCTCTGTTAATTTTTCGTTTTTGAATGAAGCCTCGTGCTCATCAAGAGCTGCATTTATTTGATCAAAAACACAGTAAAAACTGTAATATTGTGAAATGATTTCAATTTAAAATGACTAATTTATTCCTGTAATGGATGCATCCCTGCTCAATAAATGTATAAACTTTTTGTATTAAAAAAAAATCATACTGACCCCAAAGTTTTGAATGGAAGCGTGTTTTTTTTTTTGGCAACAATTTTAAGACATCCTGGTAGACTAAAATGTGGAATTTTTTGGACATTGTGTTTTACAAAAAACATCCTTCTCTGACAAGTATTTCAGGTCAATCCTTGTGTCAACACAAGCATGACGGGTTTGAAAGTTTGAAACCAAGTCTAGTTTGTCACAATTTTAAATGTGTTATCCGAGATCACTCTCTACAAGCAAAGCTCAATCCGGCCATACATTACAGGCAGCTACTAAAATGAAATGACCCAAGATTAATTACAGACGACATCACAATTCATAATCTCGCTGTTGTCTATGGCACAACTGTTAGCCAAAGTTGGTAACAATATGTTTAATACACAAATTAACCATGAAGGCTGATGAGTCAACTTTTAGTTGCTTTGAAAAACCAGAGAAACACTGACATCAGGAACATGGCTAAGTGTGAAGCAACATGAGAGTCTGAAAGGCGGAGGCTTTTATCATTCTCGATTCTCAACCTGTCAGACCGGTGGGACAAGCCTTCCACCAATCTATGCCAAGGACAACCAATTCCCCAGTCCTTACCAAAGCACTTTAACTTCAACACTCGAAGACAGGTGCAACACTATTCTCTGATCTAAACAGAAAAATAATTATGCTGACCAATGTATTCTAGCAAATATCCACACCTTTTAACTTAACCGGTTCTTTATTATCAAACCTACTCACAATAAAACCATTTGTGGGGTCTCATAATAGTATTTACAGCAGAGGTGGAAAGAGTACAAAAATATTCTACTCAAGTAAAAGTACCATTACATTAACGAAATTTTACTTAAGTACAAGTAAAAGTACCAGTCTAAAAATCTACTCAAGTAAAAGTAAAAAGTAGCTCATTTAAAATTTACTCAGAGTAAAAGTTACTTAGTTTACATTTTAACAGTGGGAAGGGGGCAAAAATGGGACAGGCCCAAGGGTGTCGAAACTCAGTTCCTGGAGGGCCCACAGTCCTGCACAGTTTAGATATAACCTTAATTAAACACACACCTGATCCAGCTACTTTTAATCATTTAGTCTTATTTGAAAACTACATGATATGTGTGCTGGAGCAGGTTTAGAACTAAACTCTGCAGGAACTGGAGTTTGACATCCCTGGGAAAGGCCTATTAACATCAAACTAGTTGTTTTTTAATAAAGGAATCAGTTATTTTAGAATATGACGGGACATTGGGCTGTTACCCAGGCACATCAGTAATCAACAACTCAGCTTTTCAATGCAGAGGAAATGCAGAAGCTTCATTGAAAGTGGCATTTAAATGTATTTTACACACTGTTTGGTGGCAGGACAAGAATGCATTTTTAACCTGCATGTACAACAAATGCATGGATAATGTGTTGATATACAATGACATAAAATGTTGGAATCCCTCCATGTTGAAATTCTAAGAAATTAAATTATTTAAAAAAACTCAAAAGATACTTTAATGTAAAAATGTAAATTAAAATGGCCAGTATGTGTCAGCAACTCACTGTTAATAAGTGAGTCCTTTGCGATTGAACCTAATCATTTTAAAAAACGGTTGATTCATTCAGGAACGAAACCAACTGTCATGTTGCTCAGAACGCAAAACTGTGGCTTTGGTGGCTATGTTTTGGAATTGATTTTTTGGTGTAGAAAGAGAGCAAAACAGGCAATATGGTGTCTACAACTCACGTCCTCTTAATTACTTTGTTAACTGAACCTGTTGTAAATATTAATATATATATAATATATATATTATATATATATATATATATATATTACTTTATATATATCTATTATATTGTGTGTTACATATATCATTAATATATGATTCCATATATAATGGATATATGTAATCATGATGATTTTTTGGAGGAAAAGACGTCAAATTCTTTGTGTGATTTTGATTTACTATATGAAAATGTATATAAATATGTAATATCATTTTCCTGCACCTATACCTTCAGTTTTGTTGATCATTCTAAATGCATTTTAGCAGACTGAATCACAGCAGTTGAAAGAACGCAACTATAAATGCGCGCGCACATCAATTAAAAAAGTTGAGATTATTCGCAGGACGATATATATAGCACACGCCGCACCAGTCTTTTTGGCTAATTTGCCGCAAAACCTCTTGCCTAAACTGTCAAGCTTTTCACTTTAACCACCACTGCACGATGCATTATTTGCTTACCCTCTACATCTTGCGAAGGGTTGATGTCCTTGGTCGTGAGATTTGTATTAGCTGGTCTCCCTACGGCAAGCCAGTTACACTGCTTAATAAGCACATAATATGGCCAGGGTCTCACTTTATTTCCTTTGAGTTCAACTTCCGAATACTACGGGGTTTCGTTTTTAGCGGTGTCTGCACCACTAACGCCTGTTTTGTCCGTCTGCATCTTTCTTGTGATATTAGCGCCAGTTTGCCCTCCTGTCCATATTTACGACGTATGGTTTCCAGGGGGGTCGGCTTCCCTCGGTTCGTTTTGATATACAAGACATAAAATGTTAATATCATTGAAATTTAAGAAATTAATAATTTAAAAAACTCAAAAAGATACTTAAATGTGAAATTTAAAATGGACAGTATGTGTCAGCAAAATCACTGTTAATAAGGAGTCATGCGATGAACCGAATCATTTTAACGGTGATTCATTCAGGAAACGAAACCCTGCATGTTGCTCAGAGACGCAAAACTGGCTTTGGTGGATTGTTTGGAAGTCTTTTTGTTGTAGGAAATAGAGCAAAAACATGAATATGGTGTCTAAAACGCAAGCTTCTAAATTTAACTTGTTAACTGACATGTTGGAATATATAATATAATATAATATATCTATATATTCTATCATATTATACTATTAATATATATATATATAGGGGGTGTACATATTCATTAATATGATTAAAATATAATGATATATGTAATCCTGATGATTTTTTGGAGGAAAAGACGGGGCATCTTGTGTGATTGATTTCACATAGGAAATGAATAAATATGTACATTTTCTGCCACATACATTCGTTTGTGATCCATGCTAAATGCATTTTAGAGACTGACTCACACAGTGAAAGAACGCACTATAGAATGCGCGCGCAATCATGAAAACAATTTATGATATATCGCAGACGATATATATAGCACCACTCCGCACCAGTCTTTTGGCTAATTTGCTAAAAACCTTTGCTAAAATGTCAAAGCTTCACTTTAACCACCAATGCAAGCGATGCCGTTATTTAGCTACCTCTACATGCTTGCGAAGGGTTGATGTCTTGTCGAGATTTTATAAGCGCTTGGTCTCCTAGGCCCAAGCACAGCTTTACACTGCTTAATAAAAGCATAAATATGGCCAGGGGGCTCACTTTATTTCCTTTGAGTTCAACTTCAGAATACTACGGGTTGCGTTTTTTAGCGGTGGTCTGCCCACTAACGCTGTTTTGTCCGTCTGCATCTTTCTTGTGATCTTAGCGCCAGTTTGCCCTACTGTGCCATTATTTACTGGCCGTAGTTTCATGTGGGAGCGATTTTTTTTTTTGTTTTTTTTTTTTGTTACCCAGTAATTAATGTGTTTTAAAATGTAGCGAAGTACAATAACTTCAAACAAAATATGCCTACTTAAGTAAAAGTAAAATTACAGATTTTAAAAATTACTTTAAAAGTAGAAGTACACAAAAAAGCTACTCAATTACAGTACGCGAGTAAATGTAATCCGTTACTTTCACCTCTGATAATTACAAATGCTTGTAATTACCTGCCTCCAAATTCAAAAAACTTAAGACCAGGGTTGTAATCACTGCTGTAGATCTAAAGGGTCATTGCATTTTACCACCAGTTGTTTCCAAATAGTCATGATAATATACAACCATGCCCTCAAACCAGATAGCATTTTGACTTGTCTTTTAACTAGCAAGCAGGTGGGGGCGGTGTTGCTGAGAAAAGCATCATAAACTGCATTATGAAATGAGATGAGTTTGAGGTCATGGAAATGTTCACCCGGAGGTCATGACTATAAAACACGCATGGAGAAAGCTGGGTCAAGACCCAATGAAATTTACCATAACACAAGCGAATGGAAACGTAAGAGGTTGTGTGTGCCATACAATGATGTTCAAATGTTTCAAAACCATCTTGTAGGTCTTCTAGGACGACATTTCTATGAGATCTTTTTTAATATATCTGTCTAAAGTTTATTGAATTCGTCTCAAAAAAAAAAAAAAAAAAACTTTTAACTTAATTGTAAAAGAGATGTTGATCTTAATTGGATTTCATGCTAAAATAAATTGCAAAATAAATATAAATAAAAAAAATCCTATTTTATCAAAGATTATTTGCGTATTTCAAATTTACTCCGTAGTTTTGAACGAACACACACCACCACACAAATTAGAAAAGTGACGAAAACGGAGAAGCCTTCTTACATTTGCGTGGGGTGGAAAACTTCAGTTTATTCACTAAACGCCATTTAACCTTTCATTTACCATTACTGCAAAGTGTGAATATCAAGGTCAAAAACACCCTGACCTGTAGGATTTGAGATTCTGTCCTGTTCGGTTCCTTCATGATTTCAGCACACAGAACTACAGACAGGGATTCCTGCAGATTGACCAGGACTGAAACTAAAAATGTGTCTGGCGCCATCAAGTGGCTGTAATAGGAACCTCAACCACCATTTATTTTAGGTAAAGGTAATCGAATTGGATACATATGAGTCATTAAGCACCATTTTAAGGGCTTTTGATTTCTTCCCAGGCGGTCAAGGAGTTACTGCCACAGCTGTCCCAGAGATTTCTGTAATGACTACCCAAAAGGTTTCCTGTCATGTATAAGAGACCGTCCTATTTTCAGCATTCCTTTAAAGCTCTGAAGGTGGCAGACAGGCCAGAAAAGAAACAGGGTCTTTATCAGCATCAAAAGGGGGAGACTGAAGAGTGAAGGAAATAACATTTAAAAGCTAGGAAGTACCAGGGTTTACATATAGTTTCAAAAATTTTGCAAACAACATATATCTCAAAATGATTTACAGTCTGTCATACTGAGCACTAATCTTGATATAAAACACTTTTCTGGAGTGTGAAAGTACATTGGTTGTAAAGGCAGCCTAAGAGTTATTCATTATCAGTGTGTCTTTATTCTTTTTCACCTATGGTACAAAATGTGCTCGAAATTAAATTTTTCAACGTTCATTAATGCATCCAATTAATTTTCAACATGATACCGCAGAAAATCTCAGCAGTGTACAGGATGTTGCAGAGTATTTCCAGTCAATGACACAACTCCCTCTGGTGGAAATGTTCGTGGCAGCACAAGGTGTATCAATGAGGTCGTCTGTTAAAGCAACCATCAGGTAAATTGACCGTACGGTACAAAATGGAAAATCTAGAGTCATTCTTAAAACTCCTCAGGACAAAGTTTGGGGAAACAACAAAAAAGTAAGACCAGATACACTTTAGCTTGCACTATGAAGCAGTACAAAAATTGAGGTTATAAAGATTTTCAAATAAATGTGTCATCACACATAGCCTCAGTGATTTTCTTAAAGCCCATGTTTTAAACAGACTGTTTGTTCAAGTACTGTACTGGGGATGGAGTTGTGGGAATGAATGGTAAAGCCTGAACACTAGGTCACCAAAATGCTAAATTTTATTCCAAACCAAATTTTACAGTATAGTTGACCAACTAGAAACTAATATTTGTACAACATAAACTTTATATAGCTTGGATTTTATTTAATATTATATGCAGTGAACTATAAATGAATTATAAAACTATAAGGAAAAGAGCTGAGTAATTGCCTGTGCCCTTTCAATTTGATAAGGCTGTCAGATAATGCAAGATAACACAAGCATGCAATCCTTCCCATAAACCTCAATGATAATGTTAAGTCTTAAGTCTGCAAAACCAATGCCAAGCACCGGATAAAAGATTAAGGCAAAATAGCTGACAGCTGAGAAAATTATAATGCTCAGAATTTTTTTCGTGTAACACAGTAGTGTCCCTGTATGTTATCTGCACCGTGCGTTTGCGCTAATATTCCCAAGAGTCTCTCTCTCGCGGCGCCCGCCACAGGCAAAAAAACAAACTACTGCTGACCATCTTTGATGGGGTCAGGTGGGACAAAACGACCGGGATGATGTAAACCCTTTGACTCTGGCATAATACCACTGAATAGAAAACTGGAACTGCAAATCTGAGGCACTGAAAGATTATAATAAATGAGAACCGTACAAGTTTAAAAACTAAAACATCTGTCCATAATTTTTATCATGTGCTTATCTTAAATAATATAATTATGAGGAAAATAGGAATTACATACTATGAGTGAAATAAAATATTTTAACTCAAACCCCTGATTGTGTCAACGACTATTACTTTATTCTCTTTGTTTTGAGAGAGAGAGAAGTTGTTGTAAAGTTTTACTGCTTTAATTTCCTGTTGAAACACAACATAATAAGCTACATTAACTTATCATAATAACATAAGTTTCACAACATGGGTCTGAAAGTCCATTGGAAAATTGCTGTCATGCATAAAGGGATGAGCAAAATTTGAAGAAGAGAAAGGCCTAGTAACAGAGAAAACACCCCTCTCACTCTGGTCAGAGTGGCCCAGTGTAAAGTCTTGACTTCAACTAAAAATTGAAACGCCTTCGCAAGACCTAAAAAGAGCAATTCACACCACAGTTTTATAAAGGAGCACAGTCCAAAATTACTCCTGACTGTTGGTGCAGGTCTGAACCACAATTTAGAGGATTACACTAAATTAGATTAGGAACATGAAACTACATGAAACTCACAATGCATTGCCATATCTCATAACATAGACATTCCTTTGGGCCGACAAAATTACAATTTCAAATGTGCATCATTTCAGAAACAAAGAAGAAGAAGAGATGATGCATAAATATTGTGTGGTTACAAACAATGGAAATACCTTTTGTCAACAATGATCATGCATAAGTTAACATAACCTGGTTAAAGAACTAGACTGTAGGACTCCATGCTGAAAAGACCAGCAGGAATGCCAAGCTGTTGAGTGTTGGTCCAGCTGGTGAAGCGGTTATCCAAGGAATTGTGGCCAGATAAGAAAGGCTGGTGGGAACAAAACACAGCAATGGGCCGCTGATCTTTTCAGCACGGATGAATTCCCAAGGTGGTTAAGATCAGAAATTAGTCAACAACAGCCCTTACACGCAGCTTCCATTCTGTAGCTCACCTTTTGTAGCACTGTCTGATTATTAAAGTCCAAATGCTCAGTTTTTTTTTTTTTTCATCCCAATTGCACAAGCATAGATAAAACCACTTAGCAATGAGTCTAATGACTGTTACACACTTATCTTTACCTTCACACAATACAGCCTGATAGAAAAACACAATGTTTCATTTTATAAGCAGTCGAGCTGTAAATCTTAGAAACGCTGATCAGAAAAGGCTGTATAATTGCTTTTGTCTCATGACTTCTGATAAGACACTTGATAAGATATCAAAAGATAGCATAAGCATATAATTCATCACGCCATAAACATCAATATTGTGAACTTTAGTGTGCAGAAAGGGATGGAAAAAAACACAAAGACAAAGGGATCAGTCAAAAGCTGAGGCTGTTAGATCATGAACAACCATCAGACCACCAGAGAGAAGCAATTTTGGTTACACATCAGCTGTAGTAGTGGAATACGTCCGTCATGTTATTGGCACTGAGTGTGTTTGCTGCTAATACTCCCTGAGTCTCTCTCGGCTGGTCGTTCCAGTCAGAGGTCACTGCACTACAGGCAAAAACCAAACTGCTACTAATCAGCTTTGATGGGTTCAGGTGGGACTAAACGACCGGAGATGTGGACACGGTCCAAACCTGGACAAAATGGCTGAGGAAGGAGTCAAGGCAGCATATGTCACTCCACCTTTCCTCGACCATCACCAGTCCTACACACTTCAACCCTGTTATCTGGTACAGGAGAAAAAGACTTACAGCAATACATTTCTAATTTAAAGTAATAGATACAAAATGCAAGTTTTAGTACATGCTGCATTCCAATAGTGTTAAATATCTACGGTATGAATTAGTTCTAAATCAGACCACTGAATACAGAGGTGTAAAATAAACTTGAGTAATTTTAAGGTTGATTACTGCTACTTAAGTACTTATTTTGGGGAATTGGTACTTTTATTCATGTACAATTTAACTGGTTACCTGTACTTTCCTTGATTATACATTTCTGGAGATTTTTTTTTTTTTTACTTTTTACTCCTTACAACTTTTATTTCATCTTAAAAAAGTACATTACATTTTTAGTTTATCTTATGCACAATAAATATGGTTAACAAAAGTTCAAAATGTGCATGCTTGATGTGAGAAACCAATGATCATTGTTTTCACGCATCAAACACCACACATTTCTACTTCAGTTGTGACTTTCATCAAGTAAATATCAGTAATGTATATATACATGTATATATAGCAATTAAAGTAGCAATTAAAACTGTCAGTGAGTATTTTTTTTTTTTTATCGTTTAATAATTATAGGATTTGCTTATTAATTAATCTATTAGTCCACAAATCAGTTATTTATCAATATTTGCTTAGAAAAAAAAACTCTAAATACCTCAAATAAACAATTAAAGATTTATTATCCTTAGACAGTGATGCATTGAATAGACCACACAAAAAAATGTAGCCTTTCAAAATGTTAATGTATGTTTTAATTCTATGACTCTCCTCATTAATGCAAACAATTCTTGTATTCTGTCTGGAATATGTGTTTAGCCTCTGCATCACATTATTGCTATTCAAAGGAATAGTTCACTCCCAAAAATGATAATTCTCATCATCATTTACTCCACCCTCATGTCTTCCCAGATGTTTTAGTGACTTTCTTTCTTTAGGATGAACACAAGAAAGATTTTTAGTCTGTATAATGCAAAGGGGACAGGACCACTTCAGAAACCACGCAAAGTGAACATGACGGTCAAGTTTAAAATATTGGTATTTGTATTTATCCTTACACTTAAGAATACACTGATTCATTAAACAGGGGTTGTATGAGTGTACTGTCTGTCATATTCATTTTTGTGGACGTACCCATTCACATTGCATTAAACTAGAGAGATGATGATTTTTTTTTTTCTTCTAAAACCTCTTACTTTGTGTTCATCTGATAAATGAAGTCATTTATTTATTGGACTTGGCAGGTTGATGGAAAGGATAGATTTTCATTTTCCAGTTTTCCCTTTCCTCCCTGTATTTGTGTGTGTGTGTGTGTGTGTGTGTGTGTGTGTGTGTGTGTGTATGTTCCACTGTGCTGCATTTTAAATGTTGTTGCACTAGTATGTGTATGATCTGTGCATTTTGTTTTCATTTTTTCCCTTTAAACAAAACTGTCTGTATTTCTGTTAGAAAAAAAGTATTCTACTTTTAATACGTGAGTACACGATTTAAAGTTGTATTTTTTTTATTTTTACTCAAGTATGTTTTTTGGCCAGATACTTGTACTTTTAATTGAGTAAAATTTTTTCACTAAGTATCTGTATTGTCACTTGAGTAAAATTTTTTGAGTACGTTTTTACAACTCTGACTGACTGAATATATACCTGCATATGTAAACATGCTAACATTTGGCATAAACATATAAAAGCCTAAACAGGTATAAAGTCACATTATTATTATTTGGGAATTTACTTATTTTTACTTCTAAAAAAATAAATTTAAAATGTGTCTAAATGTGTCTTTGCAGCCAAGTTTAGGTTGCTCTTTGCTTGCGCGAAAATCATTGTAAAGAAATATAAAAAAAAATGAATGCAGATTAAATTATGTCTGCTCTGACCACCTTAGTCCCTAGTAATCATGGTATACACAGTTGAAATTGCTGGTTAAATGCATTTTATGCCACCTCTGAGCAGCATTAAACAATGTGTAAAGGCACTTAATTACCACTTCAGAAGTGCTGCTGTGCCACCTTTTGCAGTGTTGGTATGAGCAAAGCATTGTTTGCAAATGCCACTTGCTTTTTATATAATGCAATGAAATTTACATAATTTTTTGCTGTAAGTGCAACTTATATGTCCAAATATTTTTAGGCCACACTGTGTATCATATTAAGACAGAGAGAGTATAGACAATGAATGTTTAGTAAATTGACAGCTAGGAAAAAAAAAGGAACACTAACACTGATGTGTTCATATAGCTCAAACATACAATCATAATGCTAGAAATGCTAATGTCATGGGGTTTGAGTCTTGAAGAATGCACAAACTGATAAAACATATACAGTATACCATGAAATGCAAATGAACGATGCTTTGGATATATGTAACCGCCAAATGTACAAACCCAATAAAATCTTCTGGGGAAGCTTCTCAGCATAACCCAAAACTCATAAAATTAATGACACTATAAAATATATATTTTCCCAGGAAGGTACATTGAGAACCATGGTGTGATTCATAACAATTGGTTCAACACAACCACACAAGAGAAGAAACAATACTACATGACACAGTTTTTTTGTGGATGAATACTGGGATAATGGCAGTCTACCCATTTGGATCACTGCTCAAAGACAGGTCGACACATCTCAAATAAGAATAAAAATACTATATCACATCCTAATATACATTTGCTTTAAATAAGATATGCAACTAACTTGTAAATGTGTCCTTTCTTAGGGTAAAAAAACAGGATCCTTACATTCCCTGGCACTGCTGCCACTTACGAGAAAGAAACAATCCAAGTGAAGGAGGTCGAACCAAGGTTTTATGACCACACCAATGAGACGGCATGGAGGGAGAAAGTGGACAAGGTCATGAAGGAATGGTTTAAAGGTAAAGACTTGGATTTTGTCACTTTGTATTCTGGCGACCCAGAATCTACTGGCCACAAGTATGGGCCTGATTCACCTGAGGTCCGCATGGCAGTCAAGAAAGTTGACCGAACTGTGGGCTACATAAGGGAAACTGCTGAGAAACACGGACTCAGTGACCATCTGAATATTATCATCACAGCTGACCATGGAATGAGCACTGTCTTTAAAGGGAGAGCAAGTAAAAGAGATAATACTCACCGACATCCCAGGATTCTCCTTGAAAGATTGAAATTCCACATGGTGGGACTACGGACCTTTTGGGCTGCTGTTACCCAAAGAAGTGGATGCTTGAAAAGTTTTATCAAGCCTTGAAAGGAGGTCATCCAAACCTTCACGTTTACAAGAAAGAGGACATGCCTGCTCGACTACATTACTCCAAACATCCACGTATCCTACCCATCGTTCGTCTAGTCCGCAGACCCAGGATATGTCATCAATGGGGTGAGGTATACAGTAAACACCTATAATGGAAACAATAAATATACATGGCAAACATTGTGCTATACTGTATGTGATCATTTCATATGTTCTAAATGCTCTTCCAGTTCTACTGCAACATTCCAGACGACCAATAAAGGGGAACATGGCTATGACAATGAGGTCATGGACATGAAGCCTTCTTCAGGGCAGTAGGACCAGATTTCACAGAACTTGTTGGTTGGACCATTTGAGACGTGGTGTCGTCAACTGTGTTTACCCTCTAATGTGCCACTTACTAGGGATAAAGCCAGAAATCAATGACGGGTCACTGGATAACACCCAACACATGCTGATATCCAACGGAGAGTCATGCGATGCTTGCTGGAGGCGAATCTGGAGGTAAATCTAAATAAAAGTAGAACTCTTACATATCCGACCAATATAATTTAAATATTTATGTTATTTAATATCTTAGAGGTCCGAGATAAGAATTACTTTGATTATTTTAAGAGGTAAAAAAAATAATCATACTTTAGAAAATATGATCATTAAATCATAAACAATATGACAGTTAAACAGACAACTTATCTTGATAGTCATCAGATGTGGTATTTTGATAAGGTATTATAAGTATTACAACTCTTCTATGTCCCTGTCCTTCACCATATAATCCTATAAACCAATAATACATGAAACCTACAACTATCATCATCTTATCACAAATTGCATAAGTTACAGGTTCCTCAATGTTGTTTTCTTCTCCGTCGTCTTCTTGTAGAGGTCCCCAAGTCAATTCTTCATAACGTGTTTGTTGGTCTTGCTGCGTGATGTGTGCCCTGCGGGGCTTGGATTTTTATTGGTTGTGTTTGTTGTTGTTACATCCTACAACATGTATAAAAGATTGAAAGTGAATAAGAGGTAGGACAGTTACATTGTCTTATTTATTTATTTTTTTCACCACATTACCGATTAAAAATCTGACGTATTACTTTACCTTCACTCTCCAACAGAGCGAAAGGTCATGGATGATGAGGATGAGATAAAAGCTGACTCCAAGCAAACCATCGTTCTAAGAGGGACATTTACTTATTCTTGAATTGCTTGTCATTTAATACTACAATTGGTGGTTAAAAAAATCTGAGACCACATTGAGACAATATTTAGGGGCCCCTTTTTCCCTACGTTAAACCCTGGACGTAAAAATAGATAAATAAAGTAAGCAAGTAAAGTTCAAGAGAAAAAAAATGTTTTTTAAGTATTTTGTTCATATTTTCCATATTTAAGTATTTCATGTCAAGGCAATCTTGAGTACAAGTGTCATCAAAAATAAAGAGGAACAGACTGTACAGTACTACGATATTTAAAAGTTCATGTACATTTTTCAAAACGGTAACCAGATTGTTATGCTCATTCCATAAATTGTTATGCTGATGAAATATCATTTGTCAGTTCCATTCGCAAACTTAGAAATGCGGTGACTGCAAAATCGTGAAGGCATTTTGGAGGTGACAGCGTGTCATTTTAAAAAGTTGTTTTAAATTGTTTAAAAGCAAACTGCAAAATAGAAGCTTTTTGACTGGGTTGTCTCAGACTCTTCACTGTTGATTAATATGTAGCATATTTTATACAGTATATACTGATGCCATCTAGTGGAAATAAGTGAGTATTTTCAAACTCAAAACAAGTATGTAAAACCAACTGCATCCAACGAAATACTAACTGTAATGATGACAATCACACATTATTTACTCAAGTCCTTTCCAATCCCCTCGGCAATGCAAAGCCACCTGTAGAAACTACACACAATAGCTGGACAATACCAGTCATTCTATGGAAAAACACAAACGCAGAAAAGGAGCTTAGGAGGACTAAATGGCTGACAGAAGTTATCATTACACAAAGCTGCAGATTCAATGAATTGTATGGTGAATATCCATCCAGTCATGTGGAATTTTTCCCAAAATAAGTTTACAGTATCAACAGCTCCATGACAAAGAGGCACTCAGAGGCAGGCTGGGTATGCATAAACAGTTTGAACAGTGTGCTGCAGTGTAGCCACCCTCCAAAACACATTCACCACATACATACACACCAGAGCAGAGCCAGTCTGGAAATGTGGAGTCTCCCCCTGGCACGCGCGCAGGCAGACTCTCCAGGGTGCGGGGGGGGCATCTCGCAGTGCAATGCAACATTTCTCTGTCTCTCCGTCTCCTGTCTATTGCTCTACTACGGTTGCAGGACACAACACCGTAGTTCTTCCTGTCTGCAGAGATCATCCTTTTATGCTGCTGGATGCAGGGTGCTTTTTAAAGCAACACAGGCTTGAATGCAGAAATTTTATCCAACTACAGTCAATTGAGATGTCATCAAAGGACATATTAAAGCTAAGAATATTAAAGTTAAAACTCATTGACAACACTTGTGCATAATGTTGAAATCCACAAAAAAATACATTTTGATGTCCTTCTTTTCTTTCAAAAAAGTAAACAATCAGGATTACAGTAGGGGGGTGCTTACAATATGAAGAGAATGTGGCCAAATTGTAAAACTTAAACAAATGTCCATTTTAGATTCCTTGCCTTGTCGTGCTAGTGTAGTTTATTAATATTATGCATTGTTAGTGTACCTGTATTTTATTAATAATTTTTTAATGTTTTCTTTATTTACTTTTGTATTTAAAAGTTTTTAGCTAATTTAAAAAATTTTTTTTTTGTTTGTTTTATAAGTTGTTTTTTTTTAAAGGTCTATATAGTTTTTCATTCATTTTTCAGTTTTAGGTTATTTTATTACATCAAGTTAAACTACATGAAAATTAAAATGTGGCCTTGGCAACAAGCTGAAATAAAATAAGTTTTCATTTTTATAAATATATATTAGATTTAAATTAACTTTCTTATTCATTTCAAGTAAGCAACAGTTTTTATGATTTTATTGTTTTTAGTATACTATCATAACCCTGATGCATTTTTTTTTAGGGATTTTTAGTGAGAAAAATCACTTCCTTAAATCATCGCTTACTAACCTTTTCTATAGTTATATGCATTACTGTATATGGAATGCTTATAGGCAAATTTTATCAGCTTAATCACATAAAAATGAACCATAAAATTACTAGAACTACTTTTAGTTTTTAATATAATTCAGTAAGATCTTAGAAAAATTTATAAGCTCGCTCATTGCTGCTTTTAAAGCCTCAAAAATTGCCCATGGCTTCCATTGTAAGCATCTCACATATATCGTTAATTGCATTTTTAAAGAAATTAATTGAAATTTTTTGTGGAATTTCAGTGGAGCTTATACTGAAATATGAAATGTTCCCTTTTGTCAATACACACATGTATCCTTTTAAACTTCCACTCAGATTTTGGATCTGTCAGTAATGACAGTTAGGAGACAAGTGTTAACTGCTTTGCTTCCTCTTGAGACCTTGTTATGACTGTCGTTTTGGCCGGTCCATAGTGTAAACACTTGAGGAATTTACCTCTGAAGACCTACATAGCACTTTTATTCCTATCACAACATGTCAGCTTCTAACCAGGCTCCTCTCTAATATTCTCTGCTCTCATCCATTATAAGCTGTGAGAGCACATGTCAAACAGGCCCACATTCTTCTGAGCGGAATTTTCTCCTTCTCTCTCCGACTATTCACATGTCCTGACGATAGCTCCAGCATTTAGAAGCACGCTTGAGCCTTTGGGGAAACAAGACATGTTACATCTGAGGCTTAACAAACGTGCTGAGCTGAATCGGGAATGCAGAGAACTGAATATCAGAGAGGATCATGTGGACTATTTTTTACCCAGAGCTATTTCAAGTTCATAGTGTATTGCTCCTTTTTGACAGCAACAAAAAAAAAAAAGTGACCAGCCATTTATTCCACTCAGAGGGCAGAATATACTAAAATAGTCACCTTTAATTTTGAACAGTCATATAAATTGAAATTCAAATATAGAGCCTTTTTATTGTGGTCTATCCAATAAAACCCTCAGTGGATGAGGTTTGAAACCATCTAAAACTATTTCACAAGGACAGGGCAAGATGCACTGGTGGTCTTGGTCAAACGCCATGTCCTTCCTGTGGCCTTGTCTCGCGGGGGACGGACAAGAATCATGTCGCCTGCACTCTGGTGAGACCTCGGTAGGCGGGCTTGCTAACGACAGATTTACTCTATCAAGTTCTGTGGTACAGCCGCCTGGCTCTGTTACACACCAGCACACACCTCTCTGACATACTGCAATCAATGTGCGTGTCTCACTGCACAGTCAAAGTGCACCCATGCTTTCTTCTCCAAAGCGCCGCTATGGAAAACACTGACAATACAACACCTCCATATCCTCATGGCTCACTCACAGGTCGCTCGCTCCCCCAAGCAGTTACTGATGAGGCATTCAGCTTGAGCTGAAACAAGGCATTAATCCATGATAAACACCTCCTCATGTCCAGCATGGGTGGCAGGTCTCTCGTCTCCTCAATGCTCTAAGCCTTCATGCTTTGCGATGCCTGCCAGGTTGAATAACTCAAATGTAGCTGCAAGATTTAGGAGGTGAATATCTATGTAAAGAGGGAAATGGTCTCAACGGATAAAGCCATAAATCTGTCATTCCAACTTTGATGGATAGACGCTTCAGAATCATTCTCACAAAGCAGCCGACCCACACAAAAGCTGCCATTCGTCTGTGTCATATATGGTTTGGTTGTATGTATTTGTGTGAGCAGTGAAAGTGTACAATATGGCTTTAATACGTAAGAATGCTTTTTGCAACTGTCAAAACAAATGATGTTTTCCTACTTGTAACATTATTACAGATGGGCAGAAGGCTTTAATGCAAAATCGGTTTATGGAGTTCTCGTGTATATTAACGTCAAATCCGAGTACAATGAGCAGTGCTAAATGAGCCAATCTCCCTGAGATTGAATAAAGTACAAATTAACCATAGGGCAACGGGCCATATATGCCCAAGTCCTATGACCACTCACCTACCATCATAAAACAAGCCAGTTAAGCTGACTTAGTGTACAAGGTATATGGGCTAATTAATCCATTTCTTTGTGGATGTGATGTGAAAGGGTGCTAAACAGCCTCTCATGTCACATATCTGTGTTTCTAAGTTTACGACAATCATACATTTTTAGCGATTTCATACTAAGCTAGAGACAAAAATGTACAGCTGGTTGGTGTCCGGACCCGTTATGGTTTTCTTCCCCTTATTAAATCCGATGTCCTTATATGGCCCACTGGGGGGCGGCGTCGGGCTTGGCAGAAAGACAAGGTGTGTGCTAGCCCATTTCTCTATGCTTCATTGGTACGATGTGCATTCTATCACGTTCAGTATAAAGTATCAAGACTGAACTCGAAAGTGATTTCTAGATGGGTGCACGTCTCGGAATTAGCATTATTACCTCTAGACGAAAGATGAAATGCAAGCTAAAAAGAGGTTTAGATAGATAGGGTTTTGAATTGAAATTTTGGTTTAATTGAGTGACATGAATCCCAAGTGTCAGTCTCGTCTACCATTCCTTGTACTAATCGCTCTTTCATTACATAGTAGTTCATACGAACCTCTATCATGGTTTACGACTCTTGAGTACACACTATATATGTACTGATATTAGTCCATTACGTTCCAGTCTACATGTCACTGAATAAGGGCCGTGCTGCCATGCAGTCAGCTTCTGGACAGCCTAGACGGCTTCTGATGAGCAATAAGATAACCAGTTGGTGTACATGTTGTTGTTTTGTTTGGCGGTGTGAGAACCCCAAAGGCACACGAATAAAAAGCTGAATTCATGTCGGGGGGGGGGGGGGGAACCTTGGATTAGACAATTTCTCGCCTGTCCACCTTCGTACTTCCATCAACAGACCCACACGCCTCCCCGTTAACATTTGGAAACTGTGCAGCGAGGACCTTTAATGGCCGTGATTGCTTTTATACGACTCTCACATCTTCTCGTTACACCGTCGTATAATGGTAACGAACAACGGACTTATGTACCTAAGTGTCAAGCATTTGTCAGCTCCTGAGACACGCATTGTTGGGGGGGGGGGGGGTGGGCGAAATAAATAGTCGGGGTATCATTCATGAGGATTCCTAACTTGATTCCATTACATCATGCAGCCACACCTAAAAAATGCACTCCTTTCATGCGGTATCAGCCATCAACACACCACACACAGACACAAAGCAATGCTCATTGCAAGGCACATCGCGAGAGTGGCGTCACAGTCTGCCCTGTGGTGGCTTTGGACTTAGGGTCGTCAGCTTCTGCCAATACACTTCTAAACACCAGTCCCCACCTCCTTCCAATACTAGCTAACAGGCCGATACGTCATCGCATCCCTGCTTTCTTGCGTAGAGAATCACTGCAGGACAAATGTTCCTACTCTTCGGCCACCTGTCGGGGGCTGCGCGCAAACATAACCACCTACCTCTCATTCCCACGCCTCCTCTATATGGAGGAATGCTACTGGCACAGCGAAAACGGCTGCGATTTTGGGCCTTTGCTGAGTTTCAGTCCTTTGACACAGATTCAGTCCCCTGGTGGCTCAGTTGGTTGCGCTCGTGCTGAGCTTCTATGCATGTTATATTTAGCTTGAACACCAAGCAAAAAAGCCTGTTTCATGAGGACGGAGAGGTGCTCTATCTTCCCCCTCAGTACCAATTAAACTCTTGTACATTCATCTAATCTCCTGTAAAATCTCTTAGTGCAACCCGCCGAGCCTGCCCGACCGCACGGTGCACTTGTCAAACCGCGGCCCCTGCTCTCCACTGGAAACTATTGAGGCACGAAGCCTACTGGGTGGCACTGTGTCCCAGAGATTGGTTCTTGCACGTCCGGCTTACAGTTGTTCCACGCGTTAGTAAGGAGCCAGCCAACAGTCGCCTTCTCTGTCCGGGACGCGTCTATGAATACAGAAAAAGAGATCCTTCCTCTTGCTTACGGGTGAACGGGCCCGTTCTTTACATATAGACAATATGGTGGAACGAGTGGCACAGACAGAGCCACATTGTCCTGGCGATGGGGAAAATTATAGGGCTACGCTGGGCCAATTTCTAAGATAGGAAAAACAAAAAAAGCAAGGAGGAACAAAAGGGAGATGAAGCGGTGCGAGTTTGATTAACCACCTCAGTTGAGTCAAGTATTTACCATCCCTCATGTTTGTGTAGTGTTTTGGAGGGGGAGAAATGGATGAGAACTTGAGCTCAGACTGAAGGCTGAAGGGGGGTTTTAGCATTTCTATCTGTCAACCTTGAGGTAAAAATGCACAATTATTATTATTATAATTTTTTTTTTTAGTAGGAAACCAGAATTCAAGGTTGCCAGACACTGAAAAAAACAAAAATAATATAAAAAAAATAAGAAGAATAATAAGAAGAAGAAAGAAAAAAAAATACAACTCTTTATAAAAATAAATTAAAAAATAAATAAAAAATTAAACTGCATGCATTATAATCTTTTTGGATTTGGATCAATTTGTGGTCCAGATGATTGCGCATTGATGTTCCTCTTTCATTAATAAGGAGATGTACTTTAATCATATCTGGTACCAACTCTCTTTCACTTCAAAGTCAATTTGAGCCTGCACGTCTGCAAATATAGCTATGATCTTACAACATCTGACATGCTGCAATCACCCGCCCTGACCCCATTGCTATGATCTCTGTATGAACTTGGGATCACGCTGACCTTTCTTCTCGGTGATATTATCCTCAAGAGCACACTCAGATATCCCGATAACACCTTGCCATTTTCAAAGGTGCCTAACAAACAGCGTTTTAATGTCATCCAAGACACACAGAAAATGAGTATCAATATAATGCTATTGAGATTTTAAGAGAGAAAAAAAAAGATTTTAAAATGAAGTGAATTTCCTTGTAGCAGAGTAGTGATAGACATCAGCCTGAGGCTTATGGTTGATACATGTCTCTTCCTGACATCATTCCCATCAACTGTAAATGTAAGCTATAATAAAGAGTTTTACCACATGTTGTTTTTTTGAATGCCATACTCCATAAAATATGAAAAATGTTGTCAAGGCTGTAGTGACACTTTCACTGCCAAAGTTAAAACAAGATCATCTCTCAATTCTACAGATATGTTTTTCACAGTTGGAGGCTGATTCTGTTTTTTGGAGGCTCATTTGGTCCAGCTTTTAAAAGTAGAAATGAAAATGTGTATAATATAGAATACTAACAAAAAGCTAATGGAACTCCACAGCATAGACTACAAAAACAAAAAAATATATATGTCTATGTTTCAATAGAGATTAGGAAAGATATATATATATACATATATAATATATATATATATATATAGTATATATATATATATATGGCTTGTGACTTGACATTTAGCCAAAACATAGTATTTAATTTTAATTGGCTGATTGCCATTTCACTTTTTTAATGTTTAGTTAGCGTGTAATGTTGGTTTTGAGGCATAGAAACAATATCTGCGAAGTTACGACGCTGAAAGTTTAATGCAATACGGAGATATCGTCTTTTAAAATTCTGGCAGTTTAATGCCTATCAAAAAACTGCTTGTACGGACTACAATGAGTTACTTCTGCCGGGTTTGTGACATCACAAACCCTGATAAACCCCCGCCCCCAGGAACATGCAACACACAGAGGGTGGGGGCCACATTGGCAGCCTGCTTTAGCGAAGAGGAAGAGAAAACTAGGGGTGCACATTAAAATCTATTCATATATGAATCACGATTCTGTCTTCTAATGATTCTAATGGATTCACAAGTTTTAAAATTGATGTTCTAAAGCAGCGGTTCTTAATACTGTTCCCCTACTCTGCATCTTTCTCTCTCTCTCTCTCTCTCTCTCTCTATTTCTCATTCAGATCACCAGCTCAGCTCAAACAATGAACTGTTCTATTTATACACTTATTTTCATAGTGAGCTATGAGAAACCTGGGTGCGCATGCAGTTGCCGTACTGTATTAAAGCTATAATCAGGATAAACCCGTATATTAAAAGCTAACAGAAGCAGTAGCATTTACAAATAACAGCGTATCTAAAAGTATGAGCAGACAACAAAAAAACATACCATTGAGAGCCGTGCTTGCACAGGTTCTGCGCAATCCTCTTCGCTAATATCCTCTGCGTCTCAATCGGGCAAGTATTGATAAGCAATATTGATGTCGCCATTGTTTACAATACAACCGGAGCACATGCCACTGAGGTGAGGGGCGGGACGTTTAGACCTGCACTAGAGGCAGTTTAGACAATCACAACAAATAAAAGCAGGAAACTGATCAGTGCATTTATAGGAGAAGGGACAGAGCAGTGTAGAATAAAGTTAAATTATGTGCATTTTATTTTATTTATTTTTTTTTACAAATAATTAACACGTTAGACAGTCTTAGATTAAGTGAAAACACTGCATATCAACAAGCTTTTAAGGATGGACATTGTATGAACTTTAAAACTCTGAATCATTAAATCATTATGTAAATATATTTGCAAGTGAAATTGGAGCTTTTTTTTTTAGCAAGGAGTTTTCCAGCCCATTGGTGTTGCCCACAGACCCACTCACATCCCCAAGTTCCTTTGGGTTTGGGTTTCCTCCGTCCTCTGCACGCCAGCTATTTGGACAGACCAATCAGAGGCTTTTCTCTTTAAGGGAGTGTCTGTGCAAAAAAAACAATCTGAACATTTAATGACTGGTGGTTTTTTCCGCTCTGTCATGGTTAGAGAGAGCGCCTCGGTGGCCAGACTGTCTTTCATCACATCTTATTGTTAGTGATACTGGATAGACTCCAGAACTTGGGTGGCATGTTACTAGGCAAGATGAAAGTTTCCAGTTATATCTCCTGGATGTGATGCCCTGAGAGCGATGAAATGGGGTCATTCAGAGCATCTATGAGTGTTTAGGTTTGTGCATTGCAGATTGAGGTACGTTAAGCCAGTGTTGAAAACCACGCATGGTGCAGCCCAAGTGTTCACTGTGTGAAAATATGCCTCATGAAGAGAAAAAAGAAAGACTCTGGCGCACAGCATTTCTTTTTAAGTACAGTGGAAGTGACAGGTCCATAATCTTAGTTTATTGGTAAGCTTATTCTGTGGTGAGCTGAAAAAGTATAAAAATGTAATGTTTCCTTCATGTAAAAAACCCTCCTTACTGTTTAAAAGCAAGTGATGTTGGACAATGTGCTGCTGGATTAAGTCAAAAATCTATGTAACAAAACCAGGATTCACCTCTTTTGGCATGAGGGAAAGTTTCATTTTTTTTTAAAGCTGTGTATTAGATGTTACGTTTGAAGCTTATGCATGAATGATCCCTGACTGAGATTTACTCTAAGCAAAATTTCACTCTTTGGATTTCTTAAAAAAGCTCCAGTGTAATGTGTGTCATAGATGTCAAGCCATCTATGTGACATTTTAATCGATACAGAGTGGAAATTCACGATCTTTATTCCTTTGCAAAGTCAAGTTGTTCTTTTCATGCCAATGGACTTTAGGCAGCAGACAGAGCAGAGAATGTTTTTTACATGTGATCATCCATCCAGCATGTGTTTCAGGCGCCACACAGATTAAATGAAAGAATCTGAAAATGAAGGTCTTTAACTTTTAATCCTTTTACAAAGACCCTTCAGACTGTCTGGGGACGGAATGGCATCTCGGAGGAAAACAAACAAAAAAAAAGAAACTGATCCACTCCCTCCGAGGAATACGAATGACCAATTGTTCATTACGATCCAGACTTGACTTCATAAGTCAAATTAAAAATATCACCTTAATTAGCGTCACATCAGTGTGGTGGGCTTTATAAATAGTGGCAGGTTTTACTGCATGCAGTGCATTTTAAGCTGATTGCATATGTACAGCAAGTGAAATAAGCAAAAAACAGTTCATGCCATTTTTAGTGGTTTTATTTTAAATGCATTTCGACTACATGGACATAAAGAATAAATAGTTTTTCTTTTAATTTACATGAGCAGTTATTTTCCATTCCCCTTATATATACAGCACACCAAGACTGTAATCTATATTCTCCCATCTGAGGTGTATATTTAAATTATTTTTTTTTCCGAAATAATGGAAAAAGCTTGGAATTCCTTCAATAAACGCACTTTGAATGCGAAATGTTCTTTGACATAAATATGTATAAAGTTACATTACAACAAAAGTTACAGTAGACACTGGATATTATAGGCAAATACTGACCTTTTCTTTCCATTTTTTTTTTTTTTTTTTTTGTTTGTTTGTTTGTTTTATAAATGATACAGGCACCACTTTACCATTACAGTGTCCATGTTTACAAACATATTACTATAATTATTTATTAAAATGACTATAATACCAAGCAGCTCCACAAAAGAATCACATGTTAAGTACACAAAGTTTCATCAGCATCACTCAGTTCTTCTGTATGAAATTACACAGTAACATGAACACCAATGTAAAGTGTAACCTAGAATGGCATCACATATACATCAAATATACATTCCTACACTGGACAGTGCATGTGAGAATGAGCACAGAGCTTATTTCAGTTCGGGCAGGAGCATTTGCACTCTGATATAATGGGGGGTACTGAACTTGTATCCAGGCACATTTGAGCCCCACCCTTCTCTGCTGCTGGCACCTCCATCGCAAAACCGTAAAATGGCTGGATTTGGCAGGTTTGCAAACCATCCCTTCTGGAACTGAACAAGACCTTTTATTGTAGCAGTTGCCCCACCTTCACATAGCGGGGCCCAGAATCGGTTCCCCAGGTCCTGCCATGTGTGCACCACCGGGCAGAAGGCATATGACCACAGCCACAGCTGAAGCCTTCTTCTTAGTTTCTTATTGGACTTGTGTTTTTTCCCATGCTGGATCTCAAACTCCATGGCTTTGATTTCTTTGGGCATGGTGCCGGTGGGACGCTTTAAGAGTTCAGACTCATTCAGGTCGTCCTGTCCTGCGTATTTGTCCTCCGGTGGGCTGATGGACATGAAGTTCTGGTCAAAGTGACTGCCTAGTATGGCTCTGAGTTCGGTCTCGTTCAGATCCCGCTCCTTAGGGTCCAGTATGGGATCCGGGTCCTCTATGAGTTCCACTAAAGGCAGAGTGTCACTGGGAATGGGACGGAGGAGGTAGTAATGTTGGCACATCCCTTCTTCTATCCTGAATCCGAGGGAGAAAATGAGCACGTATGTAGCCAGGAAATACGGCACGTTATCCATCTTTTCGGCTGATTAATCCTCGCGCTTAAGTGTTCGCTTGAGTTTTTTTTGGCGAGCCGTGAGCGCGCGCACTCTCCAGCGCGCGCGGTGTCTCTCCACGAGCGATCTCCTTAGAAAATGTTCATTCAATTCAAAACGGCACTATCCTCGATGCCACTTTCGCGCGTAAATGTGACGGGACATCCAAGTACCATGTGTCAGTGTCTACTTTGTGGTCATTCCGCGCGTCTCGTTCCGCTTTTACGCACAGGTTCCCATCAGCAGAAGGGCTCATGACAGCATCAAGCGTTTTCAGCCGGACCCGGTCTCTTTTTTTGAGCTCGCGGGCTCCTCGTGTCTGAATCCGGAGTCCTGGTGTCTGAGGATCCGCATGGTTTCTGGTGACGGGCGCCGAACTAAGAATCACCTGGCTCGTCTGATTTATCCTCGCGGGTTTCGCGATAGAACCCAAAGACCCATTCTCAATTGTGGGTCTGTTGCCAGAGCTCCACGACACCTCCTTCTCTTTAGGGAAGGGAGAGGGGTGGGATATGGGGGTCGTGGGTGGGGTAGAAGGGGGTCCGGAGGGTTGACTATCGTTGGTCGCCCTCTGCCGGTGCGCGCGCGCACATGAATGACATGTCACGAGATGAATGACAGCAGATTCTTTAAGATCTGGGTGAACTAGACTGCAACGTAAATTGGTCCAATTCATTCATTCATTTATTCATTTTGAAGCAACATTTCAATCATCATTTATTTCACTTATATAGTTATATTATTATTCTTATATAATACGTAAAGTATTTCTGCAGAAGAAGTATTATGTGTGTCAATGACAAATAAAGTCAAAAAAGAGATATCTTCTAAAATCCCATTTAAAACACGTGTCTAGTCCTTATAAATGTAATCTCTGAAGTAAATTTTATACATTTTTGAAACATATTCATACAGTTTTGTTTTGTTTTAAAACATTTAAGGTAACCATGAAGTAAAATGCATTAAAATAATTTTCCTTGCACCTGAACACTTGGGAATATATACAACTTAATACATTTCTTTTTTTTTTCTTTCTTTTTTTTTTGTTAAAAAGTGAAAGTTTTCAAATATATCTCAAATATCACAAGTATTGACAAAGGTTCCATTTGACCTGAAGGAAATGTGCCTCTTCATAAAGTTTTATGCTTTTGTCGTGTCAATAAATATTATTAAAACATTTAAACTAATTTAAAACAAACTGCTTCACTCATTGTTTTTAAATAAAAACTAATAAAAAATTAAATAAGATATCAACATTTTCAGTTTTGCCCTTTTAAAAATATAGAAAATTACAGTAAAACAGAATACAGAAAAATATATTTTATGAATATTTCTTTTTTTGTAATATATTCCTGTTTTTATTGTTTTTGTTTATAGATGTGTTTAATATTTTTTGTAAATTGTTAAGAAGCTTGGTTTAGAATGTTAACAACTTAAACAAACAGGCCAATAGCAGAACCAAACAGAGACTGTGTTTGTGTGTATACCTCTTTGTATTTAAAACTGAACTGACTGCGTGTTAGCTGCAGTGAAACCGTAACTTTCCAAATCGAGCGCTTCAAATTGCTCTCTTGTTAGATCATCAAAGGTGCCCCAAAGGTAGGGAACTAAACAAAAAACAAATGACATTTTTATCTATCTGGGTCATGAAAGAATCAGGAATATTCTGACCTCGAGCTGGGAGGCCTTCTGATCCGTCATTAAGATTAAGTGAACTTCAGAGTCAGATCAGACGTTGATGGTCATGGAGGCGCGACTGGCCTTTGCCCAGATATTCCACGAAAATCAAAGGACAAATATACCTCCAGATGATTTGAAACACGTGGATCTCGCCGTCAGTTAAGGGAAAGAAATGAGAGTGTATGTGTACATTGGAAACGAACTCAAACTGTGGCGAATATTGCTATCAAGGAGACAATCTGATGATTAGGTCCGGAATGATGCAATGTTCTCAATTCACAGCTAAAACTGACAGGAGCCTGTTTGAATATGGTATCTAATCCACCTTGCTTTTGTGTCCAAAACACACACTTCCATGGTAACCATTGTAACACAGTTAAACAGTCATATTCGTAAAAATGACAAAACAGAAACGAAGGAATCCACAAAAGTATAAACAGTATACATCAACTGAGCCACAGTTCACAGGTTAAGACACTTATTATGAGTGACATTTAATACTAAGACAGTATGGCGTCTGTTCATCACAGATGCATTAATCAGTTTTATGTTCATATGGAGGACTCTGGAAAACAGCATAGCTCTTTATTTGGCTCTCAGAAATGTCTCTGTTCACCGGGAGACTGTGTCGGTCCTGCGTTCTGTAATTCTAGCCGGAGGATAGACCATTTTCAAGGGCCACAGATTCCTTCGTCACTACAGTTGGTTGGCAAGCTTATCTCAAAAACATAATTTCAGCCCACTTCCTTTCTTTTAAATAAGAACTCGCATTCTACTGGCGCCGGACACTCACAGACACAGGAACAATCCAGAAAAATTGCTCTAAGGTCAATTTAAACGTTAAAGAGGAGCACAGGAATATCATAGGATGCCTGAATGCAACCAACAAAAAAAGCCATTTCATGTGAACAGTGGCACCCACTGATTTTATTTCAGAATGCGTTTCAGAGTAAGCTGATATCAATTGAGAATGATTTAAACAGAACAGTACACAGCTCACTTTTATCAAGCCGACATATAACACTTCAATAAATCTTTTTAAAACATTTCATAACTGTACATTTTTGACCTGTCTGTTTGTTTAAATTGTTAACATTGCAAATTAAGTTAAATATCAATTTATAAAAAATATTAAACACATAACAAAAAATAAAAATATAAATGTTATACAAATATGATTAATACAATTATAAATTATTGTTCAAAATATGTATAGCTTGTAGTTTTCTGCATTTTAAAATCTGTAAGGTTAACATTTCATAATTATATTTTGATTAGCCTGTTTAAACAAAGTCTCTTATCGGTTTATAAAAATATTAAACAAACAGCAAAAATAACAAAAATATATTATACAAATATTATTACATATATATTTAAATGTGTACAATCTATTTTTTTGTATTATAAAATCTGTATTTAACCACTGTAAGATTAACCTTTCATAATTATATATTATAAGTTGTCCTGTTTGTTTAAATTGTTAACATTGCAAATTAAGATTCAACTCAAGCGATAAAAATATTTAAAAAATATTAAACACATCTAAATAAACAGATTTTAAAAATATAATTATTATAACATATAATGATATAAAGAATATAAAAAAAATATTTATAAAATGTCTTTCTCACTATATTTTAAAATCTGTATTAACAGTTTCCTAATTATTAAATCAATCTACAGTGAGCCAATTGCTGAAACCAATCATAATTTAATTATAAAAACAACAACAAATCATTAAAAACAAACTCTAATATGGCTGAAATGAAAGAAATACAAATAACATATCATAAAATATTTACACTGGAATGTTTATTTTTTATGACTTAAATACATCTGTCACAACGTCATTTTCAAGATGCATCACAAAAAGCGAACAATTACATCAGAAATTTCTATGACATGGGACCAACCATCAGAAATACAATACTGAAATATATTATTTGGATCAATAAATGCAGAATGCAAAAATATACAGATATGATGCTTTTTTAATTGTTTTGGCTTGCATTGTGCACAGTATAAAGGTATCAAGACAAACATACTATATCATTTAACAATAATACCCTAACTGGAATGCCAGTTGCAAAGAGTTCAATGATTTAACTGGAAGGTGGAATATGATAAATAATGCCTCATGTCTGTGGGCTTGTGTTGTGTGCATTTTACCCACAGGATCTGGAGCACCAGCTGACATCACTGTACATTAACCGGAAGATTAATTAATTAATTAATTTTACAATCCTTCACAGGAGAAACTCCAGTTGTGACATTTATTTTATTTTATTTTTGGAAATCAATTAACACTTTGTGCAAATACCATTTTTCTTTCCTTCTTTTTTAATTTTTTTTTAAATTTTTATTGTTTTTGTTTGTAAAAAACACTACAAACAGTAATAAATTGTTCAAACATTGTAGCAGAAACATTCACAATGTTGCTTGCAAAAGCTGCCCTTTTCAATTCAGGGAAAAAAAAATATTTCACTTAACTATAGGGCGTAAATATGGATTATGTGAATAAATATATACTATATTCACAATGAATCTGTTACGTAATAATCATTGCAAAATGAATGTGGTATAGTTTTTACAGAATTAATGATGCGTTACTAAACAAACTACCTTTTTGGTTATGCCCTTAGACCATAACTTGCATTTCATTTCAAATATCTATGGCTTTATTGAAACAATGAGGGCTGTGATATTGGTAATTATGCAATAAGAATGATCCACTTCCAAATCATTGGAATATTTATGAATGTGTGTTTATATAAGTGGCACAAATTTGCAGTACAAGCAAAGAAGGTTCCTTCCTCTGCAAAAGGTCAAAAGTGGTCCGTTTTCAAAATAATCCAAACTCTTATTACAGTAAAATTTTGTGGGATGCAAATATACTGTATATATTAAAAGTGCAGTTTTTATCATTCCTTCAGACTGTAAAACATAAGTGGTTTTCTTTTCCTTTCATAACAGTGGGTTACCCAGCATAAATAGGAACAGAAACAGACAAATTACAAGGAATCTTCAAATGTGAACAATCACACGCCACAAATCACCATCATATGGTAAACATCGCACAACTCAAGGTATTTTTCAATGAAACACATTCTGTGGAACAAATGTCACACACTTCCCTTAGAACTGCTTACCAGCTTTTTCATTTGAAAAGAGCTCAATGTTTGGTAACAGAGTTTGTAGTGATGGGATCATCTTTCATTCATCCAGGGTTTCTGAACAGTGAAACGCAATCGATTAGAAACAGATGTAATGTGAAGCGGGTGATGCCACTTCATACATCAGTAGTAAGAGCAAACAATTCTAAATGGGCAGTGAAATTAGCGGATACATTATCTTTCATTGCAAGTAAATACATAAACTGAATTTTTAACTGACCGTCAAATCACCTAAGTCCACTCTTCACCTAAAAACACCACAACAGAGCACAACAGTCTGTTTCCAGAAGTAGAAATCCCATTCATTTTCTCCACAGAGAACTTGATTTTTACCAATAACCTTTAAAACCTTTCAAAATAGACAAACCAGAAGTTATTAAAATCAATTAATTTTAATATATTATAAACAAGTTTATATATGTATATAAACTTTTAACATAGTTTTTAAAAATTTACACACTACACAAACATACAGTACATACATATATATATATATATATATATATATATATATATATATATATATATATATATATACACACACATATATATACACACTCACACTTATTACCCTTACACTTATATAAAAAATACAATTAATTTAGTTTTTACTTTAGAATGTTTCTGTTTAGAATGTCACAAAGATTATTGAGGACTTCAGTCATAAATTGATTTTAAATACTATTGTAGCTTCTAATTAAAAAAGTTGCAATATTTAGAGCTGATTTGGGTTTTGTTCATGACTTCAAAGTCTTTTTTTAGTCTGAAGAAGTTTTTTCAACCCCTATGGTGATAATAAATGGGAAAAATACATTCGGAACAAAGGCAGCTGAAAAAGTGGGGCGCTCACTGTTGGGCTCTATTGGCTGAGGCAATTTCAAGTTTCTTAGGAAAAGCAGTGCTTTGTTTCACGTTGCATTGATAATCAACATTGTAACAGTCAGAGCCATGATTTATGAGTCCCACAGAGTTGACCAGCAACTTCATCCTCTGCAGAGAGGACGCAAGAATTGATTAGGCTAAGTGTTCACTCATTACAACTGTGAGCTGTTGTAAAGTGTGCGGTTGGAGAGGAAAGGGGCGTTTTGGAGCTTAGAGGCAATTTTAGTACTGATACAACCCCATGTCTACATGATGGAATACTTATATCATCCTAGAGAGTGCTGCTGAGGATCTCTGACACTTGTTCATTTCGTTTGCTCATCCGAATCCATGTCCTGAGCTTCTGCTGTAGTGCCGTTATCCCGATCCGGCCTCTCTTGGCTGTAGCTCCTCTCGATCCCGTCTCCTCCTCCTCCCATTGTGGGGCATCTCTACAGGGTGAAGTCTTGCTGCATGACTCCACAAAGATCCTGCGAACATTGGGCTTAGACTCCCTGAAGGGCGCCCTGTACTCATCCAAACTGTAGGAGGTAGTGGGAGAGTGCGGTAAGGAGAGTGGCGACTCCAGTGGCAGGTCGAAATCGCTCTGTCTGGTGTAGATGCCTTCGGAAAGTGAAGGAGTGTGACTCTCGCTCTGTACGCGCAGCCAGCGGTGCGGCCCGCCAAAATAACTCCTCTGGGGATGGCTTTTGGACAGCAGCTTATGTTTCGTTGGTGGATCAGCCAGGAACTTGGAGCGGGATGGCTTGTCTGTGGTCTTCACAGAATAAGAGGACAGCGATAGGTCATCCATGTCCTTGGTGCATGATTCGGTTTCCAGGATGGACTTGGAGCATGCGCTGTATTTGAGATCGTGCATCTGAAGAACATCAGGAGCACTGCCGCTGAGGATATGCACAGCCTGATGGGAGAGATCCTGGGCTGAGGAGTAAACTAAGTCCAGGTCACGAGGGCTCAAAGCGTCACTGGAGTCATAGTCACTGTCTGTGGGGAGAAAGACCTCCGAACAGCCCTCTTCATCTGAACCCGGCTGAGACTCTGCAACAGACAGGGATAGAAATAATAAGTCCATTGGAAATAAGCAAAATGTATATAGAATTAGACATGCTTCCTTAAAAATCCATTTCTTAAAATAAAATTATAGTTTTGCCTTTAAAATCTGACTGGATGAACCATGTTCAGAGTCCACTGTGAAATAGCCAATATACACCACTGTTCAAAAGTTTGGGGTTGGACTGTTTTAAATTATTATTTCAATTAAAATAACTATTTTGCTGAATTTTCAGAAGTCATTACTCAACTCTTCAGTGTCACATGCTAAAGGAACATTTCTTATTGTTATCAGTGCTGAAAATAGATTTTGTAATTAATATTTTTGTAGAAATTGTGATACATTTTCTAAAGAACAGAATGAATTTGAAATAGTTTACTGTAACTTCACATCAATTTAATGCATCCTTGTTGAATAAAAGTATTAATTTCTTTAAATTAAGACAGATGGATATATGATAGATAGATAGACAGACAGACAGATAGATAGACAGAATCACGCATAGGTTCTTTCTGAAAGATCAGTGGGAAACAGTTCTAATTTACTTTTATTTTTACTTTAATTTACAGTACTTTAATTTTAATGCCACAGGTTGGTTGAACACACATCCTCACACATAATGCAATAATTATAATCCCTGGGAAAATTGGCATATAAAAGTTAGAAAATAAAAATAAAAACAATCAGCAGACTGGCAATAAGCATCATTATTGTACACATTTGACCACATAAGTAGTACTATTTAAAATGTCTTAACATCTGTTTTTAATTAATGTTTTTAATTTTCTTAATACATTCAAAATAAAATTTAAAGGTGTACTTAATCAGCACTTTTTGTTTTGCACTGAGACACTGGTATCATTAAATCATCAATATTTGGCCTTAAATTTGTCGTTTTAAAATAAGCAGTTTGTGACTTCAAGATTTGTGCAATGCCTTAGACAAATGCAAATCTATCAAATCAAGAAATGGCGCCAATTGGGTCTTATTAGAACAGAAAAGTATTGATGGTCTGTGAATTATCATAATTTGCCAATCCTTAGTGATGTAGTTTGAAACCCAAATTTCGAAGCATCACAGGGTGCCAGAACATTACTGACATGAGCGTAATCTGTCATTTCATCTATTCCTTGAAAACTAGAGTCTTTTGTTATATTTTTGTTGCCACAATTTTATAAACTCTCTTCCCTTTGTACACCCTGTAATGCTCTGCAAAACACATGGCATCTCAAAGCTTTAATACTGAATGTTTTATCACAACAATAAGTGTGTTGCATTATAATGAAGCCGATGCACTTATGTATTTCCTGCAGAAACATTTTTTTTATGCTGTCAACAAATGCAATGTTCTCACTACTGCAAATACAGTACAAATTTGAATGCAACACAGACACGCAGTCAAGCACCACACATATGTTTATGCCTGGACGAAAGGCAGCTATTGAAAAAACAGCATTTACCGATTGTGGGCTTTTCGTCTCCTCATTTCTGGAGAGGGCGAGGGAGTGGGCACGTAGTCTGTGTTAGAGGACATGGAGTCATTCTTCTGGACAGGAGGCTCCACGGTGACATCTACTAACCAGGTGATAGGCACCCAACCGAGAGGCTGTTTATAGCGGGCGTGCTGCAGGGCATTGGTGATCCAGCGGACATCTCGCCACATCTCGTCCGATTGCTTCAAACACACAAAGGAAAAAAAACAGTGAGGCTGAGTGCACTGTTATTTCATTGGAAACGCTGAAAATATGGTTAGCTTGAAAACTAAAGGGTGCTATTTAAATGCTGATTTGATATAAATGCAAATCGAAGCTTTCAGTGTGAGAAATGCGGTATTTCCCCCACACAAACATCACAAAGCTTTTCAAACCATTAAAGCGCATCCCACAAAAGCTTCAAAGGAGGCCTAAGAAAACTTGCTGTGAAGTCTGAAGGTGCATGACCATGACTAATATCATAATTTATTTTTGTGTCATCTTCCTCTGTTCACCAATCACAGCACGTCAGAGCTGAATTGTACATATTGCGCTCATGTTTAGTGTGCAGAAGCGAAAATGAGAAGTAAAATGTGTTTTCAATCAGAGCTGTTAACCTCCATGCAGTGAATCTTCACAACTACCACTTTCATATTTTCCATCCTTGGGACATACTATAGCAATTGTATTTACAAGGAGCTTATTTCAAATTGGAAGGAAAAAGGCTGTACAAAAATGTAGCAGGGTAGACGAAAAAAAAAATAAAAAACACTCTGCAATCTGAGCTCTTTCTAGCAAATGCCATGTGAGATCCATCTTATGGGAATGAGCCTTGACACCACATGATGACTCCTTTGGAAAATATGCCGGGCTTTTAATGACAAAGAGGGTACTCCAGTAATGACAAGGGCAATAATATGAGTTTCTTAAGTTGCGAAATAGACTACTTTAACTAATAAATGTTTGGCTGATTCTGCTAGCTGGGAAATGTTGTAACAAATTAGGGGAAAATGAGAATAAAAAGGCAGTGTGGCTTATATATATCATACCCAGTGCTCTAATATAGCAACTCTCAACCAAAAAATGAATCACAGGTCTGTTCTGATAGGGCCATGGACATCGGGGAACAATAATGTTAAAATGGAAATAAAGAAAATGTAACTGAACTGCTATTTAGGATAGCAAAATGAATATTCCTGACCATTATTAAAGGAATGAGAAAATGTTTTCCTTTTTATTTGCGTCAAAAGCTGTGCAATCAAACTCAGTGGTATTTTGATGCAAAACATTTGGCGAAAAATATTAAAATATTAGAGAGATCCAACATAGAGAGGCTGCTTGTCAGCCAAGGTCCATTCCAACTGGGCCAGGACTGCATGGAGAAATAATGTTAAATGAAAAAAATAAAATGCATCCGACCATGTAATCATGCATATTTAGGACAGCAAAAAGATTAGGCCTGACCGTTAACAGGGATGAGAAAAGGTTACCCATTTTTATATGCGTCAAAGGCTGTGAAATCAAACTCAACAGTATTATGATACAAAATGTTCGGCAAAAAAATTTTAAAATATTAGACCGATGCAACATGGCTGTAATCTACATTTATTCTCAAGCTATATAACAACAGTTATCAGCTGTCAAAGGAAACCACTAGCCAAAAAGTTGTGTTGTGCAAAAATAATCTGTGAGTAATATCAGATTAATTAGTATCTTATTTCACTCGCATTATAGCAGCAAACTTGTAAATCTGCCAACTTAAAGCCAAAACATTACTACTAAGTAAAATTTGAGTGTCATGGAAGCTCCATCTCAATGACACATCTCGCCACATGCATCTGAAATGTGGATTTTGCGGTCTGCCGTGCCGTTAGCTCTTTGACAGCAATACAATCCTGCCCTCTCGCACGAGAGCGGAGCACAAAGCACTTTCCACCACCGTGCCACTCTGACAGACGTGGCTCTTTTCTCATTCGCCGCCTCCTGGAACATTAAGGTTTTCACGCTAATTGATGCCACATTGCTCAGCCCCACGCACACATTCATGCAGTCACACTCATTGATCGGTATTATTTTTTCCCCTCGTCGCTCTTAGGCGCTGTGTAATCTGTGGTCAGTGTGCTGCTTTTTTCCAGCGCCCCTTGGATCTGACATCACACAAACACTCTTGTGGTTTTGTGGTCAATCTCAATTAATCGTCCAGACCGGGGTGGCGGAGAGGGATTATTTTCAGACCGGCACACTTAACACACGCCTCTCTTTCAAGTCGAACTGTAAGAAAGTCTGCTGAGCTGTTATTGAAATTTCGACACAAGAAAAACAACTTGTTTTACAGTTTATACGTCTAGTAGTTATGCTTTATGACATCAATAAACTATCCTAATTGGATTATTAGGTTAAATTGTTTTTGTAGTTTGATGTTTCCAACACTCCCAAGCGGCTGGGAATAAACATGTGATCCTCAGGACTGAAACATGAATGACGTATTGCTAAAAGTTGTAATTGAAACAACACGAATGTGGTTAATAAAAGGGAATGTGGCAGTAAAGCATCATTTCAGATAGTGTACAAACAATTAAAAAATACTATATAGCAAAAAAACAAACAAAAACAAAACACCACTATCCTACACACCTGTAGAATTATCAGTTTACACATAAAAAATAATGTTTTCAAATTGGATAAATAAACGCAGCTTTGGTGAGCACAAGAGACTTATTTCAAATACATTAATAAATCTTACCGACACCGAACTTTTGTACAGTAGTTTACTTCTCATTTATTTAAGGTGATTAATCAATAGATTTTCAGTGACTGTTGAATTTGTGAAAACATATTATTTAGGGAAAATTCCCTGTTGAGGACCAAAAACACCACCACCAAAAAAACACTGTTAAGCTTGGCTATAAAGATGCAAAATGCTTGCAGTGCAACAAATTATTTAAATTGGGAAAGAATGGATTTATTGTGATGGATGTGCAAAGTAGGCTCACACGGACTGCTCCAATCACAATGGAGATTCATTTGCAAATTATTCCTGAACTAATATAGTTCCAAGATGTACAACAAGCTGTACAAAACACAAAATAATACAGATTTTATAAAACAGCTATCTGAGAACTAATGAAGAGCTTAAAGGGTTAGTTCAGCCAAAAATGAAAATTATGTCATTAATGACTCACCCTCATGTCGTTCCAAACCCGTAAGACCTCCGTTCATCTTCGGAACACAGTTTAAGATATTTTAGATTTAGTCCGAGACCTTTCAGTCCCTCCATTGAGAATGTATGTACGGTATACTGTCCACGTCCAGAAAGGTAATAAAAACATCATCAAAAATTACGACTTTATTCATCATTGTCTTCTCTTCCGGGTCTGTTGTGAACGCGACTGCTGTGACTGTTGACGTACGACGCTGCTGACGTGTTCTCTGGCGCGTCCAATAACAAAGAAAACATGTCAGCAGCGGCGTACGTCAGCGGCGTCACTGCAGTGTTGTGAACGCACTCACAACAGACCCGGAAGAGAAGAAAATGCTTAATAAAGTCGTAATTTTTGTTATTTTTGGAGCAAAATGTATTTTCGATGCTTCAACAAATTCTAACGGACCCTCTGATGTCACATGGACTACTTTGATGATGTTTTTATTACCTTTCTGGACGCGGACAGTATACCGTACATACATTTTCAGTGGAGGAACAGAAAGCTCTCGGACTAAATCTAAAATATCTTAAACTGTTTTCTGAAGATGAACGGAGGTCTTACGGGTTTGGAACGACATGAGGGTGAGTCATTAATGACATAATTTTCATTTTTGGCTGAACTAACCCTTTAAAGTGAAAATACGTTCAGCTCAGGTATTTTGCTTGAAAAATATATTTTTTATTGCTGTAGAAATGTTCTTATTTTGTATTATATTTCTGAGTCCAGGTCCTTTTAAAGTACTTCATATTTTTTGTAAAAAGAAACGGTAAAAGAAGCTTGTTAAAAATGGTTTTGCTCCATCAATATACAATATAGAGCTGAATTAAATTATTTAAAAAAGTAATTCATAAAAATGAATCTTTTTGTTTGTCATACACTTTGGGACAAGAGAGAAAAAGTAACCAAAAGAACAAGTATGTATATTTCAATGTCATCCAAAAGGATATTGCTATATTAAAAGTATTAGCAAAAGGTGACTAATTATTTTCATTTTTTTATCATATTTAGTCCAGGCCTTTTTACAGCACTTTATATTTTTTTGTAAAAAAAAAAAAAAGGTTATATAAAATGTTTTGCACCATCAATATTCAATATACAGGTCCTTCTCAAAAAATTAGCATATTGTGATAAAAGTTCATTATTTTCCATAATGTAATGATAAAATTAAACTTTCATATATTTTAGATTCATTGCACACCAACTGAAATATTTCAGGTCTTTTATTGTTTTAATACTGATGATTTTGGCATACAGCTCATGAAAACCCCAAAATTCCTATCTCAAAAAATTAGCATATCATGAAGAATGGTTCTCTAAACGAGCTATTAACCTAATCATCTGAATCAACTAATTAACTCTAAACACCTGCAAAAGATTCCTGAGGCTTTTAAAAACTCCCAGCCTGGTTCATTACTCAAAACCGCAATCATGGGTAAGACTGACGACCTGACTGCTGTCCAGAAGGCCATCATTGACACCCTCAAGCGAGAGGGTAAGACACAGAAAGAAATTTCTGAACGAATAGGCTGTTCCCAGAGTGCTGTATCAAGGCACCTCAGTGGGAAGTCTGTGGGAAGGAAAAAGTGTGGCAAAAAACGCTGCACAACGAGAAGAGGTGACCAGACCCTGAGGAAGATTGTGGAGAAGGACCGATTCCAGACCTTGGAAGCAGTGGACTGAGTCTGGAGTAGAAACATCCAGAGCCACCGTGCACAGGCGTGTGCTTTTGAACCAGAAACAGCGGCAGAAGCGCCTGACCTCGGCTACAGAGAAGCAGCACTGGACTGTTGCTCAGTGGTCCAAAGTACTTTTTTCGGATGAAAGCAAATTTTGCATGTCATTCGGAAATCAAGGTGCCAGAGTCTGGAGGAAGACTGGGGAGAAGGAAATGCCAAAATGCCTGAAGTCCAGTGTCAAGTACCCACAGTCAGTGATGGTCTGGGGTGCCATGTCAGCTGCTGGTGTTGGTCCACTGTGTTTTATCAAGGGCAGGGTCAATGCAGCTAGCTATCAGGAGATTTTGGAGCACTTTATGCTTCCATCTGCTGAAAAGCTTTATGGAGATGAAGATTTTGTTTTTCAGCACGACCTGGCACCTGCTCACAGTGCCATCACCACTGGTAAATGGTTTACTGACCATGGTATTACTGTGCTCAATTGGCCTGCCAACTCTCCTGACCTGGACCCCATAGAGAATCTGTGGGATATTGTGAAGAGAAAGTTGAGAGACGCAAGACCCAACACTCTGGATGAGCTTAAGGCCGCTATCGAAGCATCCTTGAGAATCTGTGGGATATTGTCAGTGCCACAGGCTGATTGCCTCCATGCCACGCCACATTGAAGCAGTCATTTCTGCAAAAGGATTCCCGACCAAGTATTGAGTGCATAACTGAACATAATTATTTGAAGGTTGACTTTTTTGTATTACAAACACTTTTCTTTTATTGGTTGGATGAAATATGCTAATTTTTTGAGATAGGAATTTTGGGTTTTCATGAGCTGTATGCCAAAATCATCAGTATTCAAACAATAAAAGACCTGAAATATTTCAGTTGGTATGCAATGAATCTAAAATATATGAAAGTTTAATTTTATCATTACATTATGGAAAATAATGAACTTTTATCACAATATGCTAATTTTTTGAGAAGGACCTGTAATACTGAATTATACAGTATTATGTAAAAATATGATTTATAAAGCAGAATCTTTTTTTGTTTATCATATAATTTGGAACGAGAGAGGGAAAAAAAAATTACAAATCACATTATCCTTCACAGACCATACCTGAATGTAGTCCAATATGTGCTGTTGTCTCTGTTTGGCTGTGGACACTTCAGAGTCAGTGATGGCCTCTCTAAAAGCCTGCTGGGTAATTAGAGCGTCCAGATCCAGCACTGAGGACAGCCGGCAGTACAGACTGATAAATTTCTCCTTATATGAGCAGAAGTGAACTGCACATGGGAGACAAAAATATATAATACCACAGTTAGTAATGGACGATTTCATATAAGGGTAGTCAGATATTATTGCATTTCTCAGATTGACTTCACTGGGTGGTGTGCTACATGAAATTGAGACCCTACAAAGGTTATCATTAATGTCCGAAAAAACACTGACGAATCTTTTTAAAAGACGTTTTTGTAATGGAAATCTGTGGGTGGTTTACAAGTGTATGGTGTTTGGGTTGAAACTACCTCACAGTATAATGTTTAAAAAGTTGTTTGAAACTCTCCCCACAACAGCAGCTGAATAAGCTACTAAGTGTTCTAACTGGCACCACTGCTAAGCATACAAGCACACGGTTTGCCTTCGTGTCTCAAAACAAACCCTGCTATTTGAATGAAAGTGATCTGCCATTCTTTAAAACACATTTTATTGAATTATAATATTGATTACTTGTTTAACCTTTCCTTATTTTACACAGTCTGGGCTCAGCGAGGGAGTGGGTGGTTGTTTGGCTAGCCGTGGTGTGCACCGCCACCCCGCTGGTGTCTGTATGTGTGTGTGTCTGCTTGATTTACTAGAGGTCCTAAGGGAGTGTGACTAGGGGCAGAGGGGAGAGGAATCTGTGGATTTTTATAAGGCCAACTGAGCTAATATTGTAGGGGTTGAAACAGAAGCCAGTGTACCGAGCTCAAACATTTGAAGAGGGAGGTTGAGGAACCCCGAGTGTGGTGTGTAGGGGTTGGTCTGTCCCGGGGCAGAGCAAACGTCGTCTGAGGCGGGCAGCAGCAGAAGAAAGGACACATTGTGACCCAGCTCCAGCACCTCGTGTGTGTAGAGACGGAAGTGCTTGGCCTGTGTGGGACACACAGACACACACACAGACTTTAACTCACAAAGGTCGAAGGGTAACAATGTTATGCCGTAACTAAGTAGCAAGCAAAAATTCCAAAACTCAGTAGTAGAGACAAAAAGTTACTCTTACAAATATTTACCATGGTAACCACAATTTATCTGTAGTATCTATAGTATAGTATAGCACAATTTATCTATAGTATGTCTGTCTATCTATTTATCTATCTATCTATCTATCTAGCTGACCATTTGTCTGTTTTTGCATCTACCTGTCTATCTATCCATTTGTCTATCAATCTATGTCCTTCCATACATCCATCAACCTATCTATCCTTTCTATCTATTCATCCATCCGTCTATCCATCTATCTATTCTATCATCTATCTATCCATCCGCCTTTGTCTATCCATTCATCCATACATCTGTCCCCTCTAACTATCCATTTATCAATCCCTTCTATCTATCTATCTATCTATCTATCTATCTATCTATCTATACTGAACAAAATTATAAACGCATTTTTCATGAGCTGAACTCAAAGATCTAAGACTTTTTCTATGTACACAAAAGGCCTATTTCTCTCAAATATTGTTCACAAATCTGTCTAAATCTGTAAACAGCTCTGGTGGACATTCCTGCAGTCAGCATGCCAATTGCACGCTCCCTCAAAACTTGCGACATCTGTGGCATTGTGCTGTGTGATAAAACTGCACATTTTATAGTGGCCTTTTATTGTGGCCAGCACTAAGGCACACCTGTGCAAGAATCATGCTGTCTAATCAGCATCTTGATATGCCACACCTGTGAGGTGGATGGATTATCTCGGCAAAGGAGGAAGTGCTCACTAACACAGATTTAGACAGATTTGTGAACAATATTTGAGAGAAATAGAATTTTTGTGTACATAGAAAAAGTCTTAGATCTTTGAGTTCAGCTCATGAAAAATAGGGGCAAAAACAAAAGTGTTGCGTTTATAATTTTGTTCACTGTATCTATCTATCTATCTATCTATCTATCTATCTATCTATCTATCTATCTATCTATCTATCTATCTGTCTATCTATCTATCATCCGTCTGACCATCTGTCTGTTTTTCCATCCACCCGTCTATCTGACAATCAGTCTATCAATCTATGTCCATCCATACATCCATCAACCTATCTATTCATCCATCCATCTGTCTATTCAACTATCTATTCATCCATCTTTTTTCTGTCCATCTATCTATCCCCTCTATCTATCTATCTATCTATCCATCCATCTTTGTCTACCCATCCACCCATCCATCCATCACATCTGTCCCCTCTAACTATCCATTTATCAATCCCTTCTATCTATCCATCCATCCATCCATCCATCCATCCATTTAGATTTCAAAGGATTAAGTAAAATATATTGACGAACTTAATTTTTTTGATGACTGTGGTGCTTTACACTAAGATACCACAGACTTGTCCTGTAGACTGTAGTACCTGGTGGAGAGGTAGATTGATTTGGTGCAGCAGACTCTTAATGGCCGTCTGGAGCTCAGAGAAGAGGAGGCAGTCTGTATCCTGATCTGCTCTTTCCACCTCCACAGGGCCAGACAGTGACTGCAGCCATTCCCACTCATTCCTGGGTGGGAAGATACAGCGTTTAGTCAACATACACACAGCTCTATATTACTGTTTCCAGTAGTGTCCTCAACAGAGTGGTGTCCAAAGGCTAGTGGGATGGCATGTCTGATTTTTAGGGTAAGGTTTAGTGAGATGCTTGTGGCCAACCACTAAAAACTTTTGATCTGAACATTTTACACCAAGAAAAGTGCTTCAATGTCCAATAATGCTGCGGAAAAAAACAGATGCCTAGAAAAGTGACAACGCTTGGGTATTTGTTGCAGAGAGAATTTAAAAATGTATTGCAAAGAGATTTTAAAAATAACTCTTACACTATTATCTGTGACAAAATATCCATAAATCCAAAGTATAGCAAAAACTAGAATTTCACTGCTAGGTAAAATGATTTAAAATTCATTTAACTTTCTCTAAATTTTATAAAAACTGAAAGGATGAAAAGCATCAGCTCACAGTGCATAGGTAAGATGATGACGGGACAAAATGGAGTAATTTGGTCTTAGTCTCATGTAAAAGGTCAAGCTCAGTGTTTGTGTGTGTGGGTTGGTTTGGTGGAAAAAAAGGCAATTTCTTTGCTTCAGAGGTTTTCCTCGAGCCGTGAGTGGGCATCGTCCTGTGTGAACCTCCCACTGACTACCACAGTCCGGCCCCATAGTAAATTTAGTTTTACTACCACACAGAGCTGCAGGATAATACTCTCCCTGTCTCTAGCTACCTACCAAGGTCAACAGCATGACCCGAGATGAAAATAAATAAATAGCTCTTTTACCGAACAAAAACAAATAGCAGTTTTGTTTTGACTGTAAAAAATGGTGGTGTCAAGAAACTATGTAAGCCTGTGGTGAGGGGGAGCCCGACGCGGAGTTCAGGCATATTTCAATCTTCTCAGGTACACTCACTCTAGAGAGCTCCTATTGGCTTCACCAGTAAGAAATATTAACTTGTTTCGGTGCAATAACATTCATTAAATTGCATGAGAGGTTTTTATGATGAGTCAAGATGTACATATACATTTGCTTGTGTATTGGTAAAAGCTATAAATTAATAAAAAAGGAGAAAATAATTATATGATTCAATTACATCTTTTGAATACATGCTTTAATTGTCTGCAATCTTTGTCCAGCGCATTTAAACCTACAGTAGGGTCTTTTTTCCTTCCATATTTTTGAGATGAATAAAAGAAAAGACTTAAAGGGGAAAAATGCTTCTGAGAACTACTTTGTGAACTGGAAAATGCAGGATGATTTGAAACACATCCACACTCATTTACTATATTAGTATATTATATTCAGAATATTATATTTCCCCTAAAGCAGGACCAAAAAATTTCCGCCATGGGATTTAAAAATAATAGAAAAGGTAATTAGTCTTTTTATCTCACAGACATTTTTTCTTGCAAATCTGAAATGTAAAGAATTGTGAAATTAATGAAAACTCAGAATTCAGAATTATCCTCTTGGAATTTAGTTTATATTTGCAATTCTGACTTTTTCCTCAAAATTCTGAGTTTATATCTGGCAATGCTGTTTTTTTTTATTTATTTTTTTTATAATTTCTCGCAATTATGAGTTATCATTTTGTGATTCTGAATTTATATCTCCATATTCTTTTTTCTCAAAACTGCACACAAACAAATTCCAACATGACATGATTTAAAAAAAAAAAACAATTGTGAGATCAAGTGGCAATTACCTTTTTTATTTATGAAAACGCGCTTCCTTAAGTAGCTCATGACGATAACAACAAAATCGGCATTGTGCATGTGCTCTACACTAAAGTTTAATGAACAAAAAAAAACCTTTCTAACTACTTAACTGTCACAACACTGTGAGATAAACACATGAAGAAGATGAATGCAAATAGTATTTAATAAATCCACACAATCCGGGACAGAACAGGCAGGAGACATACGTAGGGATGTAGCAGACCGGAAAACAAACAACGAACAGAACACAACTAATATAGTGGCGCAAATGAGAATAATTAACCAGACACACCTGAACTAAATAACACAATCAAACATTAGGGAAAACTGGGTCACAGAACACACGAGAAATAAAAACACACAAATCCAAAGGGGTGTGACAGTAAAATTTTGTTCAAAATGGCCCGTGACCTAAAATGAGTTGACACCTCTAATATAAAGAGAAAAACACTAATAATAAGAAATATCTGTAAAAGTAAGTGTAGAAGTCAAAACATGTTGAAGAACACACTAAGCTGACCTTGAAACATTCCAGTTGTCTCGTATCTTGGTGTGGCAGAGCATGTTGGGCATACGCTGAGGAACCAGAACTTTGATCTGATCCACAGAGCTGCTGAGCTTCAGGTAACCCAGATAAAGTCCAGAGGACAGCCGATGCTGACTTCGTCTCTGATAGGCCAGAATATCCTACAATCAAAATAACATTTTAAATTACAGTTTTTTTCTTTTTCTTTCCGAAGAAAAAATTAATGGTGTATTGTTTACTTAATACCTACAACTTCTTCCATTCCTTGTAAATTCTATTATATCTACGTACTATATATTATATCTATATACCACAACTGTAAATACAATTTGTTTTCTTTTTCTGTTTATTATATATGTATCTATATATATATATATATATATATATATATATACAGTATATATATAATAATACATAATAAAATATGTGTGTTTTTTTTATTATATTTTTTTTTTTTATTATTTTTTTTTTGTTGTTGTTGTTGTTTTTTTTTTGTGGTGGATTCTTTTGTAAGAAGAAATTACTTGTTTGTGTGTGAATTATTTGTTGATAAAGCGCTTTCTGATTCTGATTATTTGAGGTATCATTAATGTCTGTAGACTAAACAGTGCAAGAGTTGACGTTTGAGTCAGGACAGAGCTGTATTTACCTGTATGGTTATGAGGAGGATGTCCAGGGCATATGGTTCTTCAGGAGTGGAAAGAGACTTCCTCTGACTCTGCAGTTTGGATACTTGCATCCACTTCCCATTGAAAAAGGAATAAAGGCTATCCATCTCCCTCACTGTCACAAGCAGGACATTCCCATGACGGAGACGTCCTTTAATAGGCTCAAAAACCTCATAATGGACTCTGCCCAAATTGTGAGTGCCCAGAAGATTCTGTTTGGAGAAAGACAGAGAAATAGAGAAGAATATAACCCTTTGATACTGTGCACGGTGTCCACTACAAAACATTTTTTTTGTTGTTGTTTCTTTATTTTGGGTGTGACATTGAAACCACCATGGAACCGATAATAATATATAATATGTGAGCCTGGACCACAAAACCAGTCATAAGGGTCAATTTCTCAAAATTGATGAGACATAATCTTAAAGTTGAATAAATAAGCTTTCCATTGATGTATGGTTTGTTATGATAGGACAACATTTGGCTGAGATACAACTATTTGAAAATCTGGAATCTGAGCGTGCAAAAAAATCAAAATAGTGAGAAAGTCACCTTTAAAGTTGTCCAAATGAAGTCCTTAGCAATGCATATTAATAATAAAAAAATTAGGTTTTGATATATTTACGGTAGGAAATTTACAAAATATCTTCATGGAACATGATCTTTACTTAATATACTGTACTAATGATTTTTGGCATAAAAGAAAAATCGATCATTTTGACCCACAAAATGTTTTTTTGGCTATTGCTAAAAATATACCCCAGTGACTTAAGACTGGTTTTGTGGTCCGGGGTCATATATAATAAAGACTGTCCTCTTTATCATATCATTATGCTTTTGATTTACGACAATATAAATACAAAATACCTGACAAAAAGGATAAAGCACCATGTATTTCTGGAAAACAGGACTGGACTGGTAATTCTCTCAATTTAAAAAAAAAAATAAATTATTTATAATAATATATATACATTAATTAATAATGGTTATATTGTACATGCATTGCATTGAAAAATAAATATTTTTTAAATATTTTAGTTTAACTTCCAGGGAGGAAAAATCACATTATTGTACTATAAAAAACTGTTAAGTAGAGCATGTAGGCCAAAATAATTGTTATACAATTTAAATGGTATATGCTCAAACAGAGACACACACTCTGCTCAGAGTCCCACATAAGAGATTATATCCCACCCAATCTTTCAATTCTGTACTGAGAGTCAATCCCATTATAGTGATAATTTGTTAGCAACGGCTCATCACTGGGCGTGGCAAACCTGCAGTTGGGCCCGCGTTAACCCCGTCAGCATCTTCTTGTCTGAGACTGCAGAGTGGAAGACGGAAGAAGAGGTGGAGACGGCCAGGCTCTGTCTCAGCCACCGGACGTCTTCCCCACATACAGGACAGCTGGCAAATAAACAAGCTGCAAAATAAACACACACGTATACTTGTGAAGTTGGAGGAAGCTATTTACCTAATTCCTCGACATCATTCAAAGTCTGTGCATGAATGCCAGAGTGCTTTATCTTCAGTGAGGCGATATCTCTGCTATAAGGTGCTTTAGACTGAAAAGTCCATCATTCTTAAAAAATTTGTCTTCACGAACTTTCATTTTTTAGTTGCATATTAGGAACCAAGTTGTAAAATAAACATTTGGATGTAGACATGAGCACTTAAAATGCAGCAAGGTTTGTTCCATGAGTATAACTTTACCTCCAATCTCACCATAAAATCTAGAAGTATTTGGCCATCAAACAAAGAGCTATATTCTGCTAAGACTCTCTCTGCTTCTTGCATCACACCACTTTAGCCTTGTAATGATGGGCTAATTACAAAAGCGCGGCCTAACGTCAAAAGTGTGGTAACTGTTCGCTTTGACAGAATATATTTGGGACGCTAAGCTGACCGCAGGCTGCATTTGGAAGAAACCAACAAAAATATTGACACTTGTCAAAGAGATGTGTAATGAAAACACCGAAAATGTATGTTTCAGTTCAGTGTTAACAAAACGCACGTTACTTTATTGCAGTTTCTCTCCTGACCTCTCCGCTGCTTAATGTCGCGGTTGACTGTATATTTTTACATACCTTGGTGAACCACAGAAAGTCCTGCATGAGGGAGCTGCTGTATGAGTCGTCCACCTCCACTATGGGGATCTGATCCTCATTAGTCACCAGCAGACTGTCCTTATGGTAAAATACTGATGCTATATAAACTCCCCTGAAAAAAAGAGAACCTATTCAGAATAAGCGAATTCAGCATATTCAGCTATAATGTTAATCCTATAATGCTTGGCACTTTCCAAGAATAGAGTACAAAATAGAGCCTGAAACTTGTAAAGAGGGGGCCTTTTTTCTATTTCAGCTAATTTTTAGTGATATGAGTTTCTTAAAGTTAAGATATTGTTGATCGTAAACCTTACAGGAAGCAAATAAAATATTACATTTATATTTTACAGGTGCTCCTGCTAAATGCATACATTTAATTTAATTTGTAATTATTTGTTATATATATATACTATATATATATATATACATATATATATTATAGATATAGATCTATATATATATATATATCTATATATATATAGATCATATTATACATATTATGAATATATATTATACATATGATAGATACATAGGATATATATATATATCATATATCTATATATATATATAATATCTATATATATATTATATATATATATATATATAGTAGGGACACCAAAGCAACTTAAAAATGAGCAGTACAAGAAATCAATATTATAGTAAAATGTAACAATTATACAAGTTTTATTTTCTATACATTGTAAAAACTCTTGCATTTCTAAATGTTTTTTAAAAACCCTAGACAGCAATTTAGTAATTTTCTAGCAATAAATATTACATAAACATTAAAATTAAATAGGCAAAATAGTTTTTTTTTTCATTACAATTTGAAAAAAAAAATGTTCTTTTTACTGTTCATTTTATATCACAATTAATTATAAATATTTTATAGTTATAAATAAAGGCATTATAAATATAGTTAATTAATCAATATTTAAAAAGATTCTTTAAAAATTATAACGTTTGATTTTGATTGCTGGATTCAGTTGAAAAGGTCAAGACCACCTGAGGTGGAAAAGGCCAAATTAGCATTTTAAGGCTGAGGATAAAGACGCGCCCACTTTCATGCTCATTTTCTAATAGCACAACAATCTAGCAATAACCATTTTTGCCTTTAATCCTGAAATAAAACTAATGTGATACCAACATGTAATCTTTTTGTGGGAAAGTGCCACCTATTTTCAGTAATATGCTCATACCACCTTTTGAGACTCTTGACAAATTTAGTAGAGGAGTGAAAAAGGTGTTTCAGGCTCCGGGACACTGACTGTTTACGACTTGGATTCTGCAACTTTGATGTGTCTGGGGAAAAAAAGGAGTCAAGATGAACAAACAGGTAAAAACAACAAAATATATAGACTTGGTAGATTCCTATGGGAGACTGAAAATAGTGTGAGAGACCTACAATAGAAAAACTGTGTGAAAAATCATCCTATTTATCTGCAAGGTACTCGACTGAAAAAACTGATTCATTCTGACTTCCTTAAGATTGACTAGTTGTTTAGAAAACCCAGTGATTTATTAAGTATGAGCCATGTAGTTGTGGTCATCCTCTGGAGATTAACATTTCTGAATTGTTTGAAAACACTGCTGTCATCAAGACAAAAAAAAAATCATTCTAAAGAGCAAAACAGACCAAACAACATGCTGAATGAAGGATTGAAAACGTCTCCGAGCAGTCTTTGAAAGACAGACATGGTTGAAAGTGAGTGACACCATGGCCTCAGGGGTATTGAGTAAGGGTCGGTTCGGGAGGAGTCAGGCCACCGACAAACTGGTTATCTGGAACTTTCAGCTGCGTATCTACCGCTTCAAAGCGCAGTCATATCAGCCCACATTTCAGCGATGCCAATCTTCAGACGTCCCTGTTTTCGTGAAATTAAGCGTCACGTAATTGCCCCCCGTGTAAACAGCAGGGCAGACGGAACAATCCATTTGGCTGAGAAGCTGTTTACAACGTGAAAGTGGCCATCAGAGCGAGCGAGTGAGTCACTGTGAGAGCAATCACGCCAACCCTAGTCTCTATGTCTCCACCGGAGGGGCTCGAAAGGGAGGTAGGAAGGCAGATTTTCCGTTTGAAAATCACTATCAAACTCCTCAAGGAATAATGTGTCTTACAAGTCACTTAAGAAGATTAACCCTTGGCCCCTTTGACCCTACCGTGGCGACTGTTAACAGTACGTGATTAAATGCGCACACTGATTGTTTCCTGCTTGGCTAGATATTGACATAACGTAACCTCAAAACCGCAACACGGAATCTTACTGAAATCTCATGACAATTACGTCCCCATTGAAAAAAAAGTCAACTTTGATTACATACGCTGGAATATCACAACCAGTCTTTAAGGTTTAGATGTCAACCACAATTTTTGTATCACAACAAGTAGGAGTAAGAACATAATTATCCACTTTGGGAACACATTAAATCCATTTTAAACTTTTTTTTTTTTTTTTGTTAAGATCAGTGGTAGTTTCCAGTCTCCGCAAACAGAGCCACTGCACGTGTTGATAAGTTGAGAGCAGAATTTGTATTTATTTCTCCCTCAGAAGGTTAACTGGCTTTGACAAGCAGATTATAAGACATGAGTGCATTGGCCTCCTGTGCCGCCAAACTGTCACACTAAATAAATAAAGAAATGCTTTTTCATTTATGAAAGCAAAAAGAAAAAAACTGGATCGCCTTTGATTAATGACTTGGCAATCCATCTGTCTACCGCACAGTGAGTGCAACCACGAAATGAGGTTAGTGAGAGTCGGAGAGACGGCGAGCGCTGGTAGCATTCTTCATTTTCTAACTAATTTAGCGGGGGTCAACGGACCCTTTTCAACATATGAGAGCGCGAGCCGAGATCATCCATAACGATCGTGGCCAGGGACTTTCCAGCCCCTCGTTGACAGAAAGCGCTTACATAGCAGTGGCGGAGCGCGGAGGTGTGCGTGTGAACGATTGCGCTGTGCGTGTGGGTGTTGCTGTGTCTCATGCAGGAACACTGGGAGCTGTGTGCACGACGCACACACACACATACACACCTCGGCTTGAGAGCAACCTCTCAGCTCCACATATACACATCATAAATTAAGATAACCTCTGCTTAAACAAGCTGCATTTTTTTCAGAGTGGTTTTTATAGTGGTGTCATTGTACTGATGCTGATTAATTTTGCAGATTTATTTTCGAACACCGTCGCTCCAAAAATAACTTGGGTAAATTCATTGCCCCTGCCAACATGCATGCTTATGGGGACACATAATGCACACATATTGCAAATAAATTTCGTAATAATTATTTTTTATCTTGTTTTCTAGGAAATATCTCTAAATGTTCTTAGAACTAGATTAATATCTTAAGAAATGTATTCTTGCATGCTCATTCTCTAATTGTTTGCACTTCACTTCTGCCCCAGAATGTGTAGATATGTCTTTGACAGTGTGGTAAGAAAAATAAACAAGATATTGTTTTATTTTTCTTTAAGGATTTTTTTTATTTGATTATGGAATTTTGTACTATTGCAATATATATTCTCTGAAAAACAAATCTTATTATCTAACGCCCACACCAAAAACTCTGCACACATTTACATATGAAACTTATGAGTCTAGAAGAGATTAATTGTGACATCTGTGAAACATGATTTTGTATGACAAATCCCAAAACACACTCACAAGAAAACACAATATATATATATATATATATATATATATATATAATATATATATATATATATATATATATATATATATATATATTTGAGTTTAATCTAAATCTAATATTTTTATCAGTTTTTACCATCCTGAATATATTATATTATTAGCTAACACAATTTTTAAAAAAATATATTTTAAATAAATATATATATGTGCATAATTTATACTTTAAGGGATATTTATATTCTTATAATCAAAAACTAATCAAACTTTTTTTTAGTTTTTAATTTATGTGGTTCTTAAAGATGTTTCGACATTTTTACTGAAAACAAAGACAGACTGATGAAGAAAATGCGTTTTGCAATGTACATACCCACATTCTCTCTAAATTAAAATGGACAAAGACAGATGTGTTATTTTTGCATAGTTTCTACAGGTTTTCTGCTTTCCACATCATTCAGTGTTTTTCTTGTAGAATCAATTAAATAAATTCATTAATGCGATGCTGGCAGCCATCTCTCTGACATCATTAGTGTTGACTTCTAAACCAGATGAGTGATGCCGTTTTTTTTGCTCACCCCCCTCCTGCTTGTGGCCGGCTGCATAGCTGCCTAATGAAGTTGCTGTTTGTGAGCAGTGCAGCACTGTCAGCACCAGGAACAGCGTTCGTCTATACCTCGGCGGCCGGCCTCTGGGTTAGAGAGTGGGCCTGAGGCCAAAGCAGACTGTCTTCACGATACGTCCAGCCTGCCTCGTTTTAAAGTGTTTGTGCTTGAGTCCTGTGATTTACAGTGCTGCACTATACGGATGACATGTCTGACACATAGATGTTAAAAATCTAAAATGGATAAATGTATTAAAAACCTTATTTATTTACATGTCCTCCTCCCTGGCTTTGCCTCTCGCGTGCAGAGCGTAGGAGGGCAGGCAGCAGGAATGCTGAGAGAGCGTATTCATGCTGCTCTGGATGGCCATACTTGAGTCAAAACACTTTGACCATGCTTCATTTCGTCACTTTAATACAGAGTTAATCTACTGGAAGAAGTGTGGACTTAGAAGACGAGAGGGAGAGATTTCTGGTGAGTGGGCAGATGGGTGGAAGTGAGAGAGAAATGGGCAGAGAGAGAGAGACGATGAGAAAGAGTGAGAGCATTATGAGAGACAGACGAGGGAAAGACCAAACACAATAAAGAAATCAAATAAAAGCACCAGCTGAGCAAAAAACAGAGATTATGAGGATGAAGTCATCTGGTGAGATTCACAATGGAACTTCCTGCTCTGATTCAGAAGATATACAGCCTACTTTTAGATATGCATTGTTAAAAAATCAAGCAGTCAGTACAAACTGTCTAAAATCATGCTAATGAAAGCATTGCTCTTCCAGTGTATATCTTATATATTTCATTAATATATTAACTGGAATAAAACCGTGTATCAAACTGTCTGAAATTAAATGAAATGAATGCAGCAACATATTAAAATTAATTATAATTTTTAATTAAATATTTTAATTTATTAGAAAATTATAAAAAAAAAATGTATACATGTATAAAAAATAAAATTAATCTAAAATATTAATTCCATTGTGAAATTCACCATATGTATATAATAGATTTAAATATATAATACGTATAAATTAAAAAAGAAAAAAAGAAGCAATAAGACCAAACAAGAAACATCACACAACTCTTCAAAAAGGAAGCATCACACAACTCTAATCAACATTTTAATGCTGACATTTTGGAGATGAAGTCTACTACAGACTTGACCTCTGCATTAATTATTAATTAATATTGGTTCGTGACTGGACTGTATAGAATCACTTTATTACTTAGAATTAATCTGGTCTAAAATATTTCCCCGCACCACTGATCACAATGCAGCGGGTATGAGATTCCCAATGTTTTGAACATTACAGTGTAATAGGTTTTCAGGCTCACATGGGAAAGCAGAGATATTACAAAAACTTTCAAACATGATTGAATACACCTACGCTACTGTGGCAGTTTATGATGCTCTGAAGGCAGGTAGGAGGACCAGTTTGAAATCAGGGACCATAAATATGTTGCTCTAAGACAAATGGGGATGTTGACCATTCTGAGTATAATTGTTTAATCAACCCAAGCTCATAAACCTGAAATGTTTGAAACACACTAATGCTCAAAAGTATGTAAGATTTTTTATGTTTTTGAAATCTCTTTTGCTCACAAAAAATAGTCATTTTGTGAAATATTATTACAATTTAAATAACTGTTTTCTGTTTTAATATATTTTAAATTGCAATTCATCCCTGTGATGGCAAAGCTGAATTTTCAGTAGTCATTACTCCAGTCTTCAGTGTCACATGACGCTTCAGAAATCATTCTGATATGCTGAACTGGTACTAAAGAAAACATTTTTTTTTTTTTTTTATCATTGTTGTGAAAACCATGACATTTTCTAATTAGGATTCTTTGATGAATAGAAAGTTTGAAAGAATATTTATTTGAAATAAAAATTATTTGAATCAAATTAAATGTCTTGTTTGTTTGATTGTTTTTTTATTAAAAGGATTAATTAAAAAAAATCTCTTACATGCATCTTACACAGACATCCTATAAGATAATGTAAATCCACTAAAGTTTCTCACAGGAGACATCCCATGTGCTCCTGAGTCTTGCTACATCACATCAGTGCTTATTTCTCAATCTAATTTTTCCTTACAGTTATATAAATGAAATTGCCCAAAGCTAAAATAAAAGGAGCATCTGTGCATGTTTGTATGAATGAGAGATAGTGTGCTTACACTTTGTGTATTTATGTGAATCAATAGGACTGATCTGTATGTGTGTGTGTGTGTGTGTGTGTGTGTGTGTACCTCCACAGCAGTAGTGCTGGTGTGTGGCTCGAACCTGCTGTAACAGCCTCTCCATAGCCTCAATGTGACCTCTCCTCTTGCTCTCTCTTCCATCGCAGTCCTTCCAGTCTAACAGAGAGCAATATCACACACAAAACTCAGCTTTAGATCTGTGACATGTTCTAGATGTCAAAAAAGACCGTCAATTTGATTGAGTCAGAGCTGCACAAAATAGAGCAAAAGCTTGTCTAATAGTCTTAAAATACCCCAAAACAATCCAAAAGTACGTTGGGGCACTTACTAAATAGCAACACGCTATCAAGAGAGGGTCAGTCGTTGAATGCAATGTATTATAATGAGTAAAAAAAAAAAAAAAACTGTAGCTGTTCCAAATAGGAAGGACAGCCTGTTGGTAGATTCTCTTTCAAATTTATTTAATAAAATCTTCATTTCACTCAGACGATTATCTGTGTCTGTATTGCGTACATGCAGTTTTATAATGCTGGATTTGTTACTGACGCAAAACTTGTCAGTTCATTTTTCTTTGCAGTGCTTATTTGAAAGCTGAAACTCAAGGCCAGATGGTTAAATAATAGCGCAGTCCTACATCCAAGGATGTTGGCTACAATCAATACAATTTTCTTTCCTTTTAACTGACATGATATTTGAATTAGAAGCACAAAAACTATGCTGATGCAATGCTCAAAGGTTCGAGAACTTTCCAGTCAATGGTGTTTGAAGCTGTAGTATGCTTTTTTTATAAATTATCCTTTATTGCGGTACTTGGCAACTGTGGCTGCTTTGTAGCTTTCCCCAACTTACTGGAGGGAGGGAACAGCAGAGGGAGGCTGAGAGAGTTGTGACGGACCCCAGCCTTTCATATTGTAGGCAGACACTTGAACGTAGTATTGTCTACCCTGTAACAAACAAGAAAAATATCTTCGAAATCATTTTCTAATAACAAGCTGTACTACCAGTGGAGTTCTGTGTACATAAAGTAACACATAACTGACAGCAGACATATAGACAAGACAATATTGACACAGAAAATAATCTTTGTGACAACAAGTGCACAAGAGACGAGATGTTGTGATATTCTGAGAAAACGTGAATTGAAGCATCTATCTCTGGATCACAGTCAAGACTACAAAGTAATTTTAGCTCACCGTGGTAAGACCTGTTATTGTGTATTTCAGGGACTGCAGATTTTCGAGGATCAGCTCTCCGGCTAATAAAGAGAAGTCCTTCAGACAGCTCCATTCCACTGCAATAAACGCCATCATACATTATACAGAGTTAAAGGCTGAGAACATCAATAAATGAGTGAACTCTAAAGAAACCAAATAGGACAGAATTAAACAGGACCATGATATCATCAACTACAGAAGGTACAGCTAAAACAACATTATAGTTTGAATAACTAGACTTTTCCATCCCTTTCATACAGTTTGTTAGTTAAGTAATGTAGAATGTTAAATGATGAACAATATGAACAAATCCCTTATTGGTTAAAAAAAAAAAAAAATCTGACTGCAAAGCAACAAAATGTGATTATTGTTGTAGGGGGTTTTTTTTTTTTTTATATACACTGTGTTATCAATTTATTTAAAAAAAAAAACACTTTCTTTATGAATTCAGTCATGTATATGTGTGTGTAGAGAAATGGCTGCACTGACCTTTGTATTTGGTCACCACGGCCGAGTTCATGCTGGCAGGTTCCTGAAAGTTGACAGTGAGAGACGTGCTGCCGGTCACACTCAGACGCACCATCAACGGAGCCTCCGGTGGTCCTGAAAGAGCCAGTTCAAAGGTCACATAGCATAACTTGCACATAGCTTGCATTGTGCTTTTAGGGTGGGGAGAACAATTACTGTAGATAAATAAAGAACCATAAATATATCAATCAACCTGATATTAATATCTGTGGGCCAAATTATCACAGTGGCTTGTTTGCAGAGTCTTCACATTCTAATAAAGTTAACAGGTTGGGCCGATATGGGAATAGATGACATTTCAGCAGATAGTGATAGATTAGACAGGACTGATTTTAAATAAGGCTAGTTCATGTATTGTATTGTATCATAATATATGAAGGACCTTTTTTTTTCCCTGAAAGGTCAGACAACAGTAGCAGACTCAGGTTCGACTTACGTGCATGCTCGAATCCCGTGCGCATGCGCTTGTAGAGTTTGCATCTCCACTCCCAAGCTTTGAGCTGTTTTTCCTTGTCAGATGTTTCCAGGCTGAGACTTTCTCTTATCACCTGGGTGGACAGCTCGCTGGCTCTTCTTTGGGCTTCCTGCACCAGCGCCAAGAGATGGGCATCTCTGCTTTCCAAACTGACAACTGAAACACAACACAGAGGTCTGGTAATGAGACTTTTCATTAATTCCAATGAGTATAATTTTTTATTTTTTTTTGCTTCTGGGCAACCTTGCATTTCAGTTTAATGTTGAGTTTTAAAGTCAAAATGTCTTACTTCAAACCTGTATAGTGTAGAAAATACAGGTTCTCTGCTATATAATGAAAATGAATTGCACATTCGAGCTCTTGTACAATAGAGCACAACACTGGTCACCCATTTTTTTTCAATGGCCTAGGTACTGGAATTTCTCTGTGGGCAGTAAAAAGATTTTTCAATAAAGAGTTTTATAAGCCTTGACCCAAACCAACCAGCTCTGAGATGAACACAACATTACAAACTTTGACTGGAAGCAAAAATATTTGAAAACAGGCACTAGACTGCATTCTTAAATTCATTTATAAGGAAATGAAGCTATCCTTCCATGACGCGTTGAGATTGACGTAATACAAAAACTATAGTACAATATATAATGAATGACTTTAAGTAAATAGTTTTAGTTATAAAAACAATATATTTTGAGTTTATTGCTAAATATATATACTGTATGCATTTTGAGAGTGTAGAGAGTAGAAATTTGTATCCATGGTGACAGTGGTTTCTGATTGGTTTATCTCTCTTGAGGATGAGTAGTGTAGATTTTTGAGCTATAATAAAAAAAAAAAAAAAAAAAAAATGAAAAGCTTCAAAAATCAAACAAAGCAGAACCAAATAAACGGAGCATGGTTTACACTGAAAATGAACTCATCAAAACTCAGCAAGAAGGCTAACAAGAACATATCAAACATTCAATAATAAACAACTACAAAGATAAACATAAACCAGTAAGCAAAACCAACATATGACAAATCAATAAACCAAAAGAAAAACAACCAGAATTCAAAAGAAAGTGGAAGCGAACACAGACAAGATACAAAAAAAGCAAGATAAACTTCAAAATAAGAGACAGATACAAATATTATGAGTAGTGAGTTTCTGAAATAATATTTAATTCACACTTGTGGCTTCTACGGAAGAATGAATCATAATTTAACAGCCTCATGGTAGCTGTCTTGAAGGGTTTATGCGTTACTGCTGAAAATCAGTTTCTCTATGGAGACAATGACTAGGAGATTTACTTCTGGAAACCTACTGTAGCATTACACTCCATAACCACAAAAAACAAAACAAAAAATGTAAAAAAAATTAATAAAAATAATAAATTAATAAAATAAAAATTTTTATTGAAAAAAAAAAAATTCAGTGTAGGAGGGACATAATAGTTTTTGCTTGCAAATTCATCAACTTGTTTATAATCAAAACTGTAATGTGACAAAGACATGCAGTAGCAGACTGATCAAATGTACTGTATCTCCAACTTACATACGTAAACCAAAAATAAAAGTCCTGATTGAAATGACAGGAAGCCCATTACACTACCATTAATTCTCCAAGCTCACACTACTTGTGTCAGCATAGAAGTGTGGATGAATGTAGTCTACGGTCGTCTGGAACACACAGGACTGTGTTTGGCCATATAGATTTGTCATGGTAAAATGAATACTGCCTCACCAGTCCTCCTCATAGGCTGTGAATACTACTGCATTTTCTTTCAGAGCCTTAGTCATAGACCATGACAGCAAAATAAACAAATAAATACATGGCTAAAGAAACCCTCTTTCACTGGCCCAGCCCGAACCCTTGGAGACGGGTGCTCTCCGGGGGAGATGATAAAGTGCGTGTTGTCAAGAGGGTCTAACCTAGCCGGTCTTACACGGGGGTCCACAGCACAGTGGAAAAGGTAGAATATTAGCTACCTTGAGGTGCAATTTCCTGCGCTCTGAAGATTGACATCTGGCTATTACATGCGGTTAATTGAACAAACTATAAATTAATGGGCAAGTCGGCAGATATTGCACTGTCACACACAGTTGGCATTGTCGGGACTTTGGGACGGCCCTAAATATAGGCATTATGGGCCCCAGTCCTGCCCATAAACATGCTTTAACATCAGCTTTCAGTCAGACCTCTAAACTGTCAGGCGTCTGGCTGATTGATTTACTTGGCACTTCTGGCCTGACATAAATATAATACCGAAAGCCCAGGAGGGGAAAATACGGCAATGTTTATTTTCTGTTTGTTTACAAGGATTGGATTGTGCCACGATGAAATGTTTTGAAATTTAACTGCAGCCCGGGTACAATAAATCACTTAGTATAATTGCCCCCCGTTACATGCATCATTGGAAAAGTTAAACCATTAAACGACAAACCTTGTTAAGATTTTTCTGAGGGATGCCGTGTGCTGTCTACCCCACCCTGGCCCTGCTCAGACTGCAGTACAGTGCTCCCTGTTTGGTCTCAGACAACATTCGGCTTTTTCATGATTGCACTGAGCGCTCGGGACTGGAGGACTTTTTTTCCACGTCTTTCAAGGTAAGAAACACCTGTTCTACTGTTGCCAAAGACTCAGGGACTGAATATGCTACTGATTAATCTACGGGCAATGGGCGCAGATATTTTTAACAGATCTGTTCTTGATGCGTTAAAACCTTATATCCGCACCCAGGTTGTCACCAAAATTGTAAAAAATAAAAATGCATGAATGAAAACAATGATTGTTTTATTATAAGGTAACCGTATGTGACACTGTACAATGTTATTACTAAAATATTACATAATGAACGTAATTCATTAATTCATTAGTGGTCACGACAGATGTCATTAGATGTTTAAAGTAGAATTATGAGTGCTTATGGCAACTGTCATGGAAAAGTTTATTCTAGTATTCCTACTTGGAGACGATTATTACACGAGCCCCCAAAGCAAAGTGCCAAGCACTCACTTCGGCTCAGTCTGTTTATCGTCAGCTTCATTCTAAACAGCTTGTCCAATTACAGAGCATCTGCTTTTGGTCACCAAAGCCAAACAGGAGCGTGTGACGCAAGAAAAACCTTTTGATGGTGAAGAAACTGCATAGAATGCACTTCTATTCCTTAAGGATGAAAATGTGATGATAAGCAAAATATACCAAAGGAACCCAAGATAATAAAAGTAATAAAAAATCCTTTTTTTTTTTTTTTTGTAAATTGTTCAGTAGATTATTTGTAAATTGTAGTTATTGATTCAGCCAAAAACACAGAATTACAGCTACTGTAAAAGAGATTTTAATGTATTACCGTGAGAGAATAACTGTAAAACTGAAACATTTTATCACATGTGATTAAGTGTTAATGAACGGAACTATATATATATATATATATATATATATATATATATATATATATATATATATATATATATATATATATATATATATATATATATATATACAGTATATATATACATACACACACACACACACACACACATATATATATATATATATTTATAATATATATATATATATTAGAACTACAACCGTTTAATATTAAATTCATAAATTTAGATATTTTATTGCTAAAGTGATTTTTTAAACCATTTTATTTTATACAATTCAAACATTTAATCACACAGTGTGTTTAAGTGTTAATAAATTGAATAATACATACTGTGTGTGTGTGTGTGTGTGTGTGTGTGCCTGCCTATATATGTATATAGTACTAGTATTCTAGTATAGTACAAGTATACAGTACTGTATTCATTTGGAATATATATTTTATATATCAATATGCAACAGCTGACATGTAATGAGGGGACACAAGAAAAAAAAAATGACACTAAGAAAATGCTAGTGTTTTAAAATATTTTGTTTTCATCAAATGAGGACAATACATATGTCATTTTGGTGAAAACTACCTGTCACAACTGATTGCAACCACGCACACAACGAGGAAGATGACTGTTCAAACTGTCTTTAATAAATTCATAAGTAAATCTACAAATTAGCAAACAAAGAAGTACAATCATACACTGACACACACTGGAAAAGGTGAACTTGAGTGCAAACAGAGAACAATGTCCAAACAGGGTGATATCGTGACACCACCATGTCAAATGTTTGTAAAGGACTGGATTAATTAATTGATTTACTCCAGTCAAATTACATTGTAAACCTCAAGAATAGTTTAGTGGCTCTTTAATAATGAAACACTTTAGACACACTGAGGGAACTGACCGTTTGAAGCTCATCGCTGTTAAATATGCATACTCACAGTGAGGGCTCTCCTTCCCTCCAGCTTTGAGTAGCAGTTTGGCTATGGGGACGTTGTTGGTCATGATGGAGATGTCCAGAGGTGTCAGGCCTTCACTGTTGGGGGTGTTGAGGTCCAGTTCATCAGCTGTGTACTGAAACAGCAGGATCTGTACGGCATCCAGGTCCTGCTGTTCAACAGCCTCAAACAGAGCCTCACTGCTCTGAATGTTCTGTGAGGAGAAAAAACGGTTTGAAGGTAAGCAGCGGCACTCATGATACTCTAAGTAGTCATTTAGCAGACACTTTTATACACTGTAACTTGCAGAACACTTGTAACAGGAACAGTCCCCCTAGTGCACCTTCTGGTTAAAATCTGTGCTCAACTGTACAACAATAATGATTGTTAGAACAGAATCTGTGACTCAAAAGATCAATTGATTTCCTTAGTAATAATAATGCCCAACATTTGATAAAATCTAAACAAAATTTCTCACTGCTTTCCTGTTCATTTATATATATATAACATCAGTAACATTTCATTTTAAAATAAATTAATACTTTTATTCTGCGAGGACAAGTTAAATTGATCAGAAATGATAGTCAAGACTTTTACATTGTTACAAAAAATTTTTTACATTTCAAATAAAAGCAGTTTCTTTTTTTACTTTCTGCTCATCAAAGAGTCCTGAAAGAAATATAACACAGTTTCCACAAAAATATTTAGCTGCTGTCTTCAACACTGATAATAATAAGAAATGTTTCTTAGGCACCAAATCAGGATATTACTGGCAATCATGTGACACTGAAGTCTGGAATCAATTACATTTTAAAATGTTTAATATATGCATTTAATTTAATTTAATATTTTAAATTGTAACAGTATTTTATGCATTCTTGATCAAATAAATGTAGCCTTGGTGAGCATAAGAGACTTGTTACCAACCCCAGACTTTTGAATAGTAGTGTATATATTATTTTCTGATTATTATAATTGTATTTTGAATAAACAAATATAGAATACTACTTTATATTGAAATCTTATATTAACGGTTTTCAAACACATTTCGAATTCTGCCTCGTATGCAATTCATTGGATAAACAGAATCATGCGATCTGTTTAGCCAATGTTGTATTAATGAGCTGGTTGGAATGCTTGATCAATTTTTTATTTTATTTTATTTTTTGGCAATGCACTGCATAGCCATGTTTATGGTTTATGATCAGGAAAGTCAAGCTATGAATGTCTGTCTTATAGATGTTAATGCATATAACTGTTAACTGGGATTGCAGAAAATACTCTCAATTAATAATAATAAAAAAAAAAACATTCACAGACTTTCATCAAAAATAGCCATAGACAACATGAAAAAAGAGAGCACAGATTGCCAATAGACGATTTCTCATGGGTTTGATCTACAACCTCACAATTACTAGCACAGATCTGTAACCAGGCATGCACCAGAAACTACTAGTACCCCAATCAATGAATGCAATAATGATTAATAATTAAAATGTGAATTCATACATCTAATCTTGCAGCCACAGCAGCTGAGTTTCTGTTCTTCAATTGTGAGTTAAAAATCCATGTATGTAAACATATGGAGGCATCGAGGGTGAAAGATGTATTCGGGCACTTGAGTCAACAAGATGATTGCTAGATCTAGCTGTATATAATCAGTGACATTTGTGTAAGCTCTGAGAGTATGGCACAGCGCTGACAGTCTCATGGGCACCCGAAATGTCATTCCAGTTTTAAGCATGTCATGTGTAAGGTCAAAGTGAATGTTAATATCAATTCATTCTACAGTTTATAAATGTAAATGTTGGCTAATGTCAGCTTTTTATTATAAGAAAATTGTGAATTATTGATTTTTTTTAATTTCCAAGATACTCACAGATACTTTGCGGATACGGTCAGGTCGACCAAAAAAGTAGGCATCCTCAAAGGAGGAGTGGCTTCCCTTGAGCTTCTCTGAGAGGTTTCGGTAGAGGCGCTTTGCAGCACTGGGGGAGGCAGGACCCACCCCCTTCTTACCCTGCGTCAGCTGCAGGTTCTGCATCTGTTGGGTCATACTAACGGAGAAGTTCCTGTGGAGTTGAGAAGGGAAAGAGAACAGACAAAACACATTTAGGTGTGATGACTGTTACATCAGTGCTGTTAAGGGGGTGCACTCAAAATAAATTCATAGCATCTGTTTCTGTATGCAATTTATGACTAATATCTGAGTCAGCAGTGTCTTGGTGACAGATGGCCACTGGATAGTCATTAATTCCTCAGCTCAAGCAAAAAGCTACCTGCAAAATAACTGCATACTGATGCACAGGTATTTTATTTTGAAAAGAAAAAGCAAATATGTGACATCTAAAATGTCACTATTGTCCGAAAGTTGCATTTTTTTTTAAATAAATTAATACTTTTATTCAGCAAGGATGCATTAAATTTATCAAAAATGACATTTACAGTGCTACAAAAGATTTCTATTTCAAATCAATGCTGTTGTTTTTAATGTAATCATTTAAAAAAAATCCTGATATTTTTTTTTTAAAACTGAGATAAAAAAAAAAGTTTTAAACTGAGATAATATGAAATGTTTCTTGAGCATCGAATCTGCTCTTTTTATCATGTGACTTTTAAGAGTAAGGGTTGATGAAAATCCAGATTTGCCTTCAAAAGGAATCAAATACATTTTAAAATAGTAAATAGTTATTTTAAATATTTCACAATGTGTCTACTTTTACTGTATTTTGTATCAAATAAATAAAAAAGCTTTGAGCATAAAATATTTCATAGGCATAAACTTCATTCCATCAAAAGATTTTAAAGGGGTCATATAATGTTGCTAAAATGAACATTATTATATATTATATATAATATATTATATATTTGTGTATTTGGTGTAATGCAATGTGTTTATGCGGTTTAAGGTTAAAAAAAAAACATTATTTTCCACATAATGTACATTATGTGTTGCTCCTCTATACCGCCTGTCTGAAACTTTTTTACAAAGCTCATCGTTTTGAAAAGTGAGGTGTACGCTGATGGCCAGCTATCCAGTGCGCTGTGATTGGCCAAATACCTCAAGAGTGTAACGGAAATGTTACGCCCCTTACACCTCAAGGTAGGTAGACAAGACAAAAACAATAAAACCAATTATAAAAGAGGCATTTGTTGCATCCAGTGGGGACATAAGACACAGAAGAGACTGTTGACAAAGGAATTGTTGAATAAAGTCATTATTTTTTTTTTTTTTTTTTTCGATTATGTGATTGTGTTCGCTTCGTTTAATATAGATTGGATTTCTGATGGCAGAAGGAGTATTCTGACCACGATTTTCATACCTTTTATGGACCTTGACACTGTTATTTACTTGGCAGTCTATGGGCAGTCACAGGCATCCCGGTTTTCATCCAAAATATCTTAAATTGTGTTCCGAAGACGAACGAAGCTTTTACGGGTTAGGAACGACATGGGGGTAAGTGATTAATGGCAAAATTTTCATTTTGGGGTGGAGTATCCCTTTAACTTTTAAAATATAAAGAATATCTCTTTGGATTTGAGACTTTAGTTTTTGCAACTTTACAGATCTTCTTTATGCACCAAGCGCTTGTAACACTCCAAAGGAAAAGAAAAATTTTTAATCACATCATATGACCCCTTTAATAAAAAAAATAAAAAATAAAATAATTTCATGGCATTATTAGTCAACATCAAAACTGATATCACTCAATGATCCATAACAGACAATTTTATTAACAGTGGCAGCCAGGCCAAACTGATCTAACTGCAAATCATACATATTTTACAAGGTGGCTAATTCGTACGACCTCACTAGTACAAATTTGTATGATTTGTAAAAAATCTACCATATTTTATGAGGTGGCAAATTTGTAGGAATTCAGTACCCCTAACACTGTCCCTAAATCTACAGAATCAATCCTTACAGAAATCATACAAAAAATTGTATGAGTTAGCCACCTTGCAAAATACATATGAATTGGTCATGAGATATCGTTGGCCAGACCGTGGCCATCACTGCTGGACAACATAGTCTGGTTATCAAGGATATCCTCAATGTTCTTATACTATAATGAAATCCTCCAGGAAATCAATTAATTCTGAGCTAAGCATAACAGTAAACCTAGACAGTGAATTTATAGTAGCTGTTGAGAGAATCCAATTTATTAAAAAAAGCATCATTTGCTACATCCCAAAAATGTATATATTTGTAAAAGAATATTCTGAACATTGTTCTTATTTCTGATCTTCAACACCTAGTAAGTTATCTGCAGTTCATGTAACCACAGACAAGTAGCACCTCTATATCAACCATCAATCACTCCATGACGTGTAAAAACAATTCATATAAATGCCTGAATAAAAGACAATATCTGCTACATTTGTCAAAACATCTGGTGTAAGTACACACTATCTGAACAGAGCATAAAAACAATGCTGTTGCAAAAGTAAATGAGAAATTGAAGCACTCATTATTCCAAAAAAAAAAAAAAACATAATAATAATAATAATAATAATCTCGCAATGACATCAAATTTGTCCTTAATTGACATTCTCCTTAAAAGCTATGGAACCGTAGGGGATCAATGTGTTATTTCTCATCCCAGCGGTCTATAATCCTGTCAGACATGACATTAAGGCAGTGTCCTGTTTTTTTTTTTCTTTTTTCTTATGCGCAGTTTTGAGTGTGAAAACACCTACTCAGTGCACTAATAATATTGCACTCTGCAGTGCCAGAGTGAAGCCTCTGACACCAGTGTGTAATCGAGTGAACAAAGTGAGAGGTCGAATCAGAGTGGTGCTCTAAGGTTATGCCTTGAATCCAATTAAGCCAATCAAAAAATGAAAAGGCAGCTGCCAGGATGACTGAGAAGCACCTGTGGGAAGCAGCAGCGGGGTGATGGGTAATTTTAGCAACACTTAAGGGGGGAATCGTACTGTGAGGAAAAGTACACTTGAAGTAAGAGTGAAAAAGCTGCTCAACTCACCTGTCCAAGCTCTGAGAGCTTCCCGCAGTGCCAGAGAGGAGGAAGAGGGGTCTGAAATCCTTAATCAGCGCAGCATCTCTCTGCCTCTGGTTGAGTCTCTGAGCCAGTCGGGAAATCCTACTTTCAGATCTGATGAGAGAAAGTCCGGTAAGAGGTGGGACAGTGTTTGATTCAGGGCACTGGAAGAGGGAAAGGGTCAAAACAGACACCCCTGCTCTGGAGTCGCCCGGAGTACCAGGTGTTCACCGGAGCTCTCCTCTTCACGAGCATCTCACCGCGGTGTTGGCAGGCTAATGTGCGGTGAGAGGAGAGGAGATGGAGGGGGGGAGGGAGAGGGAGAGAGAGGGAGAGAGAGAAAGAGAGAGGGAGGGGGAGGGGGAAAGAGGGGCATTCTGCAGGAGCTAGGATGGGCGACACAGAGACAACAAAAGCATATAGGCGTTTAACGCGAGAATCCACTGAGCATGCCCAAAGCACGCTGTGCAAGCGATGGGGGGGGACCTGTTGTTCCAGTTGTCTCATTCTGCCTCTTATCTGCAGAAACAGGCATCTAATCCCCAACATAACAACAATCTGGAGTTCTGACTGTCATGAGTGGACCTGAGCTGGATCCACAGGTGATTTGCCTCCCATGTACACACATTTGCGGTTTCAAACCCTAGTGAGCTGTCTGTCTACAGTATTTTAAGACATCACAGGAGGGCTGTCCCAAAAGATAGGCAGCATAATTATTAAGATTATGTTTTGCCCCCTCTGGATGCATTTTATACTAAGGAGCAGAACCGACCACAAGTTTTCATCAGATTCTTGGAAAAGAGATGAATCCACAGGTCATAGCCTCTGACCACACACACTATTATTTAAAGAAAAATATAAAAATAATTATAGAAATAATACAAAATATAAATTAAAAATATAATATATATATATATATATATATATATATATATATATATATATATTATATATATATATATATATATATATATAAAATCATAAATAAACTTTTACTTTTAACTTGACAAAGGTATTCAAATGAGAGATAAAGGCCTGTGTTCTTTAATAAATCTTATGAATATATGCCAACATTAAAGACAATATTTTATATTTTATAGTAAATGTTTTATTACTTTACAAATGATAATAATATTTTATAATAATTTTGCATATTATATAATTATATTTATTGAATATACATTTATATAATTTATTTATAATTATAAATGTATATTTACAATTAAAAATATACTTCTACTCTTTATATTTCTGAAAAAAAAAAGTTTGAATAATCATGAATATATGCAGACATTAAACAGCTTTAATTTAATTAGTTGTATTTTATTTTATTATATGTATATATATATATATATATATATATATATATATATATATATATATATATATATATATATACACACATACACACACACAAACACACACAAAAGAACCAACTGCCTATGTAGGCAGTATGCAGTGAGGCAGTTCAAACCAGTAAACATGAATCACAGAAGCAATCTGATGAAAACTCAAATGTGGCTAGTTGAACTCTTCATTTTAAAATGTGGCCACAGGGCAAAATGCATAATGCTCCAACTTAATTGAGGCATACTCAAACTAAAACATGTCCTAATTTCCTCTCGTTGATGATGTTGTTATAATAATGATCAGAACATTATGAAAAAAGGTTGTTTGTGTCTTTGTATTTGTGAAGACCCTTAGGTTTTAAAGCAATATTGAGAATGAGTGCTCAATCACTGCATGTAATGCTTTTAATCCATTAATACTGACTTAATAGCTGGAATGCTTGACTGTGTGTTTAGTGCCCTGGTGCACAAAAGCATGCCCTGATTTTTATTGTCTCCAAAGGCCAATGGAAATTTACAGTTCCATTTACCAGCAGAGGAGATTTCTAAGACTTTTTAGAAGTAATACTACTGTAGCTTTTCGAGATGAAACCTGAATTGGACTACAAAAAAAAAAAAAAATCCTTTTCCTGTGGGAGGATGTGCTCAGATTCATTGTAATTCTACTCTGTCTATAGTCGCGACATGGTGTGAAATGGGTCCCCGGGGAAAAGGAATATTATACTAATATGGCTTATCTCTCCACCTACTTGCGTATTAGTGAATGCATTAATTTCTCAGAGAATAGCTCAAGCCATTTGTTTCTCATGCAAATGGTCATTGAACACAGAAGTGCTAACGGCAGTCCTTCACCGTAGTTGTAGATGGATTGAAGTTACCCAACCAATCCAGTTGGAGATAAAAACAAGTTTGAGGAAAGAAAAGGGGATGATTCACACGACCACATGGACAGACAAGACATTTTCCTACAACACTCTTACCTACCTCTCCAGTGCAACCACATAACATCCTGTGTTAATTAAATCGAAAACATCTAAGAAGAGAAAAGACACCTTAAAGAAGAAATGAGGAGATACAGAGAAGAAAACAATAAGGTGATGGAAAAAGGTGAATGGAAATGGCTGCAATTTGACAAGGGTATTCAGCTAAATGATTTAGGGCTGTGTTCTTTATTTAAGCCAATGAATATATGCCAACATGAAAGACAGCTTCAATTGTTCCATATCTAACATAAAACTTATGAGGTGCAGCCAGTGATGCTGCAATTTACTGGGTTCCTCAATTTGTCAACTGTTTTTTTATTTTATTTTTTAGGTTTTGATAATTCACGAACGAAGTCAATGGTCAAGTACCTAATAAACAATGTTAATATGTTATGCTCACTTTTAGATAAGAAATAAATTGAAACATTAAAGGGCTCATATGATGCTGCTAAAAAGAACATTATTTTGTGTATTTGGTGTAATGCAATGTGTTTATGCGGTTTAAGGTTCAAAAAACACATTATTTTCCATATAATGTACATTATTGTTTTTCCTCTATGCCCCGCCTGTCTGAAATGCATCGATTTTTACAAAGCTCATTATTCTGAAAAGCGAGGTGTGCTCTGATTGGCCAGCTATCCAGTGCATTGTGATTGTCCGAATGCCTCAAGCGTGTGACGGAAATGTTATGCCCCTTAACATGCTATGCTGTCTCCCAGGCCAGAAGTACGAGACTCAGTCCAGCTGCTCTACTCGTGCACATCCCATCATCGGTTCTCTTTTAGAAGTTCAGTCAATGTACTTGTAGGAGTAACTGAATAACTCAGGATATTGGTTTATTTCGCGTCAGAGGGAGTGTAAGGCACGTTTATAAACCGAATAACGTAATTTGTGGATTAGTGCGTACTAGAGAAGTGAACCGTTTCAAACGATTCAGTTCCATTTGGTGAACTGGTTCGACCGTTCACTAAGAACATCTGGTTAAATAGAAAGATTAGTTTGCAATCCGGACATCACTAGATGAGACAAAACCAATAAAACTCATTACAAACGAGGCATTTGTTGCATCCAGTGGGGCCATAATTACTTATTATAATGACTTATACTGTCTTTTTACGCGTTGCGTTGTGTATCGTTCTGCGTAAACAAAACCATGTCTGCATTTGTGATCTGAGAAACAACAAACAAAAAACACTACTCTACTGCTAAAAACTCACGCTTGAATCATCACTGGCAAATTATTTAAATATAAAAACATACTACAGGCTGTGAGTCAGCACCACCACACTGTCCTTGCGAAGTTTGAACTGCCCAACTTTATAGAAACAGCCGTTCTGCCACAGACACATTGCAGGCTACTGGTTCAGCAAACAGTCCTCATTCTCCATAAAATCTGAATATTGAGGTTCAGCTATTCCGGAACATTGTTAAAATACAACTTAACCATTGATTTCTAGTCATGTCCTCTTTTGGAAGGCCAAACAAAGTAGTTTCGCTTTCGCAACGAAACACACAGCGACTCCATAACATAGTTTTGTGAAAGGTATGATTATATACTGTAATAAATCGGTAAACAGTATTGTACGCTGTAAAAAATTATTGTTGATAAAAAAGACCTTTAGATTTTACGGATCTAAAAAATACTGAAATACTGAAATAATGTAAAATGTAACATTAAAATTTGTATCTTGTAAAATATAATTTTTAATTCAATGTGTTACTTGCCATTTCTTAGGAATTATTTGTGAAATTCACTAGCAATTAATAAAAGTGAGTTTATGAGTGAAATTATAAATCCTACAACAATTTTTTTAGCGTATATTATATTATAATATAGTATGATATAACTTATTATAAAATAATATGTTTTATATACATACACTACCTAATATTGTACCCGTTTAATGTAGAAAACAGCAATTTCCACGTAGGGCTCGCTGCAGACCAAAAGATCCAGGGGGTGTGGTTGGATCCACATCTAGGAGGTGGAGATGGGTAGGTTTAGGGATCAGGGGTAGGTTTAGGTAAATGTAAGGTGGGAGTGGTTGGATCTAGATCCAACCATGCCCCCTGGATCTTGTGGTCTGCAGCGAGATGCTTCTCGCAATTTCAGACACAGCTAAACTTGAAAAAAAAGTTAATAAAATGAATTCATATACTAATGCTTTAATACTAACTCTCAACACAAGCTTTCAAGAACTAAAACTGTCTCACACGCAATACTCAAAGTATATATTCTTAAATGACACCAGATATGTACACCAGGGATAAGGGGTCGGCCTCTTTAAGAGGGAACTGCGTCAAAACAGTTCAAAAATAATGGCAAACATTCAGAAGAACATTTTCCATGAGGGGAGAACAAAGCTGTTTCCATAGCTGCAGCTTAAAAGCAAAGCTCTCATCGTCTTGCATGCGAGCATTCAGGGGACACAAGCTTAATGAAAACTGACACTAATGGTACAGCGAGATATCCGTGTCATCGGTTCCTATCAGTAGAAATCCTTGAAAGGGTATTAGAAAAAAAAAATTACAATAAAATAAAGCATCATTGAGCACCATTCAGCCCAAGGCAATCTCTAATAAGGAGTAAATAAATAAATTTAATATTTCTTGAATGTTTACTGCTACTTTTGCACAGTGATATTGCATCCCGTGGCCTACAGGAATATCTCTGTGCAACATTACGCTTTATAAACTCAATTCCTCATGTTTTGCAGCACTGGGACAAAGAAACAAATTTACAAAAGCAAGACAAATAACTCTGTCAACATCTAGTGGCTCTGTTAAAAAGGGCTTCGTTTCTTTCTAATGTCAGGAGTAATGTTGTTCAAAGTACCGATGTTGGTACCAGTCGGTACTAAAATGTTAAAAATGGACGATACCAGCATTTCCCGCTAGCATTTTGAATTCTTAAACAGCTCTGATTGGCAATTGTGTTCAACAGACATACAGTATCTGTTGAGCACCTGAACACAATGGCCAATCAGAGCTGTTCAAGAATCTGCTCAACAGTGCTCAAAATGCTAGCGGGAAATGCTGGTATCATCACATTTTCAAAATTTCAGTACTGACATCGGTAATTTTGATAACACCAGTCAAGAGGAAGTTAAAAGTGATACTAGAAGGAAACAATGAGGAAACCAGGCCAGCTAGTAATAGTACATAAGCACAGGTGTAGGATGACTGAAAGCACAAAAGGAAGGTGTGAAAACAAGTAGAACCAGTGATGGAAATGGAAGGAGATAAAGAAAAGACACTCTTCGTTCCTATTGCTTGAAGCGTGAAACAGCGTTGAGTACTCGTGGAACTTCATGTGAAGTTGTAGCTATCACAAAACCACTTCTAAACTCATGTCACCTCCAACCTGATCCAGTCGTCTCACATTGCAGCTGCTTCCAGATATTTCTTGTCTCATGGAAAGGCAAGAAACCTGCAGAAGGGGGGCTATGAGAGGAGCGAACACATAGCCAATCAGAAGGCAGTATACCAAGTCACGACGGCGTGAAAGAGCAAGCGTTCTCTTCTCAGCAGGCTTTTGTGTGCGGCTCCTCTCCGGAGCTCAAGGCTAAGTCTTCCATTTGCATGGCAGGCAAAACAAAGGCCACGGCAACAGCTCTGCGACACACATCTCATCGGGGGTATGAGCTGGGATGCTTGGTTTCTATTAGCATTTTGTTCAAAAAATACAAATACTGTTTACTGGCAGGCAAATCCACAATATCATGCACTGATTCCTCAGGCGAAGAGCAAACCATATGTAGGATGGCGATTAGTCTCAAAACAGCTACTGGAATGAACAGAAAAAGTGGGAAGTTGATACTAGAGCCAAAATCAAGCTCCAAGAACTTGTAGAGTGAATTATCAACTGTCTGCAAGATTTTATACATGAAAACACTGATGTTTGAGAAGCTTAATGGGTAGTGTACCACACTAGCAACGTTAAGATCATTAGTTTGATTCCAATGAATGTGATTCTAATCAAATGAACAGCTTGACCAAAAATGAAATTACTGTACTTACTCCAAACCTGATATTAGAAGAACACTGGGAACCAAGCAACAAGTTGGAACCCACTGACTTCCAATTTTTAGACAAGGAGATTCTGAGACAATTCGCAAAATATCTGCTTTTATATTCCACAGAAGTCATACAAGTTTGGAACGACACAAAGGAGACAATTGCAACTGCAATTTGAAGGTGCCCACTGCATGCAACACAATATGATAAACTTTAGTTTATCAAACTGTGACTGTGTTTAAATAACTGAATTTATTAAGCTAAACTATTGGCACACGATTAAGGACTCTGTGATTCAGTCCTTCAGCGTATAAAAGTCAAGTGCCATATAAAGCTTATATAAACATTAAAGAGATCTTTATGTAACCCTCCTTAACAAATTCGAGTGTTACCTCTACTGTATGTGTGGGCAACATGGATTTCTGTGTCCCAAGTTAATGTGAGTCAGCCGAAACTATAATTCAGAACAATTTGTGTCAGTGAAAGTACAACTCATCCTGAGAACAACCTGGACTCTTCTTTTTTTGGCACAAAATTCAGACATCAAATGCAGTGTTTCAACTGGTAGCGTCACTTTAAAGTCTCCTGTGTCATGAGCGGGGAACATCCATCAGTGAGAAGTGAGCCAGAGACTGCCTCGACTGACCGAGCATAAATCAAGCAGCTGACAACTGGTCCTGATGTTATCATTGTTCATAGGAAGCGAATAGATGATTGTGACGTTCAAACTTTTATTTTTGCCTGTGAGGTCATCTGCTGTTTCAAAGATAGAGTCGTATTTTTAGACCAAAATAATGACAGACTTAATTTGTAATTTGTACAATGCTCTAGTATTAGTATAAAATTCTGTCAATATTTACTCACTTTCATGACTTTCAAATCCAGTATGACTTTCTTTTCATGGTGGAACACAAAAGGAGTTCAAGCTGTTCTTCTCCATACAATGAAAGTGAATGGTGGCCACAGCTTTTTCCACCGAGTTTTTTTTTTCACAAAGAAATGATGACAGAGTTTTCATTTAGGGTCAACTGTCACTTTCACTCTTAATAACATAACTGCACAGCTACAAAAGCTATTGTGTACATGCGTTATGGAATACAGCAGCATCAGAACATCTTTGTAATAAAGTCTAAATAATTTTAATCATTAAACTGCGAAACAATGCAGTGTATCAACACCACACTGTTGCAGCACTTATCTCTGGAATGAAAGCCAAAGGACTTGATTATGTCTTCCTGAGGGTTAAATGCGGCTTCCATTGAGTTGATCTCCATGGCAACGCTACTAGTGCCATATTTCTTAATGGATACCATGGGCTCCACTGATTCAGACTGCAGGCAGCACGGTTTCTCACCAAGGGGGAAGCATTCAGAACAGTTTCCCTCTGCAGCTATTAGACGTGTGCATGCAAACAGACTATTACCCAAACAAACTGACAGGTTAGGGATTTTAAAACCTCATAAGAGGCTCTTCTGGTTGTAGAAAATGTATTGTTGTGTTGAGCTGAGTACGATGCTTGATTGTAAAAATAAAACTACATCAAAAAGAATGGCAAACACATATAACGCTATTACACAGTGGGAATTGCCACAGAACCCAAGCATTGTTTTTGCTCATGAACAAATAGCAACAGTTAAATTAATGAATATATACATTATCAAACAGTAAATGCTGCAGATAGCTTAGTCAAGTTGAGATGTCAAAAAGCAAACCTTCATGAAGTTTCATCTGAGCAGATGACCAGAGCAGCCAATAATAGTGCATATAACACTCTCAGATATTGGCTGCTACCGAGTAATGGTTTCTATGCCTTAACAAACCCCCCACGGATTCATATTGATAAAACCAATAGCTTTGAAACATGCTCCTCTGTGCATTCTGATTGGATTAAAAATGTCAGTGAATAACAACGGATAACTGATAAGAAGCACAAAATAAACATTTATAAATGTCTTCTGTGATAACAAGACCTTCTGATATCTTGGTTCTGAAGTCGGAACATGTCTAAACCAGAAATACAGAATTTCACAGCCTTGCATTAATTAATTAATAACGAGTTCATACCGAGCTCATTAGGCAACTGTAGTTACACTTCATCATATTCATGAGTTTCATCAAGTGTGTCAGTTTTGAGAACAATATTTGATAGGGCCATCATTAGTTCAACATCTGTTCATTGTCTTTATCTTTTCCCTTTTCATTTCTGACAACTGCATGGAGTTTTAGAAGGTGAAGGATATAAAATAAACCACTTACTTTTTATGGGTTTCGTATCTGCCAGTGGCTCCAAGACTCTGCAAAATTAAATAAACAAAACAGTACAACTTTAAACATCATTTGTATTAACAGTAATTATAAATTAACCTTGATTAATTCTAAATTAATCAGTATCTTATCTGAAACTTACTCAAAGGTTCAAAACTAGTTTTTTTGTTTAAAAACTAGTTATATAAATAGTTTTGTTTAAAAACTGTCACTTTTATACTTTTGCTTAGAAAGTAAATCGCATGTTACGTAATTATGAACTTTTCCAAACTAATACTAGATTGTAAAAGTATTGAATTACCCATAAGTCAAATAAAGGCAACATGACAAAAATGCATGAAACTACAGTGCCTGAATTACTAGTCTAGAATTCCACAGCAGACACAGGATGCGTAAAACAGATGTTTAAATATGGCCCCTCGTTGCTTACACAAGGTGAGTTAATGATATTAACACTCTCTACTACTACAATGCAAAACAGAAATATTCAATCTTCTAATTACACCGTAATCCACGCAGACACCAAAGCACTTCTGTTACCAGAAACTGTCCTCACGCTTGGGAATGGCACTCTCACTGTTGTCATAGCAACTTTCGAGAATATGTTTTGAAAATTACCTTTCCTGTAGATGTGCATATCCTTTCATCTGACATCTAACGCCATGTACAAGTGCTGAAAACGGTTCACATCGATCAGCTACCGATGCATGAAACTCACACGAAGTGAAACGTATCATAAGTATTATTACGGGTGAAGTACACAAAAATAGATTTATACAATGCTTGACCTGTTACAGCATACAGTACTTTGTTCTTTATGTGGTCTTTGTTATTTTGAACAATGAGAATGCAATGGAACGATATAAGACTCTGCAAAAGAGAAGGTGAAGAGAAGGACTACAATAGTACTAATAAAAGTAGCTGAAAAACACAATAAAAGCACCACAAAATGCTTTTACTGCATTACTACTATTGATTGTACTGTATTACTTTTGGAGCAAAATAAAAATGCTAAACCTTAAAAAGTCTTAATCTATTACATTTCAGTAGTTTTCAATAAATAGCATGCAAATATACTCCTAAAAGTAAAGATTTTAAAAGGGAGTTTTTGCAATGAAGCCGTAGAACCACTAATTTTGTTTTTCCAGAGAACCTTTCAGTTCTTAAAAAAATCTATTTTTTCTTGGAGTACAATGTAAAGAACATTTTAAAAATCTAAAGAACTTACAAAGAACCTTTTGTGTAATGGAAAGGTTCCATGAATGTTAAAAGGTTCTTCATGTAAATATCAACACCAATAAAGACTATTGTCTGTTTGTTGACACTTTAAGGTAAATGGTGTTCAATACCCAGAAATGGTGTCAAAGTAAAAATAAATGCTCTTTAAACACAGAGAAGAGAAGTTGCTTCCTCATTTCTAAAGTCCAGTCACACACCACTCATTCCTTGGTACCCTCTGTTTTAACTGCATAATTTGTTCAAAGACACCAACCCTTAAAAAGTTAATTCGAAGTTAATTCTCATGAAAGGAGTCCTTAATTAGTTTAATATGAAACGGAAGCAGGAACGCAAGGCAATCAGCCTTTTTAAATAACCAAACAAAAGAAATGAGCAATTAAGAAATAATTATCTGTAGACCTGTAAAGTCTGTGTACAGCAATATCTGATGTGCTTGTGCCTCTGGATGTTAAAAATACAATTTCAATCAATATCTGCACAAAAATAGCATCATATCATACTGATATAAAAAGAAATGTAAAAAAATACTACACTGTCCAGAATGTTCTTCTGATTAAAATTGACAGAAGGCTCAATAGCCATGAGCCTCTTTCTCCTGAACAAAGAAAAACATATTTTCACATACTGAAAGAACATGTCTTACAGTATATGATGTGACTCACTGAGATGTTCAAAACGAGCTGAATCAATTTCTATTGATGATGACACATTTGCCACAGTGTGTGGTACACAATGTTCTATTCCAAACCCAGCAGCGTCTGTGACTGAAGTCATGCTTCCTAACAAAGCTCATAGCGTGAAGAGTAGTGAATATATCCAAGAGGGACTGAGTCCCCCATAAATGCTGCTTATCTGCTCGCATAGCGTCTTGATGAGATCAGCTTGAGATGAATGACAATGATCATTAAGAGTGTAATTGTGTGAAACAAACTGACTTCCAATTCCCTAACATTTCCATAAACTATGCTTGCTGGCAGGTTAGATGTTTCACACATACTGTAAATGCTGAATATCTGATATAAGGTGTATACACAAAATCATACAAAACTTGGCTAGAAAGAATGAGACTAACCACTTGTAGAAATGGGAGTAATTCTCAGTATTGCACTTGTAAGTCACACCTTTTTGGATCAGAAATCTCTTTTTAGACAACACATTCGGTATATCACAACATGGTCACATTAAAAATATATATCATATATACATCAGATATCAAGATAATAAAAAGATAAAGTTTAAGTTTAAATGAAAATCCTAATGTTTAAATTAAACCTATGCTATACTGCATGCACATTGGCAGACTGATCCTGAAAAAAAACTAATTTTTTTGTGTATTCAAGAACAAAACGTACAATATCGCTGCTGTTAGATTTTATTGCAAATTTGATGTCATTAAAATGCAATCTTGGAAAAAAAAAAATTCTTAATAGAACAGTTTTAGAACAGAAATAGAACAAATTTTAGCGGAAATAAAATATATATATATATATATATATTAAAATATTAAAAAAATATATTTTTAATTTTTTTTTATTTTATTTTTGATGTAAATTGTAAATTGTTATATTTATATAAAAAAAGACAAAAACACCCAACGTTACCAAAAATTAAACAAAAATAAAAAATTATATATATATATAAACACTAATTCAGAATATTAATAAAAACTCTAATAGCATTTCCATGATACTACAGTGACACTGACAAAAGTCACATTTTGAAATATAAATTCGCAAATATGATAACTATGATATAATAATATAATAAACTCACAGCTGCAAATGTGAAATATAAAATTGCAAATTTGAGATCTAAGGTCACAATTATGACAAAGTGTAAAGTGCAAGACACTGAAACAAATTGCTTTAGAAACAAATTTGTAATGGCAAGAAATGAAGTCAGTTACTTTATGGAGTCAGTTTACTTGCCATAACGAGACTTTAGTCATACTCAGCAAGGCCCTGTTTTTGACTTGAACATCCAGATCAAACACAATCCAGTAAAAATCAGAGAGCAATCTTGAACCGTGTGAAAATGTGAACACAGGAAAATGTCTGAGAGCAGCAAATGCCAGCCGACCAGCACTTTGAGCTTAGCAGCTTTGAGATTTCTAATCGAGAGAATTGCTATTGACGGCTTGTTGATTTTGGTGAAATGTCACACTCAGGAAGCTCTATCGGGAACACAACACAGGGCTGCTCTTGTGTGCGCCTGTTTTTTAATGTCAGTGGACCTTCTGGGCTAATACAACAGTTCAGGGGCGACAGCTGTCAATCTGTGCGAGTTAAAGGAGCCTGGAACGGCTGTAATTGCTTTAAAACAGGAACAGAGACCAAGACAATGCAATGATACGGTCTTTCTGGTTGTGATGCAGAACAGTCACCGAAGGAACACTGCTCTACTAAAAGTTTGTTCATCTTATGACTCGTCCCACGACTCTGACAGGTCTGAAGATTAAACATAACGTTAAATCAAACAGCACAAACAGAGTTCATTCATACATATAATGTGTTAAAGTAAAGCATCAAGCTATAACCCAGGTGTCTGAAAGCTCATACTAAAACTAACACCTCCACACAGCAGAAAAACGGTTTGCAGCTGTGCATACGGTGGACAGATAAATTCTGGCAGCAAACACTCTCACATCAGAATCTAACACACTGGCAGACAGGAAACGGAAGCATTCACCTTTCCAAAATATCTGCTTGGATGGACAGACATCTGGTCTTGTGAGCTTACAAGTGAAGACTTACAGATAGATGGCTTTTACCATTTCCCTTCATAAACATGTCAAATAGAAACCACAGCAATTCTCCTTTTCACAGTACCGAACAATCCTGCTTCTGCCACGGCAGAATGTATTAAATCTCTCTCCATGCTGCATCACAATTGATTTTCACATGAGCATCGATAATGTGTTAACCAGTGATGGGGAAGCTAATCCAAAACTGTGGCTACAAGTTACTTAAGCTACAGTACTACTGTTTTGTTATAGATTGCTAGACTATAAGCTGATATTGAATGTATGAAGTATTCTAGTTAAATTAGCAAATAGATAGATAGATAGATAGATAGATAGATAGATAGATAGATAGATAGATAGATAGACACAGACAGATAGACAGATAGATCTATTTTTTACTTTTTTATTTTTAAAATCTCTCTTGCAGAACAGTTCAATTCATAATATAATATAATATAATATAATATAATATAATATAATATAATATAATTGAAATTATATTAAAAAACTGCTGAAATTCAGCTTTGTCATCACAGGAATAAACTACATTTTAAAATGTATTCAAATAAAGTATAATAAATAAATAAAATATATATGTATTCATATATTAATATAAAATACTTTAACATTTTAAATTGTTAAAATATTTCCAAAATATTAGTGTTTTTATATATTTTTTGGTCAAATAAATAAAAAATCTTGTTACTCATAAAATGACACTTCTTAGCAGTACTTTTGAACAGTAGTGTATGAAATTCCTTTTACTAATTTTTTTGAACCACTCACTTATAATTATCAGTCCAATTATATATGCTAAATGCATAAATGTACTATTTGTATGGTAAATTAGTGTGTTACTGAAAAGCTACACTGTTTTGGGTTTACTACATAAGCAAAAGTAAGCCACTTTAAGTTAGTCACTCCCCTGGTGTTAACCCACTGTTAGTGATGCCACTGTACAGGCCCAGTCAAAGCTATTTGTCCCCAAACAAATCATAAATCAGCCAAAAGGAAATGCAATGCAGCTGGATTATTTAAGCAGAATTGTTTGTGTTGTAACATTCCTCATTTGCAAGTCGATTTGGATAAAAGAGTTCGCTACATGAATAAATGTAAATGTTTTTCGTGTCACATTTAGGAAAAAAAAAACCTCAATACTGATCAAGGAACCAGCACAGTATTTGGTAGCAAGCTAATTGGACAAATTAGTTAGTGTGAACATAGCTACAATTGCACCCCATGAGGAAGCCAGAGGTGTATGACCTCAAATTACTGTAATCAGTAATTCACTTTGACTAATTTATATACGGCTCAGTCAAGATGAATAGCGGATGGCAGGGCATTTAAATGCTAATTGCTTAGCAGCTGGAGGATCATTATGGATGCCTGGTTTATCTAATCTGCCCTCTGAACTCCGCGAAGAGTCTTCTGCTTCTTGACCCTGCTCATACCAGCTTAAAGGATCATTCTCGGCTGAAACTGAAGTCTGTTTTCAGCTCTGGACATAATGAATGAAGCGAACAGCTTGAACTGAACTCAAATAACCTCTTTCTGTAGATTAGGCTAGGCAAACTCAGAGCTGACAGCCAAGACAGTCAAGGGCTTCTAGAAGTTCTCACTTCACTGTGTTAATTTGAACAAGGCCTTTATTTTTCTATTTGTCAGTAGAGTAAACTGTAGCATGGTTGTTAAACCTCTCCCAGGCCCAATTAGGGGAGCAATGCTAGCATTCATAGCCCAGATCTCGCTTCTGGTCTGGGAGGAAGAGGGGGCTGTGGTGATGCCCCTGGCAGCCCGGTCTTGGCAGCTCCAAGTTCTTGTGGCAGCAATATTAAGTGACTGCTGAAATTCATGGCCTGCGCAACCATTTTATATGTTTAGGTGACAACCGGCTTTCATATGGTGCAGGCGTTCAGCAACACATTAGCAAATTGTGCCGTTTCATTATTCATTAGGGTGCTGTCATGCAGGAACACACTGCCCTGGTGTGAAACATGAGCTTACTGGCAATTCTTGGCTTATCAGATTAAAGCTTCAATAATTGGAGCATATTTTGCAACAAGTTAAGCAAGTGTAAAACCAAGTGATGATATATGGCAGAAAGAGATCTTAATTGTTAACATATTAATTAACTTGATGTATACATAAATGTAGAGATTATGTTCTATATGCAAATGGTTGATACGTCCTGCAGTGTTTTATTCTAAATTTCAAGCTAAAACTATTCTACACATCATATCATAAATGCAGCTTTTTTGAGCTTGTATTAATTGAGGAACTACAGGGAATGTTTGCACTTTTAATTCATATGACAACTTAGAAGCATTATAAATAAAATGGTGATAAAGGGAAAAAAGTGAATGATGAAAATGAATCAATTTATAAACATTTTAACATCAAATTTCGATGTTGATAAACAAAAAGGTTCATTAACAAATTATGCATCAAGCACCCAAAATGCAAGCATGAAATGTGAAAAAATTTTGTATTTGTATTTTGTATTTTATATCTACACCTTTAATGAACCGAAATATCCCAAAACTAAAAAAAAAAAATTTCCCATGGTTTTTCAGTAGGGTCCAAAACTCTGATATCACATTGACAATTTGTGATTTTTGTTATGCAAATCTGCAAGAAAAAGTTTTAAGATTCAAAATGACAAAAAGAATTAAAAAAAAGAAAATATTTAAAAATTCTACACCATTTCTATACCACTAATCATGTGATCAGATGTTTTTGCTTCCACTGAAGCTCTGGACCATTCTCAAATCATGCCGGATTGCATTATCATCAAATAATCATAAACTTGTGGATTTCGGTCAGATCAAATGCAATTCTGAATGCATAAATTTGTTTTGTTGATAATTTACCTTGTAATGAGTTCAGCATTAAGCTAGAAAAGGACGCATTATAGAAGCATTTTCACTGACAATTTTGAGCCCCAAGGTACCTTTTACTATATAAGGTCTATACTTTATGGCAACTGATGGATTACATTAATAATTCATGGAGAACACACTGAAATGTTGGGCATAAAATTCACAGCTTCTTATCCTCCTCTCCATAACTTAGTAAGAAGGCCTGGCATTTTCTTTTCCCTCTTAATGTGCTGCTAAATTGATTCCACCCACACAAACAAAACATTCATAAACAACTGAAATCAGAGATTCAAACTAAGCTGCTGCACATTGTTATCCAACCTATTACGAAGTCTGGGTGCAACACAGCTTTGAAATTGTTCTGTAACATCTTCTACCCACGCTCATCACCTTGGGCCAGACAGCGGCTCCGGCATGGCAGAGAGAGGGCAAGCTTGCCCCCTTATGGTCTCTTAATGAAGTAAACTTTCCTATAAGGCTACACTTAAACCTGTAGAAAGCAAGTCTGCCGAACTAGACCACCACACCCCGTCCAAAATAAAAAGAAAATAGCCCTCCCCCATTAGACAGCAGGCAAGTTCTCTTTTTGGCGGCGCTTGACTAAGTGGACTCTGTAATGAGTCTGGCCGCCTGATTAGAGTGATAGACACGAAGGAATCCAGCAGGCGCTGCCAGAGACCGCCACAACGAGGAGGAGGGGAGGGGAAACAGGACAGAACGTCTGAGAGGTCTGGAGGTAAACATCCCAGAAAAGTCCTAGCAGGAATGTAGACCTTATGCTGGATTGGAGCGCAGGAACTAGGGGCACTAGAAGGAGGGGTTGGAAAGTGGTGAGTTAGCGTACAATACATTAACCTTAAAACTTTGCAGGAGATTCTCCATACAATCCATGAAATGATAGCTTTTGAATGTTTCTTAGAACGGGCTTTGCTATTATCAATCAGCACTGATTGAAATCCATTGTGCAATCATGTGGAGATGCTATTCTAGCACGAACAAAGGTTCAAGTGGTTGTTATAGAAGGTCCATTTTTCAAACATGTTCTTTTGTTTAAAGATGTCTGATGCCCGAAGCAGTAATATATGAGATGAAACAATTCCTGGGAAGCCAGTTTTTGGAAAGATTGGTTTTTAAAGCTTCTGGATCTTCAATTACATCACACTGAACGCTTTGAGCACCTTGACCAAAATGACTCGACCCTTAGACCAGCACTAACCAAGCACCATGGTAACACATGGTGATAAACAAGGGCAATAAATTGCTGCATCAGTCTGTAGCATCAAACATATCTTTTGTTGGATTTTTTAAGATTTTGAAGAATTTCCACCAAAGAATCACTGATGGCAAAATGAATTAGAAATATTTAAAATTCAAAATTATTACAAGGTCAGTAATGAAATAAGCAAATTTGTGACACTGACATTGAGTTTTAATGAGCTTTATAAATAATTACAAAAATGAAATGACCACGTAAACAAGTTCAGAACAAAATTTTGAAGTTCATGTAGTTTGACTGCAAGAGATTCAGAGTGTATCATACAAAATAATATGAGTATTGCAGCAAGAGGTTGTTATATTGTGCTGCGTATCTTATATTCTCATTAACTGATTTGTATAGTTGTTTTTCTTAAGGTTTCGATACAGATCACCGCTTATGCGTCAATTCAGACTTTCATACGTCAGAATATCAAGGCTTGCACAATAACACAAGCATCAGAACAAACCCTCTAGCCTTCTGAATTTGATGACCATCAGTGCTAGAGAGTGATTGACATAACCTGGCAACATAATTACACAGACGGCCTTCCAGACTCCACTTTTTAGGTGCATTTCGATTTTAAAGGCTTTACTATTCACCATAACAAAGGAGCTCTCCGCTGACACTTTCCATGCAGTCATGCCTGAGCTGCGAGCAGGGAAAAATTCTGGAATATCTGTGTAACTGTGTTTTCTCCTGCCATGGGGCTATAAAGTTTGACAACTCATCCACAAGCATTCTGGGAATGAAAAAACGGAACTCGGGTTGTGGACTGGACACATGCTTTTTTCTCAGAAATCCTTCTCTTTGGAAATGGCCCAAGGATTCAAACGCACCACTTAATCATGGCACTCTTTCATTCGACAAGGTGTAAAAAAACACCTGGGTGACATGAAATTCTGCATTAGGTATGAAAACAGGGCAAATACAAACTCTAGTCTCTCATATTTTTGGTCACAGAACAATTTCAGTGGAACAATTTTTAGGAAATTATAGGAGAGCTAGGAATGTATGAATAATAAAGATTTTTGCTAGACTAGTAGGAAATCATCTCCAGCTGGACTGTAAATTCCCAGTCAATCTTTATAATGTATGCAGATTATCTATGGGCCTTGAGCCCTATTATTTTGTTAGCCTGTCTGGAGGGAATAAAACTAAAACAAAAGCCCTGTCATTATTTACTCACCCTCAAGTCGGTCCAAAACCACCAAGACAAAAGGAGATTTTTTTGTTATATCTTTACACAACTCTTGCCATATGTTTCTATGTCTTTTAAAATTAGAAAAGGGCCATTAAAGTAACATAAATGTAGGTTTGTAAGCATATGATCGATGGTTGAAATATTCCTTTCATGAGACATGTGCATGTTCAAGCAAACCTCTGTGCATGTTTCGCTTTCAGCTCTGAAGGATCAGCGCCTTCATTTTTACTGAAACATACATGCATAAATAACGTTTCTATGTGATGTTTACTATCTAACAGTCAGGGAAAATACAGGAATAAACATTTTGATCAAAAATAATTAGTACCATAGACAGTCTCAAATGGGCAATGTTTGTCACCACATTAATGAGTAATTTTGGAATTATCTCAAAACAGATTTGCTTCTATAAATATGCAAAAAAAAGATCTGGTGCTAGAATTTGACATTTTGGATGTTTTTCTGAGACCTCGCTGCGGTTGTCATAAGTGATGAAATGCGACAGTGGCCATGTTCTCTCCCACACACAGCTCTCAGACACGCACTGTGTCTATTGCAGTGAAATTAAAAAAAAAAAAAATCCACTGACATATGATTCACTCTTAGTTTATTAAAACAAAAACTTATGTCAGGGTGGATTACAACCTCAAACAACCTTTTTTATGCTTTAGACTGTTTTCACTTGTTAGCTTGATCTGTGCATATTTCTCTCCTGATTCAGACAAAATGACTTTTACACTGGAGAAAACAATATTATGGGTAGAGGCCTTGTATTGTAGTCTGAAACAATGGCTTGAAGTTAAAAAAAATCTTGATGGACCGCAATAATCCATAATTTATGTCTTCACAAAACATAATAGATGGACTGGAGTCATGTTGACTATCTGTGGATTATTGTGATTATTGTTTAATCAGCTGTTTGGACTCTCATTCTGACGGCACCCATTCACTGCAGATGATCCATTGGTGAGCAAGTAATATAATGATACATTTCTCTAAACTTGTTTTGATGAAGAAACAAACTCATCTACATCTTGGATGACCTGAGGGTAAGTAAACTTTCAGCAAACTTTTCAGAAAATTTTTTGGGTGAACTGTTCCTTTAATGTGTGACCTGACCAAATATTAACCATTGTGATTACTGAGCTCAAACCTATAAAGGCCATTTCTAAAAACAATCTTGAAACAAAGTACACAGATTGGAGTGCACACAAATGATATCAGTGGTAGGCCTATTTTGCCAGCACTTGTTTAATGACATCTCCTGAGATCTAAACAAACTAATTAAGGAGGAGACACAAGCCAAACTAACCACACTAGAAAATAATCAAAATCAATTTTCTTTTAAAGAACAGACCAATTACTGGATGCCTTTTTTTCACTGCACAACTCACAAACAAGCAGTACTAATCTTAGAATATTGTGCACTTCAAAGATTCTTTAAGTTACCAGGGTATCAATGCAATTATGCCTTGCATGCTACACCTTTAAAACATTACGTAATCTGACTTCGAAACACACGAAGAATCCAACTTCATTCATTCATTGCTATGGAAACGATGGTGACTGTAGCAGAATGAAACCTGAACTGATGGGTGCAGCGTCTGTGTGTGTTGTGTGTCCAATTGAACCATATCAAGTTCCTTCACTGGTCCATGACGACAGATTCCTGTGGTGCTCTGGCTAGTGCAGCTAGACATTATTTTCACATTATGAGCTTGCATCTACGCATACCATCTGCTTTGATGCCTTCACGGCATTCCCACACACCATATTGATATTCAACTTTGTTGATGTGCAATAGGATCCGATACCTCACAATATTATTCACACTATTCATTTTTTAACTGCATTATGATGAACTGCACGATTTCCTTCCTAAAATAAGCACACTAATTTCTGAATGATTTGTGAATTCTGAGATTCGGAACCATAGAAAACTATTTTATAAGAGCGAGTGTAGCGCAGGAGTTCTAAAAAAAGACTAACGTTTCAAGTAACAAGCTACTTTTACCAAAATGTAGAGATGTTTTGCACAAAAACACAGCATTATGTTGTAGCGCACTTGAATTGCTGTGGCCTTTTTGCCCCATGCGCATGCTCAAGACTGCCCCCTATAGCACCTAAAGTAATGTTAAGTCAGATTCATTGTAGTGAATCAATTCGTTCAAACTTTTGTATATAAGCAGGCTCAAAAAAATATAAATATAAACATTTTTAATGGTTTTAAAGATTTAAAATATATATATATCTTTTTACAAATAAAATGAAAATAATTTTGAAACAATAAATAATACATAATATAATAATAAATAAAATTAAAAAATGCTCAACAAATTATTCACCTTTCCATGTGAGATATTTTACATCTTCTTTGTAATGTAAAATACTGAATTAAATCGTTGATTGTTGCTTTCACCTTGATTATATGAATCATGGTGCTTCTAGTTTTATTAGATATATTTATCTATTTGGTGTTCTCTTGGAGGTTTTCAAATTTTAATAAGCCACGCTCCCACAGGGGGATCTTACTTCTGATAGATGCCTCATGATCAAAAAGTGTTTATTTTTTCACTTTTTTTTTCTTCAATTTATAGATGAGTATGTTATCAGTAAACAACTCCAACTTGTGTTGAAGCATGTGCTTCATTAATGAGTTTTAAACAAGGTAAAGTTTGATGCAATCCACCCACAATCCATAATCATCCATCCCAATAAGCTAGAAATGCTAAAACATAAAAGCCTACATCACGGATACTTCTTTATCTATCCCTTCTTAACATATATTTATATACAGACCAGCTTTCTCAGAACTGCACTGAAGCAGCTTCGTTAGTTTACTAAAGCAAATGTATGCAGATGGAATTCATGTTCTGCAAAAGTCCCTAATGTAAGGTTACAAGGCAGCGCGTCCTCAAAGCACTGACTCACTGGTGTAGGATGACAGATGAGTGTTCGCTGAATAGACAGCCATGATCAAACTCCAGGATGAATTCTGGGCAAGCGTACCTCTTTTTTGAACAGTTACACAACTGAACGTCTATGAAGAACCTCACAGCAAAAGCTCAGCAGCTGTGAAACTGTCAAAACACTGTATGCGCTACATCAATATCCGCCTACAAAGGTGGATATGCTAAGAGATGTCCTTAAACAAGACATTGCCAAAAAAAAAAAAAAAACAAGCAACGAAGGGCACATTTACATATAGGACCAATATGAAATTTCCTATAGAATCTATAGCTGGGCTCTATTTGACAGCAATATGAAACATCTCTACCACTCACATTAATGTTCCTGAGTTTCTTCTTGCCCCTCTCTATTCGGCTAAGCAGTCTGTGATGTTCTCTAGGTGTTTGCTGGAGAAGGCGGTCATCGATGGATATGGTCTTCCTAAGAGTCACTCTATCCCTCCAAGGCTCTGGGACACGGCTCTCTGAATCCACACTCCGAGGAAAGCGCTTCACTTCCGACAGTGACGACGTCTCCCCTCGGTCATGGTCACGCAGCACTGACCCTGAAAGAGAGAAACAGACACCTTAAGTGATAACTGACACCCAGAGAGAAAGAAAACACTGGAGAATGAGGATAGGACCAAAACCTCCCCTCACAAGAACACACATTTTGAAGTGTTAGTGTTCACAAACATAGTTAGGCCTAAATTTAGGATTTATGTATATGAATTGCATTTAAACTTCCCATCTCTTTAAACAGTCTTAACAAAAGCTTAATGTGAAGTACATACTGTGCATATGGAAGCCTGTTTTTGCCATGGGATCAAAATAAAAAATGAAAAATAATAAATCTAAAACGGGTGTAATTGCAACTTTTTATCTCACAATTCAAACTTGTTAACTTGCATTTATGAGGAAATGCATTTATCTCACAGTTCTCTTTATTTTTTCAGTTCTGAGAACAAGAAAAGTCAGAACTGAGAAATATAAACTCAGAATTGCAAAATAAAAGCTCAGCATTGTGAGATGGAAACTTAGAATTGCAAGAAAAGAGTCTGAGTAGCAAGATAAAAAGTTGCATGTATTAACTTTTCTATATTTATATTTTGTATATTTTTATACATAAATGAAACAGGTAAGACGTAATAAAAATGTAATAGTACTAATAAACTGAATGAGTTTATCACAGGTTTATATATTTATCATCAATAAATGCAATTTCATTAGATCTCATACATTTTAACTAATTGAATATTGCTTGTTCCACAATGTAATGGAAATTTTACTGGATTCATTTATATATAACTGATAAATAGAAGTTTATTAGTTTATGTTAAAACTGTGTAATCAAAATGGATGGAAATTTGATATGCAATTCAAATACATAAATCTTAAATTTAAGCCTAAACAGTGTAGAAAACAGCAGCACTGAGATAGAATTTTGTATAAATGAGAAATCACTTAAAGAAGAAAAAAATATGAACAGAATGTTCTAACAATTTTAAATAGTCCATCCTCTCAATTCTCATTTTAAATGCTCTGATAAAGCATCTTCCCACTGATTCTCTAGTGAGTCATGTCTCTAACAATTTCACCGTAAAGAACATGATGTAAAAAAAAAAAATTAATTACCACCTATTGTACCACATAGATGAATAAAAATTAGTTGAATGGCAAAAAAAATTCACTTTCACCTCAAGTAACATTAAAAGTAAATTATCTTGAAGATCTAATAAAGCAGTTCTTGTAAACTGGAGGGTTATAATGTAAAAACACACATGCACCATATGTTTCTAGGTTTGTAAGCTGGGTGTTTGGTTTCTCTGTACAATCAGCTGGTGAGCAGCAGTTCTTCCTCTTTATCCACTGGGCAACACATTGCATGGTTTCATCTCCTCCACTTACAATTAAAACTGCATGAAGACCTCGCCGTTACCATCTTCCCATCTGAGACTGTTGTGAAGAAAACATCCTCTGAAGTACAGTAGATGTCAAATAAACATTTATGAATTCGGTTTTACTGCTACAATCCACTATGTTTTGCATCTATAATAAATTTTAATGGTGTCCTGACACAATCTTGAACATTTTGATAACCAAGCTCAAATATATGATGCCAATTTGGGAAAACAATCAATGAGCCACATAAATGCAGACAGTGAATAGAGATGGTAACTGTGGTACATTATTTTGGCAGCACTTGACAAGATGGAGATACTGATTTTAAAGTAACTGCCAAAGGAAAGCAACAAACACTGTAGCACAGCACAGTAATGGTATCAGAGAGTAATTCTTTGATTTATGAGTGTTTTTTCAATGAAATACAAGCAAGTCATACAGTATAAGTCCACTTTATGACATAAAGTTTAAAAAGTCATTTTCTGCACAGAATGCTATTAAACACAATAAATTCTGTAATTTGAGATTTGTAAAATGACAATGTGTAGAAACACTTCTTTTTCATATCATTTTCTTAAAGTGCCCATATTTGAAGAAACATCCATATCCCATGGTATTAAATGATTATCATATTATATCATATCATTCTCCAAGATACTGCAAGCAATACGATGGTATTCACTAAAGCCATGTGAGTACAATGGTATTTAAATTTTGAACTGCCAAGAACAACAAAAAAAAAAAAAAAGAAAAAAAAAAAAAAAAAACACTGGCCCAACGACTTCTGTGTCTTCCATTGACAAATCCACAAAAATAATCCACTGGAAACCTCAGGCATTTTATGCCATTCAATGACTCTTATTAGTTACCCAGGTGTCAGTCCAAGTGTGGATTGCACACTACAGCCATACATTATATAACCTCACTTGTCAAACACATACTGTAGACTAACTTTGTTAGCGCATTGCTATGGAAACGATGGTGACTGTAGCAGAATGAAACCTGAACTGATGGGTGCAGAGTCTGTGTGTGTGTCATGTGTCCAAGTGAACCATATCAAGTTCCTTAACAGGTCCCTGACGACAGATTCCTGTGGTGCTCTGGCTAGCACAGCTAGACATTATTTTCACATTATGAGCTCGCATCTATGCATACCATCTGCTTTGATGCCTTCACAGCATTTCCACACACCATATTGCTATTTGACATGCAAACTGCATTATTAAAACAATATATTATATTGCCAATCCTGTTTTGAGGATTGATCCAGTTTACTGCATTTAGATATCCATACCTGTGTTAGCAGTTGAATCTTTATATTTATACTGATGATGAGTCACTATCACAGTAAAGAGGTTTGAGATTTTATCCCAGGAGTCTGGGGTCAACAAACACTCATAACCAAGCAGCTCTGTGTTATGTGAAGATGTTATATCACATCACCTGCGGTGACATTATTTGTAAACCCTCCTACAGCTTGATTGTGGCTCCAGGGCTGAGCGCACTAACAAATTGAATCTGCAAAGCATTTTTTACAAAACGATCCCACTTTAAAGTCAAATAAGCGATCAAAACACAAATTATGGGATTGATCTAATTTGTCCAATTACCCATTATGTCTGAAAACCACCCATGGATGGACACAAAGACGTTGGGGTGTTGATGAAGCGCTGCAGCTCTTCAACACAGAGTCCAACTAAATTATACATGTGAGAAGAATCTTAAGACCTTAAAACAAACCACAGCTGGTGCTAATGATCACAGTTTCCATGACAACCATTTGGGTTCCATCTTCAAAGGCAATGGGTAAAGAGGTGCTGGCTCTAGGGTCACTGATCTGTTCAGTCATCGGGAAGGCCATACTTCTTGCCAAAAGACACACAGCATGTCATCCAGAGCCGTTAGAGGAGGACAACATCTTTATTAACCATTCTAGGAAAGTTTGGCAACATATTTGCTGATAATGTGCAGGCTAGTAGGGAGATATGACCAAGAATCATGATCTGCTGGGACATCACATACTGAGTACAGAATTAAGAACACAGTATATAATTTTTTTGAGGTTGTAAATAAAACAAAGATCATTGGAGTACAATTTTCAAGAAAATACTACTTCAATCTTTTGACTAATGTTAATTCAATGTGTTGCTTGCCATTTCTTTGTAACTGTAAAATTTACTTGCAATTTCTGAGTGAAAAAATATACTACACCATTTTTTTTCTCAGTATAGTATGCATGTTTTTTTTTTACACTATTATTGGTCACAAAAACTGCACAAGGACATGAAGGCTTAGGACCCATGTGCAGTAGTTTATTGGAGGTATAATCCACAATTGTAGTCAAAAACCGGCTTGAGGTCAAACACAATCAGCAGTCCAAAAAATGACAGAAAAACAGGCAGAACAGCAAAAACCACAAAAACAAGACACAAGTGAACCCGGATAAAAGGCTTAGAACTACAGATGCAAGACACACAAGACTAAAAAAAGAAAAAAAAAGGAGCGAACCAGGCTTTTATAAGGTGAGCTAACAAGTTTAACGAGACACAGGTGTAAGCAATGCGTACTGATGAGGCAAAGGATTATGGGACATGGAGTTAGTGAGGCAGAAACAGTCTGGGGTGGAATGCCCTCTAGTGGACATCTGGGGCACAGCTGTTTATCATGACATTATTATTATTATTGAAAAATAATCATTTTAAATTTTATTTAAAGAAATCAATTATTATTTTTGTTTCAATTAATATTTACAGCTTAAAATGAAAATGGTGCAAAAAAAATATGTTAAAAAGTTTATCATTTGCTGTTTTTAATGTAACATTTGCTCAACCAATGGCATGAGTTTGGCAGCAGGATTATCTTTATGACTGACCGGTGACAGATGGTCAGCGTGTGTCATTATTTTTGATGGTGATATAAGTGGCTCAGAAATTGCACACTGCAGCTTTAACCTCTGTGGTCTAAGATACATAAAACATGTTTGATGTATTTTTAATTAGCAAAAGTAACCACACACAATGTTCCCTCTAAGCTGCGCGCGCGCGCGGCCGCGCACTTCTTCCACCGCAGCCGCGCAGAAGAAATAATGTGCCGCGCACACGCATAAATGAGTTGGGAAAGCCATTTGCGAAAGCGAATGAATTGCAATGCTCGGATAAACCGCTACAGAGTTGATATCACGATAGAGTTAGAACCGGTGAATGTGGTTAGTTCATAGAAAAGGAATGTGCGGCAAATGAATCGCTGTAGAAACCCGAATATTTTAATGGTTGCGTACGAAATAGCTCAAATCGTGCGCCGACGCAAACGCAATGACGTGAAATAAAACGTCATCATGTATTAAAGAAGAGCGGCTTGATTAAGTGCTGGAAATAGCGGATGATGGGCACAGAACGGTAACAAAACTCAGAGACATTTACAGTCACACACAGGTGTAGTTTACATAGCTATAGAAGAATTGACGTTCACGTTTTTTTTTTTAAATATTTAACTTACAGATCTCAGTTTAAATGCTTCAGTTTCTATTCTATTCTATCAGTTTAAATGCTTCAGTTTCTATTCTATTCTATTCTATTCTATTCTATTCTGTTCTGTTCTGTTCTATTCTATTCTATCAGTTTAAATGCTTCAGTTTGTTTTGATATTATATTATGTTAGGCCTATATTATAAACCTAATAAATAATTGACCTTGTTTTTAATGGAGTCTCTGCTCATCAAGGATGTATTTATTTTATCGAAAATACAGAAGAAAAAAACAGTAATATTGTGAAAACATTATTGCAATTTCTAATATTGGTTTCCTGTTTTAATATACTTTAAAATATAATTTATTCCCGAGGAGCAAAGCTGAATTTTCAGCATCATTACTCCAGCCTTCAGTGTCATATTATCCTTCAGAAATCATTCTAATATGCTGATTTACTATCAGTGTTGAATCTGTTGTAATGCTTAATATTTTTACTTATTTTTTATTTTTATTTTTGGAACTTGTGATACTTTTTTTCTTTGATTCTTAGATTAATAAAAAGTTAAAAAGAACAGAATTTATTCAAAATAGAACTCTTTTCTAAAAATATGTGTTTATTGTGACTTTTTATCCATTTAACACATTCTTACTGAATTAAAAAATTTAATTTCTTTAAAAAAAGAAAAAAAAATTACTGACCACAAACTTTTAGTAGTGTATATTGTAACACAAAATTTTTATTTTGAATAAACACTGTCCTTTTTAACTTTTTATTTATCAAAGAATCCCCCAAAAAAATCACAAGTCCCCAAAAAATATTAAGCAGCACAACAGTTTCCAGCACTGATAATAAATCATCATATTAGACTGATTTCTGAAGGATCATGTCACACTAAAGAGTGGAGTAAAGATGCTGAAAATTGCTTTGCTTCATAGGAATAAATTATATTTTAAAGTATATTAAAATAGAAAACTTTTATTTTAAATTGCAATAATATTTCACAGTATTATTTTGTGAAATAATATTCAGTAAGTTTTATTAGGTAATCTAAAATGTACATCATTTAGTCACGGGTCAAATCAAATACAAATAGCACATTAAAGTTAAAAGTTACACACTTTTTTTGTGTGCGCGCTGTACAGGTCTGGTATAAACGATGTTTTTTGCACAGGTGGCCGAAATGTCCGCCCAATAGAGAAAAGTTTTTGCTCAGCAAGAAAAAAAAATAGAGGGGAACATTGACCACACATCAGGAACAAAACCATGGTGATATTCATAGTTGGCACTTGTGGAAATCATCTGACATTACAGTACACCAAGTGGCTACAATTCTATTTAATGCTGAAACACGGCTGTGTGGTTAATCATCCGCTACAGTTTGAATGACAACTGACATTTAAATAGGAAAGGAACAAAGGCTTTGGTACAAAACGGCTGAATTTCTACTGCCATACAGCACGTCCTGCTCATAAATTATGGAATTTAAATTTAATACAGCTGTGGTTAGAAAAAAACACAAATACTCTATTCTTTGCTTCTCAATCATCTCTTCAGGAGAACCGACACGGCTTCTGTTCAGTTCTGTGTCCAAGCTCAAATGCAATAGTGACCTCTACTGGATGACTGGGGCAGCGGATGAATTAAAAAGTGCCCTGCACAATGCACATGCACTTTTTAAATGTATTTTAAAATGTTATTTATTCCTGTGATGTAAAAGCTGAACTTTCAATAGCCATTCCTCCAGTCTTCAAATAATCCTTAAAAATTAATTTAATATTTTTCTATTTGGTGCTCAAGAAACATTTCTTAAAAATGATCAATGTTTAAAACAGTTATGCTGAATAAAATTTTTATGTGGATAATGTGATTTTTCAGAACTTGTACATTTATTTTAAAGTAGAAAACAATGTAAAAGTATTATATCAAATATAAAAGTATTTACTGTCAGTTTTGATCAATTGAATGCATCTTTGCTGAACAGCAAACAATTTCTTTAAAAAAATCAGGATCTTGAACTTTTGTGAATAGTAGTGGACATGAACTTATAGAATCAGTGTTTTTTTATGTAATTTAGTTTACAAAAACAAACAAAAAAAACTATATAACATACACGAAACATACAAGAGATGTAAATTCTTATAAGATATTCATAGATTTTTCATACCAAACTAATAACAACAAATAATGAAAAAAAAGGACTTTATGAATGAACAAATGAATGAATGACTTAACTGCTTTCACCCAGACAACCCTTTTAGCTATAATTTCCGGCTTGTGTCATTTAGCGATTCCCTGTACACAGGGGTTATCTAACACTGATTGTATCATTTAGTACATTAAGGCTGAATCTCACGTCCCCAGGTAAAAAACAGAGAACCCAGTAGCTGAAAACAATCCTCCCGCAGCACTCATTCTATACACACGATGGTGTCATTATAGAAAGATAACCACCCAGCACCCATTGGAGCTCTTTGGATAAAAAATTGATTCTGACACCACTGCTGACATCAATATGTGTACTGACAACTTCTGCAGAAACAATCCCGCAATCCCTAGAGGGGCATCACATCAACACCACTTTCCCTTTCTTTCACTTTCACTTTTAGCCCGAAGGTGAATTTAGGTATGGTCACTATTACAAACCAGACAAAGGCGTGGAAAACACTTTGTTTACATCATGCTTACAAGGCATGGCTAGGCTGATGTTTTGCAAATCTTTGAATCTGATAAAGCTTGTGCTAAAAAAAACTTTCACTGAATTATGTTTTCTGTGCTAAGTACACTGAATCAAACCTAACTTACATTTGATCACATATATGTTCAGAATGGATTCCCATTTCTTATTATTATCAATGTTGAAAACAGTTGTGCTGCTTTTGGAATCCATGATACTTTTTTTGCTGTTGAAAAAAAAAAAAAAAAAGTAGTATTATTTAAAAAAAAAAAAAAAATTTGTTACATTATAAATGTCACTTTTGATCAATTTACGGCATCCTTGTTGAATAAAAGTATTAAATTCTTAAAAGTTACACGTTATAAATGGTATTATAAATTGTTTTATAGTACTGTTACATAGTTGCACGTTTAATGAATCCACTTACCATCTCTACATTAAAACCACTAATTTTTGACAAAAAAGAGTGATACATTATCTTAAGTCCATCATGGATATAAGATCATTTATTTTGCATTTTAATATATTTTATATATATACACGTTTAGTTACGCTCCGAACCTAAGAAATGCTAAATAAATAAAAAAACTCTTGTTCTATGATTTGGTGAATGTAGATTATCTGCGTAATCCATACATACATACAAAAAATTTGCACACTGTGTACACTGTGTAGACATACTATTCACTGTAGCAATAGTAAGAGTAGTATTCTAGTATGGCATTCTAAACACAGCCCAATACATTCTTAGCTCACCAGAAAATTCTGTCATTATTTACTCACCCTCATGTCATTCCAAAGACTTTATTCATTGTAAGGAGAAAAGTGTGAATATTCTGCCTAAAATCTCCTTTCATGATCCGTGGAAGAAATAAAGTGGTGTTTGGAATGACATAAAGGAGAGTAAATGATGACAGAATTTACATTTTATGGTGAGAAAACTCTTTAGCAATCTTCCAAGTGCCCAGTAACACCATCCACTGTTTACATACCAGTCATACGCTCTTCCAGAGATAGGCAGAGCTGTTTATGGCATTAACAAAAGTCATTTCCTGCCATTCCGTACCACCCCTAAAGATAGTGATAATACTCTTTTGAAGGGTAGGTGGGGTTGGAGAGTGACTAAATAAATATCACTGCCTCTTCTTCATCTCTCGGTACCAGAAAATGTTGTTTTCCTTGTAAAATGAATTGCTTATTATGCCATCCAAAGGTTCACCACTACTACTGCGACTGCGGGGCAGAGCCACAAATAAACCTGCAATTAGGAGTCATTTTCATATACAACAAGAGCACTAATGACAGTGCCACCTCTGACAACTGACAGCATAACAGCATGAATTCCAGCACTGGATGAGGTTAGTTAAAACACTAATATGAAACACATACTTTAATATGTTCTGTAAGATATTCTCGTTCTTTAAAAATTTGCATGTTATATTCCATTTGACCCTGAGAGAATTTTCTTTTTGCTAGCTAATGTTATAACATTGGGACTAAAACTTACTTGCTTACCTACTTTCTACTATACACACAGGGTATAGCAACTTTTTTTATCATTTTTTATCACAACCGAACATTTTTATCATTTTTATCACTTTTGGGGACAACTTTTAATAAAGCTTTTTTGCCACTCAAAAACTAAGGTGCATAAGCTCAGACTGATGAAGCCTATGACCAATCAGTTCCAAAAAGAAACTACAAAACCTGTGCTAATTGCAAGAAAAGTTGACAAGCTAATAATACAGCACAATGAGAGATTTACAAGCAATTTTTAAAAGGCCGGCCAATTTTGACCACAAACACCAAATTAGGCATTTTTAAGAATTTTCAGCACAGCACAGGGTTAATTGCTGTGTCTCATCTATTTTGTTTTCATTTGGATGTGCTTTGTAGTGAATATTAAATAACACGATATGTCTAAAGATATGCAAAAATAAATGACCATTTCATATACAGTACCTATAGTATTTCACAGCATCAGCCCTTTACTATAGGTAATTGCAACAAACGCAGTGAGTATCACTCCCAGCAGAAGCAATTAGCCAGATTACTCGAGTCATTAATTTTGCAGAGAACCTTCGCCCTCGAATTTCACAAATATGTATGTCAAACTGTGCAAAATTGCTTGGTGTAACAGGCAATCAAGCAAATAAAAACAGACAGCAATGCTTGGCAAAACATAGCGAGACGAGAAATCAATCCATTAAAGAACCACAAGACCTCCAAATGTGGTTCCTCAAACTCATTTATAGTAGTTCAGACTCTGAAATACTACACATATGTATTTTTAACTTGCTTGAAAAAGGTTTCAACCCACAGCACTGGAACAATTATACATATTGAGAGCCAAAAGAGTTTTGAAGAGGAGTTGGCATCGGAGACTATGATGAATGGATGCAGTTTGTGATTGGCATACCTGATGCGTCCCAGTGCAGTCCTCCGGGGCTGGCTGCCAGGCGCCGGCGTTTCCTCACACTCACGCCACCTTGACAGGAGTCTCTGGTGGGCTTGGGCAGAGGAGTTGAGGTGGTCCTCATGGGCGATGAGGACTTAGGGGAGGCTGAAACTGGCAATAGATGGGTTTCCCTCTCCTGGCACTGGCTCAGATGGATAGACTCGTTCTCCAGAGGCCTGTGGAACAAAAGAGATTTCATTTCTGCTGTCACTCCACTATAATTATCTGTCATAGTGTGATGTTTTCATGTTCACAATTGAGCTCCCCCATACCGCACAGCATGTCATACCAGCAGTGATAAACGCACGTTTTTTTCCATACCAATCAATGTTAAGAAAATTACAGCTTTCAGCTGTATGTCAGAAAAAGAAGGGAATTAAATTTGTTGAAAATGTGTGAGAACAAAATGTGAGAGTATTTTAAAGCATTATATTATAGACGTCAAGCTGTATAGACAATACTAGTTTGAATTTAATGCTTAGTTTGAGTACATTGTGTTCTACACTGTAAAAAAAAAAAAAAAAAAAATCCTGTAAAATGTAAAAATACTTACAGAACAACCTTTAAATTTTATAGTTTAAAACTGCAATTTACAATATATATATATACACTAACAACCATTATAATACCACATATTATATTTATTTGCATTTGATTGCCTTTTTTTAGCAGACGCTTTTATCCAAGCGACTTACAAATGAGGACAATGGAAGCAATCAAAAACAAAAAAAGAGAAATGATATATAAGTGCTATAACAAGTCTCAGTTAGCCTAAACCACAGTATACGTAGCTAGGGCTTTTAAATAATATAATAAATAAAAAGAAAACAGTTAGAATAGAAAAGAATAGAGCAAGCTAGTGTTAGAGGTCTTTTTTTTTATAACTGTATAATAAATGAAAAGAAATAGATAGACTACAAAAAGATTTAAAAAGGTAGTTAGATTTTTTTTTTTTTTTTTTTTTAAATAGAATTAGAATAGTGAGTGAAAAAAGTTAGAGGGTCAAATAAAGATGGAAGAGATGTGTTTTAAGCCGATTCTTAAAGATGGCTAAGGACTCAGCTGCTCGGATTGAGTTGGGCAGGTCATTCCACCAGGAGGGAACATTTAATTTAAAAGTCCGTAAAAGTGACTTTGTGCTTCTTTGGGATGGCACAATCAAGCGATGTTCACTTGCAGAACGCAAGCTTCTAGAGGGCACATAAGTCTGAAAAATATATATATATATATATATATATCTATATATATATATATATATATATATATATATATAATATATATATATATATATATATATATCATAAATATATATATATATATATATTTTTTTTTTTTTTTTTCAGTTTTTATGAGATGACTTGTTCTTTTTTACCTCCAAAAAAGGAACATTCAATAGTATTTTACTGAAAAATTACATTAAATGTAAGGTTTGATCTATTTCCAGATTCCCCTGTATATAACAACAGAACTTAACACTCCTTTACACTTAAAATCTTTTTAGTCTTTTTTTTTTACAGTATGTATACCTCAAGATGCGTTTTAAAAAATAGAGCTAAATTTGGAAGATAAAATATTTTCAGTGCAGTAATCCATTAAGAAGAAGTCTTAATAAAATAATAAATAGATACAAATACAAATAAACAAACACCAAACTGACTAAAAATATCCTTTTTTCTGTTTGAGAACATACAGTACCTGGAATCAGGAAGGGTATAGCTTTGGCTTTTCCATGATCCTCTCTTGCAGGATCCTGATTTTTTCTTCTAAAACAAAAATTCAACAATCCGTTCCATTGCAAACATGAATGCCCTCACAGACTTCTTCTCTTCATGTAAAACAACTTATTAAAGATTTTCCATGTGATTCCATATGAGCAATGATCAGCATATTGAACTCGAATGCACCTGCAAGATCTAACACCACAGTTTTTGCCCAGGACTTCCCATAGCTAAAGCCTTTTCATAGTCAAATCAACAACGTAATCGCTCTGGGATAAAAAGAAAGCTCCTAGTAAAAAAACAAAAACCAGCCCCACTGAGCATTCAGCGCCCAGCATAAATATTAAATTGCACCTTCAGCTGAAGTGCACCAGCCGCGCACACAAAAGCCACATCAGTCTGTCAAGAGTCAAGTTCAGTGTATATCTGATGGTAGAGCTGGCTATGTTGCTTTTGTGAGGCTTGATTAACTGTAGAGAGTTAGGAGAGGTTTCCAGTGAATGCTTTGTTTCCACTGAGAGATGTAATAACACCATCTCAGTATGAAACCCCGCTTTTTGTTTTTAAATAAATGGCTCTGCTGCAGCTTATGAATGTAGCCTGATTACATAAACTTTGATGGCGGTGAGTTTCTTTTTGTGCCCCAGGCAGGATTAAAACAGTATTAACTGGTCTTAGTCATTGTATGCATTGCATTTTTGTTCTTACTTTGTAGCATATGGTTTTGGGTGTTTTGATGATTCAGTTGATGTTGAGAGTGCCATATAAAAGGTAGCTGAGAAGACATGATCGGTTTTGATTGGCTATTGAAACCCCAAGAGCCACACTGATTCTACATGTGGGAGGTTGGCTGGCACTATCAGTGTAATTCTCTCTTCTCCGCACTGCTTCTAATTTCAGAATGTATTCAAAGGTGTCAATGAAAACAACAAGCATGTTAAATAGGATTCTGAAAGGCAATCAGAGGTTGTTAAATATGGAGTGAAATGTTTAGCGAGAACTTTGATTAATTTGAATGTCCATCACAATCTTTACAAAATTAATACATACGTTTTAAAAATTATTTGTAATAAATTAGGCTGGTAACACTTTAGTATAGGGACCAATTCTCACTATTTACATATTAACTATTAACATCGTTAACATATTGGCTGTTTATTAGTACTTAAGCACATATTCTGCATGACCATTATTCTACATCCCTATTCCTGCCCAATTCCTAAAACTTAACGACTACTTACTAATTATTAATAAGCAGCAAATTAGGAGTTTATTGAGGGCCAAACTCTTAGTTAATGGTTTGTTAATAGGGTGAATTGGACCTTTAAATAAAGTGTGACCATTAGGCTTCAGCTAATGTTGATTCAAACTTTTCTGGCAGATCCCAACACTGTGTAAATGATGACATCATGTGGTCACTGGAAGAAATGCAGTCTAGCAACTGCACTAAGCTAAACAACATCGAGACTATACTGTATGTACGTATATATGTATATATATATATATATATATATATATATATATATATATATATATATATATATATATATATACACACACACAGTATATATATATATATGTTCAGTATGTCAATTATCGTAATTACCAAAAAACTGCAGTTATTTTTATTTATTTATTTATGACATGACTGTGCATTATATCAGTTATATGCAAAATGCAAATGTGAGTCAGAATAATTTGAATATGCAAAAAAAACAAAAAAAAAACAAAGTGCAGTGTAGTTAGCTGCTTGTCAAAAGTCACAGTTAAGTGGTCATTACACAAAATCTAAGTGGAGTAATCTAAAGCTGTGTAATAATTAATTAAAAACAAAATGTATTTTTGCATGACTATAAGATAAAGCAAGACACTGCTTACCAAGCAAACAGCCTTCACACACACAAATGTGAGATTCCTGAATAAATATGAAACTTGCCCTTAACTGAAACGCCTACACTAAGAAAAAGCAATCAAACTGGTCTGTGACAAAGAAACAGGAACTATCAAGACCCACCCTTAAAATTCTCTCACAAACATGTTACCTGGACTCTTTGTCTGTGTCTCCAGTGCCATTCTCATTGGACGGTGACGGCAAGGAGCAAACTGAATCCCGGCTCCTGGGTAACAAAGTAGAGGGCATACACAGCCATGTCTCCAGATCAGAGAATTTGGAGTAGCTCAGGCATTTCTAAAACACTGCAGTATAGGAATACAAAGACATATCACGTCAGTCATGCTTTTTTTAAATATATTACAGTAACAAATAATGTATAATTTGAAAAATATATGAATGTATAATATGATGAAGTATGGCAACTTATGGTACCTGTCCTCTCCCATTCCGGGGATTTCATATTTGTGACAAACACATGGTGTTCGTGATTGCTGTGGAGCCAGCAGGCAAGCTTTCTCGGTCTCATAAGACATCTTGAGCCATTTCTGAGGAAAACAAAACAACCTGTTAGTGCACTGTATGCTGATCATTTTCTTCTACAGCCACTAATGAAGCCAAATTACACAGTCAATTATCCACATGGCTAATGTTTTGGACCTGAGGTCACTTCTCGGCACAGATCCCTGCTGGTGGTGCCAAACAGAAGCTGGCAAATAAAGCCAAATCAAGTTTTAATACTAAATGTGAATTCTGTCCTGTCCTAACATTTTCAATATGAAATCATAAACGTAGAAATATGAACTGTTACTGTTATTTTGCTGTTTCATGATTAATTGTTTTACTGTTCACATTTTACTGAAAAGTCAAACCAGGCAGGTCCCATTGTGACAACTTACTCCATAAGGTGTGACAGCATTTCCTGGTAAATGTTTGTGCTCCCCTGGGCAATAACGGTGGAAATGTTCAATTTTTTTTTTGTAGCTTTAATGTATGTTACTATACAGAAACTGACTTTCAAAAATAAACTATCATGATAAACAGTCACTCCCTTAACCACTACAGAAATGCCTTTGAACAAATGAGCTTTAGCAGACTTGTGGTTTCGAAAATGAGCTTTAAAAAAATCTCCTCACATTTTTCCCCATCACAACACTGTTCATATCCCACATGTATCCATCTTTAATTACTCCTCTTCCTTTCATATAACACCCCACCTTCACTGCAAACAGTCCAGCTGCGATGTACACTGTAAAGTTGACAGATTTTCACGCTACGTACAGTGGAGAGAGCTTCATTGAATACGAGCACGGACTCGTTTGGAAAAGGAGGGAATGTACCTCTTTGTTCTCCGGTTCTGGACTCAAGGAACCGCTGCGGATCCTCAGAACATCTGCATCCTCTTCCCGTAAAACCCTGAAACTGGACTCAAAACTTCCCGTTACGTGTCTTCCACCCAGGCGTAGTGAAAAGTCTAACTCCTGCGAGTGTATCTGGGAACAAAACCTAAAGATTTCTGCAAAACTCACCAAATATGATCCCTGTTCGCCATCAGGAAGTGAAGGAACCCTGTCATCTGCTCCGAAGATATGCGCTTTTCATCTCGGTTCAATAAATATAAACTATGTTCCACGGAGTAATGTTTTAATAGCTATGTTTTGCTAACTACCGTATGGATGTTAAAATGTCGATTTTCGTTGAAACCCGTCTGTCCAGATTTTTTTTGTGCTTGTCAGTGTAAGATAAGACAGGAAATATTTATGTAGTTATCCAGGGAAAATGAGACTGCAATTATCTCACATAAACAGTTCTTCATCTTCATGTTGATGTAACCAAAGAACATCTCAGCCATTTCCAACAAACAGCCATGATGACTAGCCTCAGTGAAATAAACTATAAAGATTTTGTACATTCGTGAGAAAAGTGTAACACTGTTAATTGAACTACACACACGCGCGCGCGCACACATACACCACACACACACACACCACACACACACACACACACACACACACACACACACACACACACACACACACACACACACACACACACAAATCCTCTGCAAAACCAAGAGAGAGTGATGTGGTAATTAATGGTTTTATTAAAGACATTTTTTATTTATTTATTTATTTTATTGATTTATTTATTTATTATTTTGCAGGTTTTAGCTATTTCATTGGTCAGAAATATGTAGCTATTGTTAAAACTGCCTGTAAAAGTTTTGTAAATTACTCTAAAATGCACTTTATGTGATAACTTCTAAATAAGCTGATGTTACTCAAGTCAAATACATACTGTAGTGATTTTAAAAGGCTGTGGAGACACATACTGTAAAATACGTGAGGAAAATTAAAATACATTTAATGCTATTTTTAAACATTACGGTCCAAATAATATATAATTATACATTTAGATTGTATCTTACATTTTAGAGTTTGTGTCTTACTTGATAAATTACATGTAAATGATCCTCAAGGTCAGTAGACATTTCCCTTTTAGATAAAGACTGATGTTTTTACCAAGTCATGGGAATATGACATCCCTTTTAATATTTTCCCCAGATTTTAGGCCCACTCACTCCCTGCGGATTGAAACTTTTTTTCCCTGTTAGTAACTATAAAGCCACATGAGGGAGCTTTAAAAAACCAATGCATATTTATATTCAGAGACTGAAACAGAATCTCCTGACTAACGGCTCCATGAAATCCAGCTGAAGTTTTTTTTTTTCAGCAGACAAAAGTTATTTTCTGAGTCTCTAGACTTCTTCATGCACTACACACAGATCACAGATGAGGAAGAGCCTGAGCACAGCACCCAGTAATGGGAGTGGCAATAAGATGAAAGAGGCAGAGAGCATTGAACATCTGTCTGTAATTGACGGCATGGCCAGGAATCTAGGGGAGTGGTGTGGCCTTGCAGCTGTGGTGCACAGAGTTTGTTTTTCGTTCCTTGGATACTGTGACTCAGAAACTGACGCCCACACCACAGGAATGATTCCCTACGATGTGCAGTCGGTATGTAGAGGGTTAAGTATCAAGGTAGTCTAAAAGAAGAGATAACATATTGAAACAAAAGTCTGGTTTACCCACTGCCAGGGCAACTATGCTTCATCTCATGGTAAGTTTTATCCTTCAGGCTCTCAGTCTGTTAAGTTTAAACATTCTATGCATTAAACTCTTGAGTAGGACCTGTTAACGGTTAACTAATTTTGCCAAGATATTTCTGTAACTTTACTTGGCTGTTTTGTAAAGCTGCTCATGACACTACTTTTCAAAAATTTGGGGTCTGGCACAACGGTGTTTTAAAATGTTTTGAAGAGAGTCCTCTAACCAACGGCTGCATTATAAGTTAGTACAAAAAAAAAAAAAAAATATTTATATATATTTTGTTTTAAAACAATTAAAACTTAAAAAACACCACTATGTGTCAAACTTTTAATTATAATTTAACATAAATCTTTTCTTTTGTACTTTTATTTGAAAATGAAATTCCTTTCAAGCAGCCATTACTTCCAGGTCGTCCTGTGTGTCAAACAATCCTTTCAGAAATCATTATAATATGTTAAGATTTTGGGGTTCCTAAGTGAACTTTTACTTACGGTTGCTCATTAACGATTATTTCAAAACAGTAGTGCTGCTTAATATTTTTGTGAACCATGAATAGAAACATTTTTTTCAGGATAATAAAACTCAAGAATATTAATTGGCAATAGAAGGCTCAAAAGGCAAGTTTCAGGGCATCTTTACCTCCACATAAAATTTCCTTGAAATAGAACTTCTTTGAACAGTAAAAGAGTATTACATTAAAAGTTTGTGGTCAGTAATTTTTTTTCTTTTTTTTAAGAAAGTTAATTTTAATTCAGTAAGAAATGGGTTTGTATGACCAGATTACAAATTCTGGTCTTTTTAAAGTGATTATATCAAATGGTTTACTTTTTTTCATTCTTAATTGTCTTATGCTTTTAGGATATAAATTATATTTTATAATATATATTATAACAGTATACTTATTAGATATACTAATGTTTCACAATATTAATTATTCATCTCCTGGGGAAAGTTCAGAGGCATTACAGCAGCAATGGTACATGGATGGATGAATTCAATAAATGTCAATATCAGTATGTACGATATGTACATGGATGGATGAATCAATAAATGTACATAAGATTAAAAATTGGTTGTTATTTTTTATCTTAGAAATGCTGATACAAACTGAAGCAGTCTCAGCATTGTTGGTAAAGAGCAAGAGGAACCTAAAAATAACCATCCCTGAATTAAACATCCCTGCAACTTTCACTGGACCATGAGCACTGGGACTGATCATTCTGTGCTGAAGGGTTTAGCCCTGGTTAATGGAGCAGAGCTGGCCACAGCCACTGGAGGAGCGGAGGGGTCCTGCTCTCGCTGCACTCTTCCATTCGGTGTTGTTCTCCTGATCATTGGTTTTGATTTTAGTGCTGTGGCATTGGGCTACAGCTACAATGGATCAACCATCTCCATTCTGGGACTTCTGCTCCTGACCAGTGGACTGTTTGCTTTGGGGCGTCATATGCAGAATATGCAGAAGATGCCGAAATCAGTTTTCTGAAAATGGACAAAGCATGGGAGAGTCAGACTGACTTAGTAAAGAGTTTGAGGAATGTTTTGATTAAAATATGTTTTGAATATGTTACTGAAAATGTTAATTCATTTGAATTAAATTTGTCCATTCTAAATCAATTTAGTAGAATAACTTTTTTTTTTCAAAACATTTAGCTTTTTTTTAAGTGAAAAGCAGGCACAATGCATAAGTTTGTTCAGTGTTGGGTTTTTTTCAATGAACCAGCAGTATTTAGAGTTTCTAGAGAATCATACTGACCAGATCAAATATTTGCATAATAAAATACCAAGGTTTTGACTTAAAAACTGTACACTGTGCATGACATTTGCAGGTTCAAAACAATCTACCTTGAATGGGAAATTTTGGTGACTTCAAATCACATAACCAGAAACCAGCGCAGCACATTCATTCAGATTCTAAAACAGATTATGCTCTGTTGTCACGTATGATTTGCATAGGCCCCCACTGTGACCTTCTTTTAAGATCTCAGTTAGTTATTTGTCAACTGGTACAATTTACACTATAATCCTGCCAACCATAAAACTTGGCAGGTGGTAAGTATTGCTAGTGTTCACTCACCAGCTGTAAACTGTAATAGATGCTGGATGGGACAGATCAAGACATGCATAGACAAATGTTTGCAAAACCCCAGATTAAGAAAAAGCATTTTATTTTGTACTTTCCTCCTCCAATTAAACAACAAAACAGCTATTAACAAAAGCGTATCCATGGTTTACCTTTAAATATCACCTTTGCAGTTTTTATATTTAATTCCTTAATACCTGTTTTAAAATGAAATGTTTAATATATTGCTTAATATTTTTATCTCTCACTTTGTGTGTACTGTACTTTGGGCTTGAAAATTCATTAGCTTAGCTTATACATTATTGCAGTATTTAACACACACACACACACACACACACACACACACCACACACAACACACACACACACACCACCCACACACACACACACACACACACACAATCTATATATACGCAAAAATGTTTGACATCTTTCTAAACATGCATAAATATCCATGTTAAAAAGGATTTTTTCCTACACACATAACCCTTAAGTTATCTGGTTTTGGCTGCAGTGCTATGTCTCCATTAAAAAAGACAAACATTACAACCAAAACTCTTATGTTATGCGCTAACAATTTAATGATGCCATATACACGATCAACAATATTTTATTATGATTAACAAACATTTTTTTATATAAATCCATTACAAAAACTTAATCTAGGAAAACTTATGAGTGCAAAATGCAACATTCTAAAATACCTCCCAAAAAGCAGCTTTAAATTCTGAGTACTGTCCTAGGACACACTTAGTATGACTTAATATTATGTCAACAATAAATAAATTATTGATAATTAATTAAGTGTGCAAATAATTGTTTTATGTTTGCCTGTTGTTTTGGTGATGAAACACTCTAATAATGAAAAACAGAATAATTCTTTGTATAAATCCATAAAAAAAAGGTATCCAAGAATTTACATGAAATTATTAATGGGCAAATGATAATTTGTATATATAAAAACACAAAACCACACACACACAGCAAACACAAACACACAATACACAAACACAAAAAACAAAAAACACACAACAAACAAACAAAAAAAAAAAAACAAAAACACACAACACAAAAACCAAAACACACATGTCACACACCCTTTATAGTTTGACCAAATTACACTTCAAAAACAACATTCAATGTGCTTTTGTCCGTAGTGTTCCGACTGTCACAGTCCTATAACTGAGCGAACATGCCACTTTTAATAATAACTGTCATCAAAAACTCATTTTTATGCTTTTAAATACAATGAATCATTATTATATGTGTGTGTTTGTGTGTGTGTGTGTATACACACACACACCAGACACACACACACACACACACACGAGCCACACACACACACACACACACACCACACCACACAACACACATCACAAACACACACACACACACCACACTATATATTAGATTTATATTATGAATGCAAAATATAATGGGCATGGGGGAAATGCATTGACAATGTTCCCAAAATCATGGATTCTGCTTTTTGTATTTGAGTTGTTATGTTCATGGGTCCATTAATAATGACATAAATAACAAGTCGTTCATTACACAATACTTAGTGAAATCCACATTGATGTGCTCCTGGCACAAAAGGACCGAGGGTGGGACATGCTAAAAATTTTACTCCACCCCTTTTACTTGCCTCTTCCATTAATTTTGCCAAATCCATCGAGCAATGTGCAGTTGGCAAAATTAAATGGCAGTATTAAGCTATTAAAGTGAGCAGCTTTTAATCATTGGACCTGCAGGCATTCAAGGTTGGTGGAGTAGAAGGGGTGGGATTTAAAGTCTTTGAACGGCAGAGAGACAATCTCCACTCTGATTTCTGCCACCAGGGCCCTGCTGGTGCTCGACCAGGATATCCCTTCCTACTGCAAGCTTGGCCTGAAGAGCACGCGGGAGTCCATGGTGCCCACATTTCTCTAAGAGCTCGGGTCAGGGGATGCAGCTTCACCATGGGTCTCATGGAGTTTTTTACCTGGAGATTGATCCAGTCACTCTAACCTCATCATCCTCCATCGCACAGCTACATCATCCTGTTCTGGTGTTTCTCATCTCTTGTATCCTGTACGACTGCCGTGGCAAAGACCCTTCCAAGGAGGATGTTTCCGAGCCCCCTGCCCCCCAGCAGCAGTCTCCAATATCGGGCTTCCGTGGTGATGCAAAAAACTCCTCGGCCTCGTCACGTTATATAATGAGCAGAACAACACAGCTGCCTCCAATTCGTGGCGCCTGTGACCCCTGACATGCACGAGAGAGGAGCAACGCTGGTCTGACCCCATCAACAGTCTGCTGATGAGTGACCTTCCTTCTCCTCGTTCCCATCCCCCTTTCGAACACCATATTCAGTCTTCTTGAAGTATATAATGTAGAAAGTTGAACCATAATTTGCAGCTGAAACAGGTAAGATAGAGTACAGTAGCAATATCTGTCTCACTGACATGAATATATGACCCTTTAAGGCTATTTATTGTTACTCATGTTTATCCAAGGTGATGTCATTTGTACACATTTTTGACACAAGACTTACAACAACGGAAATTGGTTTTCCATTATTGATAATGGGAAAAGCAAAAAATATTTGTATATTGATATTATTCAGTATTGGTTTTTAAAAAAAAAAAAACTCTTTATAGAATCTGTTATTTTGTGCAGGCTCTACTAATGACAACAGGATTAATGCTTTTTTATTTTTATAAACCCATAAAACATCAAGAATTGTATTGAAAATGATGAGTGATTATTTAAATGCTTAACATTTTTAATAAATTATTAATTTAAAAAAACAATTAGTTAACATTACATGTGTATTTAAAATTATGTATAATATGTATATATTTTTATGTATATTTATTGCGATAATATGTTATTATATTATTTGATGTATTTAATATGCAATAAGTACTTTTGGGATCATGTAAATACACTACAGGAGTGACAAAAAGATTAAATAATATTAAAAGTAAGCCACTCTCCAACACCATTTTCACAGACAACAATTTCTTTTCCAGGTAGAAAAAAAGTGGGATGACATGCTGAATTTCTTAAGAATTTATGACCATAAGAAGGAAGAGGGTATGTGGTAGCACAGAGATTACTAACTGCAGCAACATCAAGGGACTGTATTGCATCATCATCCGAGTAAACATACAAACCAAAATGGCTGTAGTGACCGGAAAAGTGTTTACCGCACTATGCGTCTTTACTTTATCCCAGAGAAGATAGCTTACATAAATACGTATTGTGTCAAGTTTAATTCAAGTTACTTAAATGGTGAAATGCAAAAGAAGAGTTGTTTTTTATGGTCATTTTGCAATGTCGATTCCCTCGTTTCGTTGTCAAATGTCGCAGCTTTAGCTCATGACATGATTTTGATTTAAATACTAAGAGCAGGATTGACTTAATTTAAAAGTTACTTACTACACATAATTGCCTCTTTTGTGTGCAAATATAGGTGCTTCAAATCACATTTTGTTGGTTTTTGAATGTATGTTTGTTAGGCTCTATAAAACGTGGCAGCCATCAGTTTATGTTATATTTTATACAAACTATGATGATCAGTTTGACAGACTACATATGTATCATATCTGCAGTACATTTTGATTGCAAGATATTTTGCCTTTTTTTTATCAAAAAAGATAAATTGAGTGCTACCTTTTTTAATAAGGGACAGTGATAGTTTTTTTCCCCCTCAGATAATAGTTTTATGATTAAGATAACCCATTAAAGATAACCAACAAACCCTAAGACTCTAAAAATGAGAAGTCGCAATTTCGTTAGTTATATTCTGTTAAATATACAGTTTTTAGCACATCTGCCATTGATGATATCTATCTGGGCTGTTGCTGACTTACATTTTTTGTCTAGAACCTAGTTTTTATGTTACCATAACCTACGTCAAAAACAAAATCAAGTTAAACATCAATGTTTTTTTTTTTTTTTTTTTCTTTATTGAGATATTTGCAATAGTTATTCTTTTGATCTCCATTTACCACATTTTAAAGAGATAGCATTCACCCATTAGAATTGCGTAACATGACCCTTCTGACATTAACTGATAATCACCAAACATCATTTGCCACTTGGAGGCGCAGTCAATAAAGCAGTCTTTAATGGTCTCATCTCTCTATCAGAGCTTCTATCTGCATTCATTAGTTATTGTGGACAATTTTATCTCATGAAACTGGAGTGATTTAATCCTCTGGACACTGGATAGAGGGCCAGCAGAAGCCAAGTGTGTACCTGAACAGAGCTAATGTCTGGACACGTGTACCGTCATAATATACTCTGACATTTAGAAATGCTTCACGTGATTATACAGGTTTGTCAAAGGCATGAATGTTGCCAAGTAGTGTACAACACTAAGTATATATAGTTAAAATTTTGAATGTGTTTTCGTTGTGAAGTTTGAATGGGGTGTGTTTGTAAATGTGTAAACATACAGGAAAATGTAAAGAATAATATTTACATAATATAATAATAATTGTCTCATTTCCTCATCATAGGAAATTCTAATTCAGTCGATTGATCAAACCACTGGTTAAATGCAACTATTAGCAATGTAATCAGATGGTAAAACATCTAGTATTTATGTATTGCATTTTTGTTTTTTTCCAAAGCAGCTTACTTTGCATTCTGTGTATATATTTTGCAAGTAGGCTTTATGTGGATCGTTATCCCCAGGAATCAAACCCATGACACTGGCTTTGCTAGCGCTATGCTGTTGGGCAGCTGAGCTACATCATCTAAAATGCAATATTTATGAACATATAACAATAGATGTTATTTTATGGAATAAATAATTGCGCTACAGTAAAATTTAATTACGATTTTTCAGCAGCAAATAGCTTTTGTTTGACAATCAATGTGGTATAAAAAAATTGATTGAGATTTAATTCCTGTGTCACACTAATAATAACATTCAGAGAACTGTATCCTCAACAGAAAGATTTCTGAATAAAAGCAAATTAATTTTTCTAATCAGAAACTTAATCATTCTTTTGTTGTTTGTGTCTATGGCAGGTTTTTTCCGCCACAATTAAAAAAAAAGTGAATTGGTGACTTTATATCTCAAAATTTAGACTCAGAATTCCGAGAAAAAAGTCAAAATTCAGAGAGGTTAACTTGCATTGTTTTCACAGTTTTTTCGCTAGGAAGTCTGAGTTTGCATCTCACAATGCAGACTTTTCTTCTCAGAATTGCGAGATTAACAAAGCCACAATAACTTGTTATTTTTATTGTTTTTTATCCCATGACTGAAACAAGCTGCCTTCCTTGTTTATCAGTACTGTGTAAGAGCTGTGCTTTAAAAAACCAACTGCTCCTGAATCTGAGTAAATCCTGAATAATTTTTAATAATCCTAACGGATATTACAGAGAAAATAGGTCAACATACCAGTTGCATGTGGCTAAAAGAAATTGATCACACTGGCCCTCAATTGATCAGGGTCATTTTATCGCTGAGCGTGGAGAGGGCAAGCCCAAGGGTATGGACAGTGAGGATTGAGGATGTGCCAGTGTAAGGTTGTAATTCCTTGTTGCTGTACCTTTATTTCAGATGGGATTGCAGCCCAGGCTGAACGAAGGCTGGGATTAATGTTAGATCCCAATCTGCTCC